>NC_066622.1:49375054-49678913 GCF_025201925.1 Gopherus flavomarginatus | reverse complement strand
TAGGAAACTCTCCCAGCAAATGGGCTGGCCATTCTCGGTGCAAAGCAGACACTCACACTGCTGATCAGAGTGCAATTGAAGCACTGTTGGGGCAAATCGTGGCTGGTCCCAGCTGTCTGTCTCTCACTATTGATTGGAATAGCTGGAGGGGTGGAAGCCTGCCCTCACAAGCTCAGAAGGCTCGTTCGAAGAGCGTGTTAGCTGACAGTTTTCATGAACTGAACTACTACTGCAAGGTGATGTGCTGAAGACTCCAGTTGTCAGGAGGGGATGATGTAAGAAAACGCTGTTTGCTCTGAGGGGAGAGAATTCACTATTTAGAGTTGGAAGCCATACCTCTGAACTGGGGAGGCAGGCCCAAGAGGTAATTTAATATTACCTAGCTCTTACATAAGCTTTTTGCCAGTAGGTCTCAAAGTACTTTACAAAGGAGGTCAGTCTCATTACACCCCTGTGACGTTGTGCAGTCTATACAGTGTTACAAAAATATGCTAATAAGTGAATATAACAAAGGACAGTTACCTGCTCCGTAACTGGCGTTCTTCAAAATGTGTTGCTCCTGTCTATTCCACAGTAGGTGTGCATGCTCGCAACGTGCACCAGTGCCGGAAGTTTTTCCCCTTAGCAGTACCAGTACTGGGGGAGCACTGTGGCGACCCCTGAAGTAGCACTGCATATTGCACTATAAGGGGAACCACGGGCTTCCCCCACCCTTGGTTCCTTCTTGCTGGGCAAATCCAACAGAGGGGAAGGACGGCGGGGTGTGGAATAGACAGGAGCAACACATCTCGAAGAACACCAGCTACGGAACAGATAACTGTCCTTTCTTCTCTGAGTGATTGCTCCTGTGTATTCCACAGTCGGTGACTCCAAGCAATATCTGTTGGAGGTGGGTAGGAGTTCACGATGGTTCGGGACGAAGTACCACCCTACCAAACCCAGCGTCATCCTTAGACTGGGAGACGATTGCGTAATGTGAAGTAAATATGTGAACTGATGCCCAAGTGGCTGCCCTACAAATGTCCTGGATGGGGACACGGGCGATGTAGGCAGCTGAAGAGACCTGAGCCCTTGTAGAGTGTGCCTGACAATCGGTGGCAGGGGAATCCCTGCCAAATCATAGCCGCTGGATGGGAAAGCCACTGGGTGGAGATGGGCTGCCCCTTTGCCCGCTCGGCTGAGGCAATCAAGAGTAGAGAGGATTTCCAGAATGGCTTAGTCCGATCCAGATAAAAAGCTAGTGCTCTACGCACATCGAGCATGTGGAGGTGGCATTCCTCATTGGAGGAAGATGCACCGCTCCACATGGAAGGTGGAGACCACTTTTGGGAGGAACGCCGGGTGTGGGCGAAGCTGGACTTTATCCTTGTGGAAGACCGTATAGGGGGGTTCTGAGGTCAAGGCCTTAATTCTGAGGCCTGCCGGGCCGATGTGATCGCTACAAGGAAGGCCACCTTCCACAAGAGGTAAGACCAGGAACACGTGGCCAGGGACTCAAAGGGGGCCTCATGAGTTGGGACAAAACCAGGTTTAGGTCCCATTGCAGCATAGGAGGTCTAGTATACGGAAATGAACGGTCAAGGCGCTTCAGGAAGCGGGAGGTCATCGAATAGGAGAAAACCGAGTGGCCTTTCACCAGCAGATGAAAGGCCGATATGGCCACCAGGTGCACCCTGACTGAGGCAGGTGCTAGTCCCTGGGCCCTAATGGATAAGAGGTAGCCCAGGATAACCTGGAGAGGTGCAGCAGAAGGGGAGACTCCCTGCTCACTCACCCACCTGGCGAACCTGGACCACTTCTCCACATACGTCCGATGCATGGACGGCTTCCTGCTTTCTAGGAGGACTCACCTTATCTGCTCCGAGCACTTATTCTCCTCCTCAATCAGCCACAGAGCAGCTACGCTGTTAGGTGGAGCGTGGCCAGATTGGGATGGAGAAGGTGCCCCCCATCCTGGGAGAGGAGGTCCGGGCGGAGTGGTAGCGCCCTCGGGGGGCCGCTAAGAGGCGTAGGACGGGCCCGTACCAGTGCCCATACCAGGGCTATGAGAATGACTTTCGCTTTGTCCGCCTTCACCTTCTGGAGGACCTTGGCAATGAGGGGAAATCGGGGAAAGGCATATAGGAGCTGGCCCGATCAGCTCAGGAAGAACGCGTCGCAGACTGCGCCTTCCCCCATCCCTCCCCTGGAGCAGAACCAGAATGCTGGTTCTGACAGGATGCAAACAGGTTGATCTGGGGAGCTCCCCACTCTTGGATGAGCCTGTGGGCGACCTTCGAGTGGAGCGACCACTCATACTGGAGGAAGAAGATCCTGCTGAGGCGATCTGCTTGTGTATTGCAAGTGCCTGGGAGGTTAGCCACCCTCAGGGAGATATCGTGGGCTATACAGAACTCCCAGAGGTTCGGAGCTTCGTGCCAGAGTGCTAGGGAGCGAGTCCTGCCTTGCCTTTTGATACAGTACATGGTGGCGGCGTTGTCCACGAGGACTCTGACCACCCTGCCGTGGAGGTGCGTGAGGAAAACCACACACGCCAACCATACCACTCTGAGTTCTTTGACGTTTATGTGAAGGGCCAAGCACAATCCCTGGGTTTGCATGTTCCCCAGGTGGGCTCCCCAGCCGAGGTCCGAGTTATCCTCCCTGAAGGGAACCCCTTGCAGCATATTGCTCGGAGAGGCCCACCATAGTAGGGAACTCTGTATCTGGGGTGGAACCGTGAGAACCTTGTCCAGACCGTCCTGAGCTTGGGAGAACTGGGAGGCCAGCCATAACTGGAGGGGACTCATACAGAGTCTGGCATGGCAGACCACGTAAGTGCATGCCGCCATGTGTCCCAGGATTCGAAGACACGCCCTCGCCATGGTCACAGGCTGTGACAGAGGCGATGAGATCCCTTAGAGTCTCAAACCTGTCCAGGGGAAGAGAGGCTGTGGCCCTGGAGGAGTCTAGCAGGGCCTCAATTAACTCTATGCGCTGAACAGACATTAATGTCGACTTAGCCTCGTTCACGACCAGACCTAGATTGGTGCAAGTCAAGAGGAGCAGTTCCACATGGGACTCCACTTCGACGCGAGACTCCCCCTTGAGGAGCCAGTCATCCAGGAAAGGGAAGATTTGTACCCCCTCCCGCCTGAGCTAGGCCGCTACCACAGACATACATTTCATGAAGACTCTGGGAGCCATGGATAGGCCAAAAGGGAGGACTGCAAGTTGGTAATGATCCATCCTCACCATGAATCGAAGGAAGCATCTGTGCCCCTTGAAGATATGAACGTGAAGATCCAGGGCCGTGTACCAGTCCCCCGGGTCCAGGGAGGGGATAATGGAGGCCAGGGACTCCATGCGGAACTTGGAACGGGTTAGGAATCCGTTCAGGTTGCGCAGGTCCAGAATGGGCCTGAGACCTCCTTTTGCTTTCAGGATCAGGAAGTATCGGGAGTAGAACCCTTTGCCCTGGAACTGGACCGCTACCCTTTCCACTGCCCCCAGGTGAAGCAGCCGATCCATCTCCTGACTCAGAAGGCAGATCTGGTCTGGGTCTTCCGTGGCCATCCCAGAGGGCGGGTGATTTGGTGGGGGTGAGGTGAACTGCAAGACGTCACCCATGGAAATGGTACTGAGGACCCAATGGTCCAAAGTTATATGGGACCACTCCCGGAGGAAGGCAGACAACCAGTTGAAGAACACAAACTTTATTAATTGGAGGGTCTCCCTGGCAAGAGGCCCGGTGCCCCCCTGCAAATATTCAAAACTGCCCTTTTCCCTGCCTCTTGCCCTTAGAGGGTCCAGAGCGGGGCAGAGCGGGACTGACGCCGAGACCAACGCTTCTGGTCTCTGTGTCTTTTGTACAGGGGTTCATATCTGCCCCTCGCAAGCTGAGCCACCGGAAGTGGTTTGGCCTTGTCCTTAGCTAGGGGGAAGTAGAGGCCCAAGGTCTGCAAAGTGATGTGGGAGTCTTTCATCTCATGCAACCTAGCGTCTGTCTGGTCTGCAAAGAGCGCCTTGCCATCAAAAGGAAGGTCCTGCATTATAGATTGGGCCTCCATCGACAGCCCAGACAACAGGAGCCACGATGTCCTGCGCATGGCAATCGCTGAAGCCATCGAGTGGGCCGCCATATCAGCAGCATCGGACACCGCTTGCAGGACCGCTTTAGCCACTGCCGATCCCTCTTCCACTAGAGCCTTGAAGTCCTTTCTGTTCCGGTCCGGGTGGAGGGGCTCAAATTTTGGCAGGGACTCCCACAGATTGAAGTCGTACCTGCTCAGTAAGGCCTGGTGGTTGGCTACCCGAAGCTGGAAACTAGCCGACGAATAAAATTTTCTGCCAAAAGAGTCCAGTCTCCTGGCATCTTTGTTTTTGGGGGTGGGCGCGGGAAGGAACTGAAGGTGGGGGAAGCCCATGGCTCCCCTTACAGTGCGATATGCAGGCGCTACTCCAAGGGTCTCCACAGCGCTCCCCAGTATGGGTACTGCTAAGGGAAAAGCTTTCGGCACTGGTGCACGTGGCGAGCACGCACACCTACTGTGGAATACACAGAAGCAATCACTCGAAGAAGAACTGGAATATGCTTCATGCAAAAGGTCTCTTGTAAGGTATCACAAAGCTCATAACCTACTGAGTGTGATCATCCTATTTGTATAAATGTATCATCTTGTATCTGAAACTAGAAATATAACTCTGAGGGCCTATTGTAATTATGCAAAGTGTGGACCATTAACGGTGCTTTGGAATCTTGATGACTCCCATTAACCAGGACAATTGACTGCAGATGGTTCTGTTTTACCTGTAAGTCTTCCTGTATAGGTGTGTGCTAGCAAGTGGGCAATGAAGTCTTGCAGTGAAATGTGATCATGTCACTTGAACTGGAATCCATCTTTAACCTGGTGCTTTTCCACTGAGAAGGAGAGGGTGGGAAGCCAGGGAGGGACAAAGGATTCCAGCCTCATGCAAAAGATATATAAAGGGGTAGAACAGAACATAGGGAGGAGAGGAGCCATCATGAAGAATCCCCTAGCTACCACCTAAGCTGGAATAAGAGCTGTACCAGGGGAAAGAATTGTGCCCAGGCCTGGAAGGTGTCCAGCCTGAGGAAAAAACTTAATGAAGCATCTCTGAGGGTGAGATTATCTGTATTCAATTTGATTAGACATAGATTTGTGCATTTTATTTTATTTTGCTTGGTGACTTACTTTGTTCTGTCTGTTCCTACTTGGAACCACTTAAATCCTACTTTCTGTATTTAATAAAATCACTTTTAACCTATTAACTAACTCAGAGTATGTATTAATACCTGGGGGAGCAAACAACTGCGCATCTCTCTCTGTCAGTGTTATAGATGGCGAGCAATTTATGAGTTTACCCTGTATAAGCTTTATACAGGTAAAATGGATTTATTTGTATTTAGACCCCATTGGGAGCTGGGAATCTGAGTGTTAAAGACAGGAACACTTCTGTGAGCTGCTTTCAGGTAAACCTGCACCTTTGGGGCAAGTCATTCAGACCCTGGGTCTTTGCTGGAGCAGATGGGAATGTCTGGCTCAGCAAGACTGGGTGCTGGAGTCCTGAGCTGGCAGGGAAAGCAGGGGTAAAAGTAGTCTGGGCACATCAGGTGGCAGCTCCCAGGGGGTTTCTGTGATCCAACCCGTCACAACCCCTTTTTATAGTTGGGAAAACTGAGGCACAGGGGAGCAGTGACTTGTTTAATGTCACCCAAAACAGGCCAGTGGCAAAGCCAAGGATAGACCATCATCTCCACAGCCCCAGCCCAGTGCTCTATCCACCAGACCATTCTGCTTGTGTACACCGTGTGCCGTTTCAGGGGGGATTTTCTTTCTACAGTTGTTTTGCAAGTGAAACTACTAGGATTCAAACAGGCTAAGGTCTCCAGGTTTGAACATTAAAAATGTACCCCTAGCTGAAATTGTCTAGCTTCAGCTATCAACCACTGGCTCTCATTATGCCTCTCTCTGCTCAGTTGAAGAGCTAGTTTGCAAATATTTGTTCCCCAGCTAGGTATTTACAAACTGAACAAGTCATTCCCCAACCTACTCTTTGTTAAGCTAAGTAGATTGAACTCCTTGAGGTTACCATTCTCAGGCAGGTTTTCCAATCCTTTAATTGTTCTCCTGATTCTTCTCTGAACCCTCCCCAAATTACCAACATCCCTCTTGAGTTGTGGACACCAGAACTGGACACAGGATTCCAGCAGCGGTTACACCAGTGTCAAATACAGACGCAAAAATAACTTCTGTGCTCCTACTGGAGATTCCCGTTTATACACCCCAGGACTGCATTAGCTCTTATGGCTCTTTTCGATTATCCACCACAACCTCCAAGTCTTTTTCAGAGTTACTGTTTCCCAGGACAGAGTCCTCCATCTTGTAAGTATGGCCCACATTCTTTGTTCCTGGATGTATATCTATATCTGGCTGTATTAAAACACACAGTTTGCTTGCATCCAGCTTTCCTAGTGATCCAGATCGCTCTATATTTCAATTCCCAGGCTCATCTTTTGCAGGCATTGTACACTTTTCCTTCAAGGACAAGGTCAGTCCTCATCCTCAGAGGAAACCTGTACAACACCTCCAAAAGATGAGCCTGGGAACTTAAGTGGAGTTGGCTTGGTCCTCTGAAGGTTTCTCAGTGGGTTATGCCAGGTGCTTAGCTTTCCAAGCGGCATTTCCTGCATCGCCTTCGTTACAGTAAAATGGGGGCCAGGACTCTCATACAGCTGTCAGTGTGGGTTTTGAACAGCTGCTCTGAGCCAAGGCAAGCAAAGAATGCCCAGCTTTCACAGTCTGCTTTCGCTGAGCGTGGATGGCACAAAATCTGACTAGCCTTGTGACCACAGAGCTCCAACACAAACCACATGGGGCATCCACAGGCAGGAGCCATTTCCAAAGGTTACACCAGGCCACTCCACAATGGGGTATTTTCTTTCACAGGCAAATTGATGATGACACCAAGGCAGTTTACAGGAAGAGGTTTCAGTTGATAAACATGTGAGCTGCTGCCTTTTAGAGAGTTTCCAAAGAAGTCACATCTGGCATAATTTGAAAAGCATCAGTAACGGGAAGCCTGAGTGACATATATTGATAGTGTCAGAATCAGCAACTGCCTCCCCTGGAAGAAAAACATCTGGGTTAGTTCCAAAAGGAGGAGAATAACTACTTCTACAAGTGTATTGGAGCATCTTGAGAGAGGGACTCGTTTGCTTGCTCAAATTCTAGCTGTTAGACTACCAAACCGAAAGGTGATGTAGCCTTCCACTGGCAGAATCTTTTTTCTGCACAGGAGCATAGTCTGCTGCTCCAGATCTGGAAGTTAAAGCATGTCCAACCCCACGAAACAATGCATGCCCTTACCAATGCCATGGGAAGCACCTCTATTGGACCTTTCCCCCGAGGAAAGTGTCTTGGGCTCTTATAAGAATAGTTTGTTCGGTTGGTCCGTCACTTTTGCTATAGTTAATTCCAGATCAATGTTTGCACTTGGGGTTTATGGTTCCTCCTCTCAGAAGTTCTAAAGCTAGTAGTCTTGTGACCTGTGCCCAAACCAAGCTGGGCCCAAACCGTGTTGGCCTTGGGTAGGACCATAAAGCAGCTGGATGCGCATTATGCTTGAAGATGTCCTCACAAGCTGTCAGTCTTGATCACAGGACCCAATTCTTTTCTTACCATTCACTCTGCAGCTTCCCATATTTCCAACATGAAAGCATACCTACCAGCATGGATGGAGTGCACCAGAGAATAGGTCCAGATAATGCCAAGATGGAACTCAATCAGCCCCTGACAGGCTCTTCTACACTTCTGGAGAATTCAAGTTCACCTAAAAAATTGTTCTTCTTGCATCTAACATGCTCTTCTCTTCAAAGCAGACATTTTCATTTGCGGGGTTTCTTTAAAGCATTTTTTAAAAAGTCTTTCAAGCACTGAAACGTAACAGCAACAAGAAAGGGATAGAATTTATCTTGTAAGGAGATACAGAAAGTCTATTTCTCTGTATCTAAAGCCCTTGCTCAGGGCAGGAGAAAGAAAAAGGCAGAAATAAAGCTATCCCCCAAGGAGAATCGTTGGCTGCAGGACTGTCATAATTATAAAGGGAAGGGTAACCACCCTCCTGTATACAATTCTATAAAATCCCTCCTGGCCAGAGGCACCAAAATCCTTTTACCTGTAAAGGTTTAAGAAGCTCAGGCAACCTGGCTGGCACCTGACTCAAAGGACCAATAAGAGGACAAGATACTTTCAAATGACAGGTTTCAGAGTAGCAGCCCTGTTAGTCTGTATCCGCAAAAAGAACAGGAGTACTTGTGGCACCTTAGAGACTAACAAATTTATTTCAGTATAAGCTTTCGTGGGCTACAGCCCACTTCATTGGATGCACAGAATGGAACACCCAGACAGGAGATATTTATGCATACACAGAACATGAAAAGGTGGAAGTATGCATACCAACAGGAAGAGTCTAATCAATTGAGATGAGCTATTAGCAGGAGAAAAAAAACTTTTGAAGTGATAATTGAGATGACCTATAGAAGGTGTGAGGAGAACTTAACATAAGGAAATAGATTCAATTAGTGTAATAATCTAAACATTCCTACTCTCTGTTTAAACCTAAGTTAATTGTATCTAATTCGAGTTCAGCAGTCTCTCTTTGGAGTCTGTTTTTGAATTGCCACCTTCAAGTCTGTCACTGAGTGGTTAAAGAGGTTGAAGTGTTCTCCCTCTGGTTTTTGAATGTTATGATTCCTGATGTCAGATTTGTGTCCATTTATTCTTTTGCGTAGAGACTGTCCGGTTTGGCCAATGTACATGGCAGAGGGGCATTGCTGGCACATGATGGCATATATCATGTTGGTAGATGTGCTGGTGAACGAGCCCCTGATGGCATGGCTGATGTGATTAGGTCCTATGATGGTGTCACTTGAATAGATAAGTGGACAGAGCTGGCATCGGGCTTTGTTGCAAGGATAGGTTCCTGGGTTAGTGTTTATGTTGTATGCTTTGCGGTTGCTGGTGAGTATTTGCTTCAGGTTGGGAGGCTGTCTGTAAGCGAGGACTGGCCTGTCTCCCAAGATCTGGGAGAGCGAGCAATCATCTTTAAGGACAGGTTGTAGATCTCTGATGATGTGCTGGAGAGGTTTTAGTTGGGGGCTGTAGGTGATGGCTAGTGGCATTCTGTTATTTTCTTTGTTGGGCCTGTCCTTTAGTAAGTGGCTTCTGGGTACTCTTCTGGCTCTGTCAATCTGTTTTTTTACTTCAGCAGGTGTGTATTGTAGTTTTAAGAATGCTTGATAGAGATCTTGTAGGTGTATATCTCTGCCTGAGGGATTGGAGCAAATACAGTTGTCTCTTAGAGCTTGGCTGTAGACAATGGATTGTGTGGTGTGTCCTGGATGGAAGCTGGAGGCATGTAGGTAAGTATAGTGGTCAGTGGGTTTCCCGTATAGGGTGGTGTTTATGTGACCATCGCTTATTAGCACAGTAGTGTCTAGGAAATGGACCGCTTGTGTGGATTGATCTAGGCTGAGGTTGATGGTGGGATGAAAATTGTTAAAATCACTGTGGAATTCCTCGAGGGCTTCTTTTCCCTGGGTCCAGATGATGAAGATGTCATCAATGCAGCGCAAGCAGAGTAGGGGCATTAGGGGACGAGAGCTAAGGAAGCGTTGTTCAAATCTTGGAGGGAGGGGGGCTTTTGTTTGTGCTCTTTGTTTTGGGGGTTGTTCGCTCTTGGGACTAAGAGGGACCGGACATCAATCCATGCTCTCCAAATCTTTCTGCACAAGTCTCTCATATTTCAAACTTCTAAGTAACAGCCAGGCAAGGTGTATTAGTTTTATCTTTGTTTTCTCAACTTGTAAATGTTCCTTTGCTAGAGGGAGGTTTATCCCTGTTTGGCTGTAACTTTGAAACTAAGGTTAAAGGGGGTTCCTATGGGCTCTCTGAATCTGATTACCCTGTAAGTTATTTCCATCCTGATTTTACAGAGATAAATTTTACCTTTTCTTTTGATAAAATCCTTCTTTTAAGAACCTGATTGATTTTTCATTGTTTCAAGATCCAAGGGTTTTGGATCTGTGTTCAACAGGACTAACTGGTGAAGGTATACTCTCAAGCCTACCCAGGAAAAGGGGTGTAAGGACTTGGAGGGGAGGAATTAGTCTCAAATCTGCCCTGGAAAGGGAGGGTTAGGGACTTGGGAAATATTTGGGGGAAGGCAGCGTTTCAAGTGGCTCTCCCCTAAAATTTGGAAACCGCTTGGTAGTGGCATCTTACTGTTAACCTAAGCTGGTAAATAAGCTTAGGGGGTCTTTCATGCGGGTCCCCACAGCTGTACCCTAAAGTTCAAAGTAGGAAGGAACCCTGACAAGGACATTCCTCTGTACAAGCTAAGGATCACATGAAGTGAACACTCAGTGGCTCTTGGTGCTCCACGGGCAGCCAGAAAAAAAAGCCATGTGACTTGGAAGGGCACACTTTGCTTTGCAAGCTATAGCTGTAGACATACACCAGTGGATCAGAGCTCGAGGAGTTACATGACACGAACACAGCCTGGTTACTCAAAGACAGTGAGTGCTGCAGATTGTTCTATACGATATACAGCCCAGCAGGCTCAAATCTGAAGCTTCAAGTTAGGCTCTTAAATCCTCATTTAGGAACCTAAACAAAAGCGGCCTAATTACCAAGAGTGCTGAGCTAATGCATCTCCCATCTTCAGTGGGATTTAGGGATGTCTGAAACACCAGTCACTTTCATTGAAGTGTGTAAATAGGGATTTTGAGAGCTTAATTCTAGGCATCCAGGTCTGAAACTGATAGGCCTATCTGATACATTTCCCCTGACTTACAGTTGCACTTACAGAGGCTATATGCTGTACTGCAGGGGATCTCAAACAGGGGGTCGGGACCCCCAGGGGGTCGCAAGGTTATTACATGGGAGGGTCATGAGCTGTCAGCCTCCACCCCAAGCCCTACTTTGCATCCAGCATTTGTAATGGTGTTAAATATATTAAAAAGTGTTTTTATTTATAAGGGGGCGGGGGTCACACTCAGAGGCTAGCTATGTGAAAGGGGTCACCAGTACAAAAGTTTGAGAACTACTGCTGTACTGGATGCAGAAGCCCTGGGGAATGGCTGTAACTGTAGGGCTTGCTGAACAGAGGCTATTCACTCTACTAATCAGTCAGGATCTGGTGGCTCACCCCAAAGCTTGGCTTTCCCTCTCCCGAGCAGCAGATGAGCAAGCCTGTTACATTTGTTTCCATGGCTGCTTTGACGGCCTTTTGTCAAAGTCCCATGAGGGTTTTGTAAGTTAGAGATGGAAAAGAGCTTGCTCATCTGCCTGCCAAGACAGAATTTGTCCTCTCTAGACAAAGCCCTGGAGGATAGACTGAACTAAGTTTAAATGTACCATGGGGCTTTTTGTCCCTTTCCCTGGAAAGACTATTCCACAGTAAAATAAGTCTTACTGTCCGCAAGTTTTCCTTTGCTCTATTTCACTCATTTATGCCCCTTCTTGGATCACCCTATCTTTTTTTATCTGCATGTGTCAAATACTTGGAGACAGATTTCTCCCACCATTAGCTGTTGCTTAGTCGAGCTGTACATCCTTGACAATTTCTCCACATCAGTCGATTTCATGACACTTTTTGTGCCTCTCTGAATTCCCTCCAGCCTCTCCACATATCTGACAGGGCAAGGGAAGCTGGAGTTGTAAGTGACTATGCCAGGAGAAAAGGCCTTTTTATATAAAAGCAATGAGGTCTTAAAGCAAAAGTACATGCAATTTAACCTGCTGACAAACAGGGCTGAGAAGTGCTGCTGCCCCACCAGCAGCTGTGTTGATGTTTGGACCAAGAGTATGTCAGTTCTTAAAATTCGATTTCATCTGACTACGGTGACCATATGTCCCATCTGGCCAGGACAGTCCCTTTTTCAAACTCTGTCCTGGCCATTCCAACTTTTTTGGCAAAACTGGGGCATTTGCCTACAGCCTTTGTGCTGGAGCCCAGGGAACATGTGCAGTGGGAGGTTCTGCTGAGGGTGTTTCCCCAGTCAGCCCAGCCAGCCATGGCTCCCAATCACTGTAATGAAACAATCTCCTCTGGCAGAGGAGAGGAAGGGGGAGGGGGCAATTCAGAGACCTCCTCCCTGTCCAGAAAGACCAGCTGGGACTCTGAGGGCAATCCACAGATCTGGATGTGCCAGAGGCAAAAGCAACCGAGAAGGCTGGGTGAGACTCAGGCACCCCCAACCCTCTGGCCTGACAGCTGGGCCTCACCACTGCAGTCAGGAGACTATTGGGCACAAGAGCTGCAATATGAGGACATGGTTTCGAAACATCCTCCTTTCTAGTTCTGTTATGTGTGTGTGTGGTTCCCAGGGTGCCGCCAGCATAGCTTCAGCACCCTAAAGAGAAGCAACTGCAGCTCTGGATTTGCAAATATGCCTTCTCCAAAAGAGTGCCTGAGACAAAATGGTACATCTTCACTTCAGTGTAAACCCAGCCAGTCAGCCCCAGGTCAGCCTAGCCTGAGTGTGCAGCACCGCGCTGCAAAGCCCTGCCCGTGATGCTGCAATCCCCTGTGCGTGCGGCTGGAACTCCTGAGAGCACATCCCAGGGAGCTCTGCACAATACTCAGCCAAGCCGTTCTAGGACTGTTTTCCAGTCAACAGTAGGAAACTTGGCTGTCCTTCTGGGCATGGGGGGAATTGTGGGAAGGCACTGGAGGACTAGCAGCACTGCAGTGGTTTAGCCTGTGTCCTCACTGCAAAGTGGAGAGATTACCACACCTAATGAAAGTGGCACCCAGGTTCACCCTTAGCCAGACCAGCTAGCCTGGGGTTAAAAGCACCACTAAACACAGATGAAAGTTTTGCATGTGGGTGGGGGGACGGTTAATGGCAACACCTGACTGAGAGTTGGGGCTAGCTGAAGGGAAGACTGACCAGAGTCAATTTCATTTCAGTCGTTTCTAGTCTCCCCACAACACACCCAAATTGTTTGCACCCTGGAAGTCCCAGAGCACTAAGTGGGCTGGCCGGATGAGCTGCCCTGGGGTAGCACCGAGTAATGCAAACAGGGCCTCTGCCATGGAAGGACAGCTATGGCTCCATCTCCTCCCGTGGTGAGTGGCATGGTTTTAGAAAGGAGAGGCTGACCCAAAGGAGAGCCGGCAGTCTGTTTACCTCGCCCCAGGTTACCCTGCCAACAAGCCCGTTGTAAACTCGTTAAGCATATTAGCAGTGGGTTTGTGAAATGGAGTGCATGATGCAGTGACGCACTCCTGTTCCAAGAACAGCCACAGGAGCAGGGCAACAGCAGCCCGCTTACCAGGATGCTGGGGAGCAGCAATACAGAGGCAGGTTGTTTTAGTGGAGCTCCTTGTTTCAAGGCAGGCTCGAAACCTCCACTGCAACGCAGCAACCAGCAACCAATCAAACCCTGCCGGCCTGCAGCCCATCAGGGCTCTAGGATGCGGGGAGGCAACTCTGTGAAGCAGGCCATCAAATTACACCATGGAGAAATAGTGGCATAAATATTCAGACCGTTCCTCTCTGGTGCTCAGGGAGGAGAGGGACTGAGGTCCAACATGGATCTCATGCAGCGTGTGTTCTCCTTATAGCCCGTGGAGGGGACACAGGCACTCATCTCTTTTCCCCATCCTCCCCACCCATCACATCCACCCCACACTGCCGGAGCTGGGATATTTTTGCCAAAAAACACACACAAATGCAGGAAAATGCGTTATAGTAAAACTGGTGCCTGGCTCTTCTTGCTGAGGCTAGCCCCAAGAACCTGAGCAGCGTCTTCTATCCATCATCAGCCTGTGGCTGTACAGAGACACCCAAAACGACTGCCTTGGGAGGAGAACGTGGGGCTGTACTTTACGACAGCAGATGGGAAACAATCCAGAGAGGACAGGGTGGGAGACAGACACAGTCACAACTGTGATATGCTCCCAGGAGGGGGAGAGGTTACAACTGCCCCCTACAGCCAATGCCTCAGAGCCAGCCACGCCTGGCAGGAATTTCTGGGTGAGCTTGTGAGAGGGAAGGTGGACCAGGTGCCGCAGTGGGCTGGGGACAAAGGATGAGTCTGTGCAATGCACATGGCAGGGCAGGGCCTGGGACAATGGAGCATTCTGCACAGGTCCCACAGGATCACCTAAACATTAAACAAGGGCAAGCGGTCATAGGAACATCCTCTGGAGAACTAAGAGGTGTCCACCTGGCTGCGTATCCGGGGCAGTCTGTTAGGATCCAACACTTGGGCTGCGTTAGCAACACCAGGCTAGCCTCTGTGTCACAAACCAGGTAGCAATGACGAGCAGTTCCCCAGCTTCCAGCTAACCCATTCGCAAGGCTCATGTGGGGAGAAGAAGGGACAACCCAGCCCAGAAACTCCAGACCTAAGAGCTCCACAAAGCTTGGACAGTTCCCATCCAAACTGTGCTCAACTTGTACTAGAATTACTCTCAGAGGATGTGGCATACCCTTCCCTGAACACGCCCTCCCTTGGCCAGACTACTCCCTCTGGTCCCAAGGGGCCCAGGATAGTCCCTGAGAACAATGGTTGGTGGGGAAGCCCAAGAGCCAGCACCAATGACTAGTTTATCTTGCCCAATACTGACATGCAACCATAACAGAGATTCTTTTAAGATAGCACCAGAGGAAGCAATGGAGACAACTGTGTCATATGGCAAATCTAGCAGTGTGATGGTCAATGTTTCATTATCCTACACCTGCCCCTTTTGTGCTTACAGCGGTGCGTGCACTCACAACAGCGGCGCGCGCAAGTGTCCAGCTCCATGGACAAAATGGCCAATCTGCATTAACAAGCTACAATCATCAGGGTGCAGCTCCCCATCAGTTTTCACACACTGCACAGGCTGGCCTTTGGCACCTGCCACTTGAAGCTGTGGCACCTTTCAGCCTCATGTTAAATCTGCCCGAGGACAGTAGAGGAGAGGTACTCACTATGCAGCAGAGTCATTCAGCTGGTACTCTCGGGAGCGGTTAAAGCAGGCCTGGACGCCATTATCAGCCCACAGCCTCCGAATCACATTGGCAAGGTCCTCTGGCATGATTCCCTGCTCCTCCGCAGTGCAAGAGAGTGCAAATAACTGACGAGCATCATCCTGCAGGGAACAGCAAACCACAAACATCAATGAAGCTCCTGAGCAACAGCTGCTTCTCACGTCTGCTGTGTATTAAAGCTGATCACATTGAAGTCTGATCGCCAAGCCTTGTACTAGAGGAACATAGCGCTCCGAAACCCAGGAGGTTTGCACCTACCATGTACCATGCACGTGCCTCTAAGGCTCCCAAGAAACTCCTCCTCAGGGAGGTTCGCTTCTTTGAGTAATGGGGCAAGTGACACTTCAAATCTTTGCAAAGAAGCCAGCAGAAAAATCTATGCTTTGGGACTCCACTGATTTCCTGCAGGGCTGATGGCAGGCAAACAAACTAGATGTCAATTAAAAAAATATGCAGTCATGGCTCATCATTGGTTACTTAGCCCTGGGCACAGCAATATACCATGTGGATTAGCTCGTAACCTGACAGCAAGGAAACTCGGGCAATATTGTTCAGGAGCCATTGCATTTACAACACAGAGATCTCCTCTCGTTCCCTTGCCCACACACTGAAGTTATGACACGGGGGGGAAATTGGTGACAGATTGTCAAGTGTCTGCAAGGCATTCTGGCGACTAAGGCAGAATGTTAGACGTGAACCGGAGCCCTACGGAGTTGGCCAGTCACCGAGATGGCTCGATCAGTCCATCATTTGGAGGAGAGGGAGCATTTCGGGCAGCAGAATAGATGCTGCACTGTGACTGCTCTGCAGGCTCTCCCAGTGCTGAGCGGAACTCTAAAAGCAGGATCAAAGCATGCTGCAACAAACACATGGGGAGAATCAGACACAGCCTCCCCAGCTGATCGGCTGCTAGCATGTACACAGCTGGGCTGCTGCAGCTCCAGCTTTTCAGGCCCCATCACAGCACTGTCCCCAAGACACCCTGCACTTCTAACTGGAGGGGCTTTTCACAACAGCACGTGACGGCCACCCCCGCTTGAGCACGCCCAGGGACTGCACTGGGGACCTCTAGCACTGAAAGAACCTGGCTCTGTAATGGGGACTGCAACAGACTGGCGTCCTCTGTGGCCAAGCATGGAGCAAATGCATAAGACACACTACCCAGCAGTTACACATACATTTACTTCTCAGGAACCCACAGAGGTCAGAAAGGAAAGGACCAGGTCCTATGCCATGCCACGGTATCAGGGATGCCACGGTATCAGTGATGCATTCCTACCTGCCAACTCCAAATAATAAGCTAGATTTCATTTCAACTGGCCTCTGTTAAAGCATGGAGTGGACGAGGCAGGGGTAAGAGAGGGAGAAGACTACACCTCACTATATAGTGACTGCTCAGCTTTGTCTCCTCTGCCTTTTATGACCCCGTGGCAAACAGAGATTAGCAGGAAGGCCAAGCTAAGAATGGAAGCTTTCCCTGCTGGGAAGTGGGAGGGACAGAGACTGGAGCATCAAGAAATCCTTTGCCTCAGCATTTGTAGCTACTCACTCAAGACAGCCCTCAAGGGAATAAGCTTCCAGCAGAGCCCAGCTCATCTGAATTGCTGAGAACCCACAGCTGGCTCTGCCACATCAGCCCTGTGTGGTCTGCAGAACTGTCCTCGCCAAGCCCTTTGTGCTGGCAGTTCCCAGCGCAGCCTCTTGCCCTTGGTCCAGGAATAGAGACAGCACCAAGGAAGTAAACTGGGTTCGGCCTCTAGCACTGCCAGCCAGCTTCCCACTGCCAAGAGGCCATAGGCTTAAACATCTCTTTTCCTGCTGGGAGCCCTTCTGACAGGTACAACCGCCTCCAGGCTTTAAGGAGAACGGACAGTTTTGCTGCTGCAGTTACATTCTCTGCTCATAGCTGGCTTGGCAGGAGGACCAGCTTCCTCAAGTGTACAAAGCTTCTTGTATTTTAAACCATAGAATCACACTATGGCTCAGTGGCCACCTGGGCACTTGGTACATGCTGCAAGGCCTCTCTCCATCGACCTGCAGGGCAACAAAGTGGTACGCAGCAAATGGGGAAGAATGCTAGAGCAAGTTCTTGTCTGTCCGGCATACTGCATGTATTTATAAGGAAGTGAATCATGCTGAGCTTGGTTTGCCTGCTCTTGTCTTACTAATAAACCTGAGCTGAGCCAAGCCAAGCTGGGAAAGCAGCTTCTTTTTCCTGGCCTACACTAAGCCTGGGAAATACGTACCTACCAGAGGACCCGAGTAATCTCGGCAGCTTTAAGGTCACCTGGAAGCTAGCAGCTTGGCCAAAGTAAAGCACTGCATGATGGGAGCTGTACTGATTACAGCGCTTCCACTGCATTCATGAGGAGAGTGGCTGCGACCTGCTCTATTTCATATACATAGCTGAAGCATCAAAAGTCTGGCCATCTTGTCTTATGGATTCTGGAAGACTTGGGGGTGGGAGCAGCTACTGAGGCAGATCTGAAGTTAGAGAAACCGTGCATAGCCATATTCAGCATTTTATAGCTATGAGACATTTCCTCTCTCCCCATCCAACACCACAAGCAATAGCACTACAACGGAAGTTAAAAAAAAAAAAATCAGGCTCAAACATCTAATGCATGTGGTTTAATTTTGCCACCACTTATACTAGCTAGCATCAAGCAAAACTGCTCCAGCTGTTGGCTGCAGGGCTGATGTTAGGCAAACCATACATTCAAAGCAGTCCCCCGCAGCAGTGCCCGCTCTCGCTGGCAGAGAGTGCACACAATCACTTACTCAGGGTAATAATAACAAAACTCTCCCCAAGCACTAACTCCCAGCTCTTCAGAGGACTGGAGCAAGGTAATTAGCACTGGTCAGCAGCAAGGACTTCACTTATTAAAGCACCTTTACACAAGTCCCTAGAAGATTTTAGGTCATTACCAGCTTACGATCGGGATCGAAAAATAGCGTTAGAAGATCTATCCTGTGCCCTCATTAGCAAGGAGGGGCTTCTGGGAGCATAAAGCTAGTCCATTAGCCTTCAAATCAAAGCATTCCTCAGGAGCCAGGTATGGTAGGACAGCACCGCACACATGGTCATTAGGCAGATTAATGACACTTGCCATCTCTCAGATCTTGCCACGTACGGTTTAAGCGATTGAGGGACATTGCTGGGGCCTGTACACAAACAGCATCCTATTTCTGATCCCCAAGGTAATGACCAACCAAATCAGACACGTGGTTTTGCATAGTGAGCAAACCCTGAACGAGGGAGGTCCCTGGCAGAGGGAAAAAACCACATGATTGCTACTGCTATTGTTAGCTCCCCCAAGCCCTTACTTAGCCCTCGCACAGTGTCTTGGTGTGCCACACACGGGGAGTGCAGCATTATCCACAGAAGGCACAGGGAGGCAACTTGCCTGATGTCACACAGGAAACCTAGGGAGCCAGGAATAAAACCCAGCTCTGCTGAATTGCCAGCCACTCCTATAGCCATTAGGCCATGCTGCCTCCTATCTAGATCCCCTTCACTCATGCTGGCCCTTAGCTCACTCCTGGTGGCTACAGAGAGGGAGCGAACAGTGGAGTAGATCAGGGCACGTGCCTGGACGAAGCCCGAGGCACTTTGGTTCTCTGCATCTGAAAACTCCCCCTCATTTAAGCTTGCCCCATCCCTCAGGCTGGGACCCAGCAGGATGGAGGACAGGTCACATGTGGTTCTCAGGTGGGAGCTGAACAAGCACTTGCCTGGCTGCAGTGCACAGCATAGCAGCACATGCCCACGCCTGCAGCCCTCAGGCTAAACATAACCCCCGAGGCCTTAGGGACTGGCTTGGTGATGTCGCTCAGGCCTCACCCACTCAGAAGCACAGCTCTTAAAATGTATTGAGTGCAACTGCAGCTGGGCATGGCTAGCCTCACCCCCCCAACAGCCAGCAAGGTTCTAGGCACCAGCTGATCTAGGATTCAGCTATTCTTGCTTCTTGAACGCCGCATTCAGACAGGCAGCAGGAAGAGGAGCTCTGACCCCCCAACGCCAGGACTATCAGTGAAAGCAAGGACAATTCGCAGGCACAGAGAGGGTAACTCACCGCTCTTGCAGGGTCGCCGAAGTCAATCTGCAGGTTGCCCATGGCTTTGATGATGGCCATAATGGACTGAATGGTGTTGCTGTAAACCACGGCTTTGTATTGCCTGCACTCCTCTTCTGAGTAGCCATCCTCATGGATAATCCTTGAAGAGAGGATGGAACAAAGTCAGACCATCACTGAGCTGACCATGTCCTAGCTGAGCTCCCCAGCAGAACCCACCCTCACCCCTGCTCCCTCACTAGGATTCACATTGCTCACTGGAAGCTGCCCCCATTCAGTTCTGTGCAGCAGCTCCCTCTCCAGAGGGCAGGAAGCCTTCCCCCGAGAGGCACTTTCCAGTGGAGACTGTCTCTGGGTGCAGCACCACTAAAGAGGGCCATGTTACCAGCACGGGAGCCTAGCACCGGGGATGAAAAGAACTGTGGCAGTGCTGCCCAACTCCAAAGGGAGGAGACAATCACACAGACGTTTGCTAGATACTATGGCTGCTATGAAAGACGGGGTCCTCATCCAGGGCAGGGCACTCAGCCTGTGGCAAGCATAGGGCACTGCATGTTTCCCACCTGAGCGCTGTCCCTGGACCCAGCTTTCAGATTAACCTACTAGGGTTGGGTTGTCACCAACATCCCTCCCCAAGCAACACCCCAGCCAGAGCTCTCCCATCATCCCATCCTGACTCCAAGAGGGCCCCCCTGCCCCCATCTCTACACTCCCACCTCCCAGGAGAGGGATCTCCACAGACATCTCACCTCAACTATAGCAAAAAAGGGGGAACCTCCCACACTGGATTTTGGGTCCTCAGTTCTTGCCCGCCTGCTACTGGTCATCCCCAGACCTCAGCCTCTCACAGCTTTCTACAGTAGCTGATCAGTTCCAGAATCACTGCCTGGAGTGAGCTCAGCAGCCATGAAACTGACCATGGTTCTGGTCAAGTTTAGTCAGCTGCTGCTGCTGCTGAGAGAAGATGGGGGATGGTTTTTTTGCAGAACTGAAGAAGAGACTCTTCTCTCCCAACCACCACCCAGAGCAGTGGTTCTGAACCATTTCCCTACCACCAGCCCATGTTACAACAAGAAAGAATTAGTCACCATAAAAAAAGGGAGGGTGATCACAACCCCTTGGTTGTGCGGGGACCCCCGTGACATCCCACAGCAGTTGGTTTGTGATCAAGGCTGTGCCTCTGCTGCTGTCCCCAACAGCAATACTGAAATCCACTAGACTCTGCTTGGGTTCCCTGCAGCTCAAATAACTAGCCAGCATAGCAACAATGAAACTGACCAGAATCTCATCAATTCCACCTGCAGCAGAGCTCTCAATTATCCACCAGCCAGCCAGCAGGCACAAGTTTGTTACCTATCACTAATTTTTCAAGCCTGGATGTGCCAGGATAAATTGAGCAAACACAGCCAACCTGTTCAGCTCCAGTGTGCTGTGCTGATTGACAGCGTAGAGATGCCCAAAATAGCCAGATTCTGTAGCCCTTTAAAACTTAAGCATTTTATTGACTCATTAAAACATCTCTTCTTGTACTCTAGTCTCCACTCCACCTTAATCTAGCAGAACAATCTGTTGCATTGGGCTCCCACACCACAGGGGATCACAAACACACTTCAGCAAGAGGCTCAGACACAGATGACATAACTAAAGGATCTGGTTTTAAATACATTTGAGTATTATTCTGAGTAACAGCTTTTTGTATTGCAGTAACATTAGAAGCACCAACCAAAATCAGGGCCCCACTCTGCGAGCTGTCACATAGCATGGGACCGTCCGCTCTTTGGGGCAAGGACTACGCAAAGCAAAAGAGAAAGATTATTTTACCAGTGGAGAATTGAGGCACAGAGACTCACTTATTTGCCCACTCAGGAAGTCTGTGGTAGCACTGGAAATTGACCCGAGATCTTCTGAGACCCAGTCAAATACCTTAACCACAAGACCAATCTTCCTCTCCATCTTTGCAAGAGAGTTCCTTCTCTTCAGACCAAGCAGGAAATCTACCCTCTCTGTCTAATTCTCCTATGGAATGCTCACTTGAGTTGTGCTCACTGGGGATTCGGCTGTTCTTTAGCTGGGCCATGCTCTTGGTCTGGATGCTCAGATTTTAAGGAGATAGCTGAACAGAATGATTATAAAAACTCTCTGCATGGTGTAAACCCCAGAGTTTGTAAGTCACACTCTGACAATCAGCTCCCTCTGCTTTTAGAGAATACCTCTCTTTATTTTGATAGGGTCCTGTTCAGCCAATCACCGTTTTCCCTTCTCACTGGAATGGGTCTGTCAATTCTTATGCAACAGATTTTTACCAGGGTGGTTTCCTATCAGGAGGTTTTAGTTTGTGATGCTGTGTAGGGGTCTCTGGGCTGCCTCTCCCAACACAAACCATTTTTGTGCGATATCTTTCAGCATTGCTCTTTTCTATTTATGTAATCATTGTCATATGCATTTTTGATGTCCTTTTCCATGTTTAGTTGCAAATCACTGAAATATTCAAATGGGAATTTGCCCCAAGCTGCCAGAAGAGTAAAGTTTTGCTCAAATTAAGCAAGTTCTAGGTGCATCATGCCAGCCGGAGAGAGCACTGCGCCCAAAATTAGAGGGCCTGGTACAAAAGGAGGCTTTAATCAAAAGGGTTTGTTTTTTAAATCCTCTACTCTGCTCTGCCTCCCTAATCCTTTTGCAAAATCCATAAAGCATGTGGAGTCTGAATGCTGTCCTGTAAGGCTGTGCAGAGGTGCTGCTAGCTTTGCATGGATGGATTGCTGAAACTGAACAGTGTTATTAAAAAGACAGACAAAAATAGCAAGCATATAAACAGAGAGTTCCTTCTCCTCAGATACTGCTAACCCCAACCAAAGCTAGACTGAGGCCCAGACCCAGGAATACAGTGAGCCCATGGCAATCCCCCAAGCGTGAGCATAGGATGGGGGAAGAACTCAGCTGCACAGAGCAGCTTTCCCAGGTGTTGTCCTACCACATGGAGTGAAAGCTACTCTCTGCTCTGTCCCGAGATACGCTAAGGAGGACTCATCGTAAAACTGAACAGGAAAGGTCTCTCGAGCATTCACAGGGAGCAACAGCCATAACATAGCCCCATACCTCTAAGGTAATGGACTAGGGACACACAGGTTATCACAGCATTCGAGCAAATTCATGGCAGCGTGGGAAATGCATGTGTCTTCGACAGTTTTGCTGCGAGCAAATGGATGAAATTTAGGAACACACAAACTGCCCGTCTGGATCAGACCAGTGGGTCAGCTAGTCCAGTCTCCTGCCTCCAGCGGGGAAGCAACTGGTGCTAGCTAGAGGAAAGCGTGAACAGCCCTCTAACCAGCAGGGCCAATGCACTGGGGAAGTTCCAGCCCAACCTCCAGCCGGTTTGGCATTGGCTTTGGGAAATGCTGAACAAACCACCCTGCGAACTGAACAGGGAACAGTGTGCTTAGTGGGAGGCTAGCAGACAGTGTGCAGACACCAGCGACCACACTGAGTTCCCCAACAGAGCTAACAGGGTCAGCAGTCTTTGGCAGGCAGCCAGCTCGGCTATGACACAACGGGCTTTCTAGGGTCTGGATGTGGTCGATGGTGCCATGCCAACTGATCACTGGCCCCACAGCACAGGCTGCCCTGCCTGTTCAGATGAAAAACTCAAACACAAAGGGTATTTTTAAAACAAGAACCCTAAGAACATGGAAATCACATTACCCAACCGCAGTGCGGACAAGCCTGTCATAACTATCCCCTGGAAGCGCTTTTTCTAGGTCTTGCTAATGGAAACTTATCCATGCTTTATAGATGCATTACTTTTGTTGAAATCACAGGCTTCGGCTTTGGATCACACTCCCCCCCGCCCCCAAGAGTTCATACAATGTGCGGCACCCCCCAGCCCCTGGCTGCAGAACGCAGCACCCTCCCGGCCACAGAACACGGTACCCCCCAATTCCCCCATCCCCTGGCTGCAGAACACGGGACCCACGTGGCACCACCCCCCACCCACCCCAGGCCGCGGAACACACACTCCACCCTCTGCAGTGGGATGAAATAGGGCGGTAATTGCTGAAATTCAGAAACAAAAGCAAAGGAGGGGAGGCATTGCTTACTTCATCTGCTTCACGATTGTGCTCTTCCCAGACTCTCCTGCACCTGCAGAGAAAGGAGAGAGAGAGAAAAGCCATGAGCTGCAGTAGTTGATTGGACATTGCTGCGAGGCAGCGGGATGCTGTGGTGTGATTGGGGTTACCGACAACGGAGGGTGTAATCCACCTGCTGCCGCATTAGCATCCAGACAGGCCTCCCAGCAGCAGAGCCTCAGAGAGAGTCTGGCCCTCTGGGCTTACGAACACTTTAGCTCAGAGCAGCCCAAAGACAGACTCAGCTTGCTAAGGGATGTACTGTAGTAGACCCTGCTCTCCAGGGAGCCCTGGGATAAAGGGAAGGTGCCTTTTGGCACTACAGACTTTAGTGGGCTCAATCTCACTGTGCAGCATGCCCCAGCCCTTCACACGCCCTGCTGATCCCATCCAGGTGGCTTTGGAAGCCTTGCACACTGGTAGAACCTGCTGGCTGGACTGCACCAGCACACACGTGGATATGAATAGAGGATATGAATCCTGAGCAGTACGAGGCCTCTGGGCCAGTCTGATGGGGAAGCTGGGAACACGGGGCTCTCACCTCCACCCTGGAGCGATGTAAACTCAAAGCAATGAGCACCTAGCCCTGCACTGTCAAATGACTGGAGACATTGGCTGTCCAGCTGGAGACACCTTAGCAGGGCCTGATTCGCAGAGGCCACAGTGTGTCCAACGGCAGAGAAATAGCCACAGCACATCCAGCTCTCTCATGCACCACAGGCTGACGTATGCTGACCCTCCCAAGGACTAAGTTACAAGGGGTGGGAGGATCCTTCCACCTTGTGAGAGGAGACAGCATTCTTTCAGGAGGCTGAGCTCCTAGAAAAACTGTATGCCTTTGGAAAACAGCCCCCTTCCGCCGCTTGAAAGGCCCCTGCACCTCATAGGGACATCCAAGAAGTCTTTCCCAGGCAGGCTGCAAGAACTGGTGTCCTGCCTGACACTTAACGAGGACCAGGATAGTGATAAACAGCGAGACTAAGTGGAGCATCCCCAGCATGATGCCAACTCTGAACCATGGCGGGCAGGAGCATTCCAGGAAGCCGATCATGCCTCTCCCCTTCCCACACATGTGGCTCCAGACATCACCAACCCTTGGACAGCAGAGGCCAGCTGGAAGCAGTTACTCTTTCAGGGATTACCATGATCACGGGGGAGGTAGAGTCGAGTGAGTGGGCTCTCTCTTCCCCCAGCCACAGGAAACCTCCTCTTCCTCCTGGAAGCTGGCAGGGGAAGCAGGTATCACAGTATACTATCCTAACCAGACAGTATATATACTCATTGCATGCCCCACTCTTTAAGCACAGCAATTGCTAGCCAGTGGGTCCAATTCCCTGCTCTGCCAAAGGCTTCCAGTGACCATAGGCAAGTCACACTCTGAGCCTCAATTTCTCATCTGTCAAATGGTGATCCTGCTGCCCTATCTCATGGAGAGAAGGAGGGGGCTATGAGGTGGAACTCACTAACATTTCTGAAGTGCTCAGATACTGTAGCATGATGAGGGCCTGCAAGTACAGGAATAGACCTGATCAATGCAGACAGGGACATTCTCCCTTACAATCATGTTCTAACCAGCATGACAACAAGTACTGGCTAGAGAAGCCATGCTAGGATGATGCAGGCCTCCTGCTACAACTCAGAACAGAGGGCAGTGCCTGGATCTAGCCCCTAGGACACGGCTAGATCTGATGAGTGTCACAGTGCTCAGTTTCCTTACCCATTGCTCTCAGATTTGTTCCTATAGCTGGCTCTCCTCCTGCCTGCAAACACTGGTACATCTGCATTGTCTAGCACCTGTTCACCCGAGAGGAAAGCCGCACAGACTCCCTTTTCTCTCTCTGGAAGGGAAGGCTAGGTTGCACGGCTTTCAGCAGCCTGGGGAGATCTGGTGCCAGCTTGGCATGCTGCCTGGGGGCCAGCCAACTGAGAAAAGGAAGCAGAGCTGCAGTGGCAGGCGTGAGCTGCAGCACTATGTAACAGGGATAGGAAAGGAAACATTACAAAACTTAGGACATAAGTGCCCCATAATGAATTCAGAGTCATTCTCGCCTATGATTTAAGGCCTCCTGCTGGCCAGGGTGCCAGCGCCATGCCAGCATCCCCACTCTCCTTTCCACTTGCTGCCACCTCAGATCCTGTCATCTCCAAGCTCTTGGGGCTGAGGTGGAGCGTGCTGCCTTTGCTCAGAGCAGAGCAGTCATCACTCCCAGCAGGGAGTCACATTCCCTGTCACCCCATGGAGGTTTCTACACACTGCCCTCCAGCATCCGCAAGATATTGGTTCAACACCAGTATCCCCCAATGGCAAGCACCCCATCCAGCACCCAGACTGTGACTGTGCTGGCCGGGACGGGGCCTGAGCAGCAGCCACGGCACAGTGAGTGTGACAAACCCAACTGCTGTCTGTCACTGAGATTGGGCAGTGATTGCTCACCTCGTCCTGCCCTCCAGCGGGCCCACTAGCCCAGGATTTCAGAGCCAGGGCTCCAAGGCCTCGGCTCCTTTGTCCACCCAGCCATGGCCATTGGGCAGCTCTATAGGCCAGAGCTGGTCTTTCCACCCCAGCTCTCAACAGTGAAAACCCTCCCTGGATTGGAGGGAGGAGAGGAGACCACTACCCACCAGGCTGGAGGTGAGGAAGAGCTGCTGCTTCTGTGGGTCCCCCTCCCCGTTCCAGCAGGGCGTGGCTGACCAACGGCAGATCAGCACCTCCTGGCATAGAGGAGGGGGCATTATAAACAGCAGCTGCTTTTCACCCAATGGGGAAAACCAGAAAGTCGTGACTGCTGATGCTCTCCTCCCACCTGCTGGGGTTCACTGACAGCAGCAGTTGGGATGGAGGGTATGGAAAGGTCAGTCCAGCAGACAGGTCTGCTGCACGGCCCCTGACCTTAGCTGCTCCCTCACAGCATGGTCCACTCAGATTGCTGCCTCCAGATCCCGCCTAGCTGAGGGAGGCCCTAAGACAGAGAAGCTAATCAGGCAGAATTCATAACAAGGAGATGCACTTTAGAGGGTTACATGCAGTCATGGCACCTATCAGCAGACAAAACATCTGCTGCCATATACAGCGCAAGACATTAGCCCTTCAGCTAATGAGGTCTGCCCCCAGAAGCTAGTGTCTCCAAATGGCACAGCTGCTCCGAAGCCTCTCCAGGTCCCTCCAGTCCCCTACTTCACACCTAGAAACCATTCAGCTGGCCTTGGCAGGACTGACTGGTTCAGAATGAGACTGGGGCATCTGCCAGGCCGTTGGCTAAAGGAGCTCTCAGATCAGCATGGGTCTAGCTTGTCTCTGGCTTTAGGGTATCGCCCTGGAGATCTGGAAATGGGATTTGAGCATGAACCAAGCTTTCCAGTCAGTGACGCTGAGAGATACCCAAGTCCCAGCAGCCCAGCTCAGCTTTGGTCTGAAGGAGAGAGTCACAGGGCTTGCTCAGTGATTTACAACCAGCAGCAAACCCTGTCGCCCCAGGGCCAAATGGATCACAACTGGGTTGTGCACAGATAGCTCACTGTAAGCAGCACCTGCCCGGCTCAGGGCATAGCTCAGCTATGCTGTCAACAGCGTCTGTGGGGAATTGGGGGGCGGGGGAGAACACCTTAACGCTCAGCTGTGAAAATGTGCCTAGGGCTGAAATTTGGCACATGAAGTCTCAACTCAAGCACAGCCTTCTGGGGAGCACCAAAAACTCATCTGCTCAGCCACTTTAAAGGTCACGAAAATACAGAAGACACGGAGCACTCAGAGCTTGTATGCCCCAGGGTGTCCTGGAATGCAGGGAACCCCCTGGGACTGCACTGATTTGGGATGGCTTGGTTACAGTCAGTGAGTTAGCGCTCCCACCAGCAGGGACAACACTGCAGCCAGGTACACAAACACAAATGCAATCAGAGGCTTCTCTTTGAAAGAGGAAGTTTGGCAGGCCTAGAAAAAGGACCCATCCAGGTGGTAAGAGACAAGGAAGCTTGTTCACACATGCAGTAAACATCCTCCAAAAGAATGAGCTCAGGCCCCAATCCTGCAGTGAGCTGAACATGCAGACTCCCACTGATCAGCCGACTAACTGCAGAGATCAGGTTCAGGGCTTTGATCTGTGACACTGGAGGTTAAAGTACTTTGGTTCTCATGTGGCATAACTAACTGGTTCAGATCATATTATCCCAACCAACAGGATCTCCCTCCCTTTACAGCAACAACCCCCTGCCATGTACTGTTTTATCAACCTACTTCCATTTGAAACTGTCCTCAATTTAACATCCCACCCAGCTGATTTGTTTGATTTTATACCCAAACCCTGAAGTTCTCTCTGATTACTGTTCTGTCTCACCGACCCCTTGCGAGTGGTTGTGTCTATGAATGAAAAAAGGAACATACACAAAATGATGCATCACAAAACGGACTCGGCTCCTTCATTTGATCAAAAGGAGCAGAGTTTTATTTAGGGGCTTTGTTTTCAAAAGCATCCTCATAGACTCATAGACTCTAGGACTGGAAGGGACCTCGAGAGGTCATCGAGTCCAGTCCCCTGCCCTCATGGCAGGACCAAATACTGTCTAGACCATCCTGGAGCACACTTCACAACCGTAGCAAAGGCTTAGCAGTCCCGTCACTCGAGTAGCATCTCAGAGGACAAGCATCTCCGAGATGACCATCTGGGGCTGGGGGCAGATTTCAAGATGGTAGCAAGTTGCTACTGTATATGGATTAGGGAGAGTTTATTCAAACCCCTCTTAAACTCACCATTTCCCAGATGCTCATCACAAGGGAATTTATCAAGTCTTCCTCACCCCCCAGACTCTTTGGAGGCAGTAACGGTTTACTGTATGTGCACTGTAGAGTGCAAGGACAACATCAATACTGAGCTGTGCCCCCTCCAACAGCACTGCCATTGTTGTTCCCCCTCCCCAGCCCCTAAAGGGACAAGAGAAATACCCAGAGCCATGGCTGTGTGCAGAGCGTTGCATCAGACTAATACACTACATGCATGGAGATGGTCACCACCCCATTCTAATCCATAACTAAGGATGGTAATTAGCAGGCAGCAATTGGCTCTTCATGCTCCCTTGGGGAAGCAGGGGCAGGTTTGTTATACAGTGCAGAAGAGGTATGGAATTTGTGCCTATTTAAGTTTCCGAAGCCCCAGGCAGCTCTCACCACACACACAATTGCAGTCTGCTGCATCCCAATGGGACATGTATTGCCCAGAGGGCAAACTCTTTATCTTTGGATGTCCAATGTTCTCTTTTAAAGACTGGCACAAGCCCCTCCTGCCAACATGTGCCCAGCACAAGTACAGGTGTTCATACAGAGGATCCCTCTCCCCCTCAGAGATCTCTGGTAACCCCAACAGCCAGATGGCTATGGGGACGTGAGCTCGGGAGCAATAGCTTCAGCACCAAGATGGACTCTGGAAGGTCCCTAATATGTCTAGCCACCAACCTGACAAAGCAGCAAAGAGTCCTGTGGCACCTTATAGACTAACAGACGTATTGGAGCATGAGCTTTCGTGGGTGAATACCCACTTTGTCGGATGCATGTAGTGGAAATTTCCAGGGGCAGATATATCTATGCGAGCAAGAAGCAGGCTAGAAATAACGAGGTTAGTTCAATCAGGGAGGCTGAGGCCCTCTTCTAGCAGCTGAGGTGTGAAAATCAAGGGAGGAGAAACTGCTTTTATAGTTGGCTAGCCATTCACAGTCTTTGTTTAATCCTGAGCCGATGGTGTCAAATTTGCAGATGAACTGGAGCTCAGCAGTTTCTCTGATTGAACTAACCTGGTTAGCTCTAGTCTGCTTCTTGCTTGCATATATATACCTGGCCCTGGAAATTTCCACTACATGCATCCGACGAAGTGGGTATTCACCCACGAAAGCTCATGCTCCAATACGTCTGTTAGTCTATAAAGTGCCACAGGACTCTTTGCTGCTTTTACACATACTGTACCAGCTACCTAAGAGAAGGCCTTTTCCCAGCAAATAACCAAGATGCCCTGACTCTAGCCACTGCCTGCCTCAGAGTACAGGCTAAGAGGTGGAAGTCAAAGAAATCAATATCCTAAATACAGCAATGCAAGGGCCCTGGATTAGAGAGTTCCAGGGTTCCCTCTTCCAGTCCCTGCCAGCCAAAGGCAGAGGGAGAGAGTGCTCTCAGCAGCCAACAGCTTTGCAAAAGTAAGTTAAAGGGAGAGCCACCGTGCACAAACAGGAAAACATCCAGAGCCTTCAAGCTCTCCCTGGGATGAACCTCTACGAGGCATGGCTGGCGCCTGTCAGAAGATATTTTAATAAGCTGATGAGACAGTGCAGACACTCTCCAGGCCACCACATTGACTCGGTAGAGCAAGCCAGCTGGCTTGCTGGTGCCACTGCTGAGCTACAGCTGCACCATCCCTTTCACAGACAGCAATTGTCTCTAATCACAGCTAGGTACCTAGTGGGGACATCTGCTGAAAGACAAGGGTCTGTGGATGCTCTTCTAGGTATTATGCTGTCACAGTGTCTGGGCTTAGGGAACACAGCATGGAAAGCAGCCAGCTAATAAGGAGGTTGGCCTCTAAAATGGAGGCGCACTCCCACTTGGAACTTGGATTTTCCTTGAAAGGCCTGACTGGCGTCTCGGCTCTTCAAAGGAGCCGCTAAGCTCAGCGAGTGGAACTTGGGAAGTGTTTCCTGTCTCCACTCCTACTTTACTACCCTAGTAGAGAAATAAAACCAAATCCGATCACCTTATTCTCCTGCTCCGTGGTGCAAGGAGTCATGTGTTTCAGGAACATGCAGCTCGGAGACAGTTCCGCCCCAGGACACAATCAGGTTCATGCTGAGCAGGCCAGACTGGGGTCCAGCCCAGGGTGTCAGACTTCCCCAGGCACTGCTGGGGGTTAGCATGCACACCATTGTGTAAGCGCTTGCCACTCCTCAGCAGGTTCTTCATGCTAACCCTCTGCCTTTTAACCAAGGTCAGGCCTTGTCGCCTAGGATCCTAGTGCTGGGAGCGAACTAACCACTGGTATCTCAAAGCAGCAAGGAGGAAGCAGACGCTCAGCTGGAGGGGAGCTAAATCACCTGGCCTCCTCCTGAAGACTGCTCCCTAGCATCATAAAGCACTGTGCCCTGTCTGGAAGGCCTGACAGAGACTTAGGAACTTAAGGAACTTAACCCCATAAAGAGCAGATCGCTCAGTTTGTGGCCCAAGCAGCCATTTTTCAATCTGTACTACAAGGACTATAATATCTTCTCTAGCATGTCTCATCAGTAGATCTCAAAGCACTTTACAAGAGAGGTCAGTATCATTATCCCCAATTTACAGACGGGGAAACTGAGGCACGGAGAGGCGCAGTGACTTGCCCAATGTCATGCAGCAGGCCAGTGGCAGAAACTGAGTCCTAATCCAGTGCTCTATCTACTAGACCACACTGCCTCCCACTAGTCACAAGACAACCCTCTACCAAGATTAGATACTAGGCAACAAGTCTAGTGGTTGGAACCTGGAGGATTTTTGCCTTCCTCTGCAGCGTGGGGCATGGGTCACTTGCTGGTGGATTCTCTGCAGCTTGAGGTCTTGAGGTCTTCAAACCACAATTTGAAGACTTCAATAACTCAGACATAGGTTAGGGGTTTGTTATAGAAGTGGATGGGTAGGGTTCTGTGGCCTGCTTTGTGCAAGGGGTCGGACTAGATGATCACATTGGTCCCTTCTGACCCTAGAATCTATGAGTCTGTAAGTCATGAGACCTGTGTTCTATGCTCAGTTCAGCAAGGGACACACTGGGATTTTGGGCAAGTCACTTCCCATATTGATAGGGAAACTGAGGCACAGCAGGGAAGAATCCCACCCATCTCCACTCTCCAAATAACCTGAACAAAATAAGTGCTGTATATTATATTGTATATTATTACAATTAACCTGATTCTGTCTACCACAGCTCATTACCCCTCCAGGCAGCAATTAACCTTATTCTACCTACCACAGCTCATTACCCCTCCAGGCAGCACTAGACAAAACTGCAGCTGTAGCATCAGGCTGAAAAAAGTTGTGCTCACAGGTAAGCAAACATAAGAACGGCCACACTGGGTCAGACCAATGGTCCATCTAGCTCAATGTTCTGTCTCTGACAGTGGCCAGTGCCAGGTGCTTCACATGGAATGTACAGAATATGACAATTTTGAGTGATCCACCCCATTGTCCAGTCCCAGCCTCTGGCTGTTGAAGTTTTAGGGACACCCAGTGCATGGGGCTGGGTCCCTGACCATCTTGACTAACAGTCATTGATGGACCTATCCTCCAGGAACTTATCTAGTAGTTTTGTTTTTTTGTTTAAACACAGTTATACTTTTGGCCTTCATAAAATCCCTGGCAATGAGTCCCATAGGTTGGCTGTGTGTTGCATGAAGAAGTTCTTCCTTTTGTTTGTTTTAAACTTGCTACCTATTAATTTCAGTGGGCAACTCCTGGTTCTTGTGTTATGTGAAGGGGTAAATAACACTTCTGTTTTGCCATCAGGGTAGGCAGGTAGATTATGCCTAGGCTGGTAAATATTCACAATGATTTACCAAAGCTAGCTGCATGGACACATTGCGTGCTGGTTTTAGAGCAGACACCACTAACAAGGTGAAGACTACTGGGGACAGAGCTCAGTATGCATTTTGCTATGAAAAGCAGCCTGCAAGGACAGAAATAATAAAAGCAAGTCTCAAAGTATCCAACCGTACACCAGAATGGAGCATCTGCACCAGGAGTCTCTTGGTGTTTTATCCTAAAAATCACTTCCTGAACAGCCTCAAATTCAATCGGGGGAAGACGCTAGCTCTAGGTTTTGGAACCTCTAACCTTTGGCTTCCATGTGTAGGGTCTAGCAATGGCATCACTGTGTGCACAGTGAGGTAGAGCACGGCTTTATAACCACCAGCGGGTGACGTCCTAGCTGCTACTCCTCAAGAACATTCCAGTTCTGCCCTACGTTTAACCTGGCAAGTTGAACACAAGCCCCAGCTCTGTGCAGGCGTTCCCCTAGACAACCGTGGAGAACGAAGAATGGACATGGCGGAGGATACATAAGCCAGGGGAGTTTTCAAGTGACAACATTCCTGAAATGGCAATTTGACTTTGGCTGACCACAGGTGGCAGGACTCCATGCAGGTGGCAGGATCAGAGCCCATCTGGCCAGGGCTAGCTGACATAGCCACACCGAGATGCTAGGAGACGCTCGCTCATTCAGGGGGGCTAAGCAGGAAAAGATCAGAAGGAAAGAACATAAAGGCCCAGTTGTTAATACAACTGAACAGCAAACCTGCCATCTGTTTCCCCAGTAGGCATGGAACCACAAGACACCTGCTCTGCTGGAGGAGGTTTCCATCCAGAAGGTTTCTTATGAGAAAAGCAGAGCAGCCTTTTAATGCAAGCCAGACAAGCCCAGAGTCAATGTGACCCAAGAACATTCACACCCAAGGCTCGAAGGAAACAGATTCCATATCTACAGACATACTGGTTTCAAGGTGGAGGGATCTCACTGCTTCCTTGGGCTGCATTTTTCCCCCTCTCTTTTGGCTAGATGTTTGGAAATTTTATTAACTGTTTTAAGGCACCAAAGAGCTGGGCAAAGTGATGGAAAAGCTTGCCTTAAATATTACCCATCAGGCTGAACTGAACTGTTCTCTAGTGCTGAAGCATGTTGAAGGCCAGCTGCACTCTACCCTAGACGCAGGCGCATTTTCAGTTGTGGTGGAAGCCCATTATTTTGAAGGATACTGTAAATGTTTTTAAACTACCATAGCTGCTCTAAATACACACCTCCCAAGGTCCAAGAAGAAGCAGGGATTTCAAGAGAACCCACATTATTTCCTGCACAGGCAGGCAACCCCACCTCATTCCACCCCCAAATCTGTGTGTATGTCTTTCTCTTTCTCCAGTTTTCCTACAGAAAACTAGAACAATCCTCAAATTCAGCAAGCACATAATTTTAGTCCCAGGAGAAAGCAGCAACCGAAGAAGCCAAAATCAAAACTGAATTCTGATCTTTGTCAAAAACACCAGCCTTGCCTCTAGCACAGGGGTAGGCAATCTATGGCACGGGTGCCAAAGGCGGCACATGAGCTGATTTTCAGTGGCACTCACACTGCCTGGGTCCCGGCCACCAATCCGGGGGGGCTCTGCATTTTAATTTAATTTTAAATGAAGCTTCTTAAACATTTTTAAAACCTTATTTACTTTACATACAACAATAGTTTAGTTATATATTATAGACTTATAGAAAGAGACCTTCAAAAAATGTTAAAATGTATTACTGGCACGCGGAACCTTAAAGCAGGGTGAATAAATGAAGACTCGGCACAGCACTTCTGAAAGGTTGCCGACCCCTGCTCTAGCACCTACGGGGCCCAGACAACGAGCACAACTATCAAGCTATTTTAAAAGCCTATTTTTAGCAGTCGAATGAGAGTCAAAAAAAACAAATCTGGTTTTCCAGAAGCCTGTGACAACTGAAAGCCAGTCTAGGCAAAGGAAATTTATCCCATTGATTTACCCAAGATTTCCAAGAGAAGGCATATCAGCTCAGTTACACGGGTGTATGTCCAGAGTAATTTCATTGGCTTCAAAGGGGTGACTCCCAGTTCACACTGTTGTGACTGAGATGAGACTGGCGTTGATTACCCGAGACAAACTGGCCTCTCTTTTCAAAATCCTAATAAATTTAAGAGCTGGATACTTCAAGAGGGGAGAAACAGTCCCTATGCACAAACAGGCCCCTAGGATTAGTGAGCAAAACAAACAAGCTGTTTGTGGGCGAGTTACCAGAAAAAAGTAGTTTCCAAAACAGAAAAATCCATCAGGCTCTAAAATGACTTGTCCAGTTAAAAAAAAAAAAAAAAAAAAATCCCCCCGCTGGCCAGGATAAGGCAGGAGAAGTGCTAGACAAAAAGGGCCTTTTCCAGACTGAGTCTGGAGTCTTTATCATGTAAATGGCGCTATTGCTTAGCAGTCTGTAGTCCACAGTTGAGAGAAGTGGCTAACGCACTTTGAAATCCACGTGAATAACAGATGCTAGGTGAGGTCCTGCCCACAAACTCTAGTGTAAGACTCCCCTGCCTGCTCTACAGCCTTTAACTGTGATACTCCATCTGGTGAGATGCCTGGTCACCTTAGCCAGGTATAAAGAACCCAATTTGGTGAGCATTCACATCATAGCCACCACAGCTGGCTTTGTGCATCTGAACTGCATTCCAGGAAAATCCAGGCAGCAATCACTTGGTGCCTTGGACCCCAGCAGAACATGGGGAAATGAATTCTGAGATGTCCTACCACCCAGACAGCTGGGAATGAGGTGGACTGCCCTAACTCGTTACACAGAGCCCAGGAGGAAATCGCATCCAAACTGCAAATAAACCCAGTGTGCTAATCCAGTTCCACGATTCATGTGCCGAGCTAGGCCTCTGGCAGGGACCACACACTTTGCTGCTACAGCTTCATTTTAGCCCATGATGCGCAGACACAAATCATGTTTACAGCCGACCGGGCCATAACTGGTTACAAACCAGAATGGACAAAGCCAAAAGCTCAAGAGCCATTGGCATAAAATGCTGCAGGCATGGGAAAGAGGTGCCTAGCCAGCCACCTCAGACTGCAGGAGGAGAGGAGGAAAGGCCTGTTCCAAGGAGCAGCAGCTATAAATAAAAGCCTACTGTGTCTGCAGTGCCTTCACTGGGAGATCAATGAAATAAAAGGATCTGACTTCATAAAACTAAGATGTAATTAACTGTTACATCTCACACATGGCTGCGGCTGCTTGGCCTCACAGCATTTCACACATGGAAATATGCCCAGCCCCGGGGTCATCCGAACCTGACTGACGGAACTGCAACCTGGTCTCCGCACAGAGGCTGCGCTGGCAGACAGGGGAATTGGGATGCAGAGAGCTGTCCTCATACCCTGGGCTCAAAGAAAGGAAAGCCAGGGGGTGTGGGAATTCAGCTCAGATCTAAGCCCTCCCCTTCTCAGAAATGCCTGGGATCAGTGGGAGTCACCAGAGTGCATCATGGAAAACAGATGGAAGGTCAAACTCCAGTGCAGGAACCTCTTTGACATTAAGGTGTGAGGACTCTCTCTGCCTGCTTATTTCAAAATACCAGGAAGAACTGGATTTCAACCCCCCTGCACAGGATTGTGGGTACTGCCTCTGGTGAAGACAAGAAAGCTTATCACTCAATGCCAATGGACTACCCAGCCATGCCAGGACTCCAGCCAGGCCTTTGAAACACTGGGCTTTCTGCATTTAATTTATTGAAGGTTTCTATAAGGCCAACGGTTCATCTTGGCTGGTGTCATCTTGTTAACGACAATGCTCTGTTTTTATGCCAAGAGCCTCTGCCTTTTAACTTAGCTACCTGGGACACCACAATGAATCCAGTAGCAAGGGAGAAATACTTACAGCGCCAATAAATTAGTGCAGAAAGGGCTGAAGCCTCTCAATAGATGGGCTGTGCTTACACGGATGTTTGTTACCAAATGGCAGATCTTGTACTGAGGGTGATTCAATTACCGGGCTGCTCTCGCCCAAGCTGTGCTGTATTTGTTATGTATAAAACTGGATGTATAATTATGTCAGTATTGTAATTAGCAAACCAACAGCAGAGCTGGTTCCTAAACAATGCATGGATTAAACTTTGCCTCCCTGACATGCAAACATCTGCCGAGGTGATGGCAGACCAACTCCTAGCAACTATCCTGCTGCGGTCGCACACAGCATGGACCACCTGTGTCCTCAATGGGGACCGGTGTACTGCAGCAAAGAGATGCAGAGTTTAAGGTCAAACCATCTAGTCTGACCTCCTGCACTTCACAGGCCACTACCCCTACCTAGATACTCCTGTATTTAGTCTAATCTAGATCACTGGACTCAAGCATTACAGCCATCAGGAGACAACTATTGGGCACCACAGGCAGAGAACCAAAGTGAACCCATGGCTGAGGCCTCTGCAGTGGCAGGGAATTGCAGTAGGATGCTCAGGCATATGGCAGTATGGGAGTAAGGATCCCACATATGGAGCAGAAATCCCTGCTCCTTCTTGCACCTCGGAGGGTGTGTATGGGCGTAAGGAGCTTCCTTAGACCCCATGCCTCTGCAGAAGCTCTGTGGTTGAGGAGCAGCTGTCCCCTCCACAGCCTGTGATCTCAGACTGAGCTTGGTCAGGCCTGGCCATTACATTGGTGGGGGGCCCTGCAGGAAGCAGCGATTCCAAAGACAAAAGTGCCACCTCTATTAGTCTGTACTCCACCTGTGGCCTAGCGCAAATCGAGGGAGTGTTGGGCTGCTGGAGGCATCTCTTCTGAGACTCCACAGAGCTCTTCAGTGCTTGTAGCTACCAATGGTCCACTTTCCCCACGACTCCGGGGTACACACTCAACACATCTAAAGAGACTCACAGCACTCTGACCTGACAGCAAGATAGAATGGCTACCCTGGGGGCCTGGGAGGAGACTGGCTTGGAACCCAGTAAAAAGGGTTTCTACTTCTCTGACCAGACCACACACCTTCAACAGGGATACAGTCACCCAACCACTTCTCTGGTCTAGCCTTTGCTTACTTTTAACCTCGATACAGAAAACCTATAACTCAGCAGTGTCCAGAATCACCCACGTCATCCCTTTCTCCCCACCCGCGTACACAGTCACACTCATCTAGTGCCCTCCCACCCCCATTTCTGCATATTTCCCACGACTGTGATTCATTAGATAAATAGAGCCCTGGGCTTGGTGGCAGGGCAGCAGAACTGGCCTAACGGACAATACAAGATTCATTAGCACTCAAAGGGGGCTCCTTTCTCCCCTTTCCCAGTAGACTTCAGGTGTCAGGAAGACTGAGCAGATGACAAACCAAGTGCAGTACAGCGGCTGTGTTCAAGCCCTGTCCCCCTCACAGCTGGCTTTAACTGAGGTGTGGACATTCAGGCTGGTGCTTGAGCCTGGGCTCTAGGACCCTGCGAGCCCGAATATCCATACACCACAATTAAACAGCCCGTTAGCCCAAGCCCACTAGCCCCAGCCAGCTTGCCTGGGCCAACCACAGTTATCTAATTGCAGGCAAGAAGGAAAACCTTCGAATACTAGTTACATTCTCTGCAGCTCCATCCACTCCAGTGAAGTTAGGTGTGGCCAAGAGAGCACAGAGAGAATGGATTCTCACATGATATTGAGACACAGATGGCCAAGTGCCACCATTTCAAAAGCAATCTAAAAAGAGGCAGGGCTGCAAACCTTATGGATGCCCTTCAGCAGGCTATGCAGCACCTCAGACCAGATTCCCATTTGCCAGGAGCTGTGAACAGATCAGAGCAATCACACCCCATGGAGGGATGGCACTTTGCTATTTTCGAAGGAATAAGAACTGAAACCCCACTGTGTGTCTGTGCACATGCTCTGAGTAGGTAATTGGGTAGCAGCTACCATGTTCTGGGATGCTGGTAACAGATAGTACCAACAGCACAGAACACTCAGGTTGCCCAGCAAGGCACAACTCAGTCAGCCCAGCCACACATGGGCTTTTAACCGATCCCTCTGGGATGAGGCACCATTGGTTTTCTGCTAAGCAGAATGTACTAAAAAGCCTCTTAATTAGGCATGGAACCCAACAGAGCATAACACATTTTACTGGAGTATTTAACACTGCTATAGCTGCTGTTCTAAAGACAAAATCCTTTAAAAAGTACAGTGTGAGGATCATAAGGTTTTAACATTTCCCTACCAGAGAGGAGCCAACGTTTTCACATCCTCTGCAAAGCAAACAGCTACTCCAAGCAAGCTCAAAGACATTGTTCCAGCCCAACCAGCAGGCAGAATGGGCTTGTATGCTAGTTTGCTTGTTCCTGGGAATTTGGAATCAGAGTCCAAGGAACACAAAATTTTGTCAAACGGCCACATTAGCAACACGAGATCAAGCACTTAGAGACTAGCGGTCCCAGCATGCAACTGCTAAAATGGAGATTGCATTACATGAGGGATTTGTAGGCTCCCTAGGCCATGCTTGGGCCTTAGAGACAAGAGCTGTCTTCTAGACCCTGATACACAGTTAGGGTACCCCTTCCTCTCAGCCCCTTAGCCTGGAGCCTCCAATCCTACCTGTAAACAAAGCTTTCTGATCTTCTGACAGTGCTACTGGTGGTGACCTGAGCTCTGCCGTTTCCCCACGCACACGTGTACTGACAGCCTTTCGCCAGTTAATGAGGGATTGTGCTTTCACTCCCTCTTTTTGTACATTAAATCCCCTAAACTCATCTATAGGACAAATCCTTCATTCAGGTCAAACAAGTGCACTCGCTGCTAAACAGAGTGTGAGTACTTTACAACCGTGCCTCAGACACCTGGAAAGGAGAGATGTCAATGCAAGTCAGCATCTCCTGGGTCCAGCCCCAGTAAGAGCCGCCTGACTTTTCTGCTTTGCTTGTGCCTGTATAACTTCATTGCAAGATGGCTGGCTGGTTCACCCTCCCTGGAAACAGTTAGTGCTACAGAGCCAGCTGCGGTTAAGGTTGCTCTGACAATCTGACACTGACTGTTCCTACAGCGTGCAGCAGACTTTGCACCAGTCATCCTTCACGGGTCAATGGGTGTTCATTGGCACTTGGGTTGTCAATTTCCCCTCTTCCAGCAGCAATGCTCTTAGACCAATACATTCACACCAATCATGGGAACAGGAAAAATCATTAACAGTTGCCTTACAATCCTAGATTCACGGGCCACTGTACAATATGTTATTGACTTCTGTTGAGGTGAAGTCAGATTTAATAACCCAAATGGAAAATGTTAGCCAAAGCTAAGCTCTCAGGTCAATAGTAATGTCAAGAGACAACAAATCTTGATGTCAAGTATCAGAGGGTTAGCCGTGTTAGTCTGGATCTGTAAAAGCAGCAAAGAATCCTGTGACACCTTATAGACTAACAGACGTTTTGGAGCATGAGCTTTCGTGGGTGAATACCCACTTCCTCAGATGCATGTAGTGGAAATTTACAGGGGCAGGTATATATATGCCAGCAAGCAAGCTAGAGATAACGAGGTCAGTTCAATCAGGGAGGATGAGGCCCTGTTCTAGCAGTTGAGGTGTGAAAACCAAGAGAGGAGAAACTGGTTCTGTAGTTGGCAAGCCATTCACAGTCTTTGTTCAATCCTGAGCTGATGGTGTCAAATTTGCAGATGAACTGAAGCTCAGCAGTTTCTCTTTGAAGTCTGGTCCCGAAGTTTTTTTTGCTGCTGGATGGCCACCTTAAGGTCTGCTATAGTGTGGCCAGGGAGGTTGAAGTGTTCTCCTACAGGTTTTTGTATATTGCCATTCCTAATGTCTGATTTGTGTCCATTTATCCTTTTCCGTAGAGACTGTCCAGTTTGGCCGATGTACATAGCAGAGGGGCATTGCTGGCATATGATGGCGTATATTACATTGGTGGATGTGCAGGTGAATGAACCAGTGATGGTGTGGCTGATCTGGTTAGGTCCTGTGATGGTGTCGCTGGTGTAGATATGTGGGCAGAGTTGACATCGAGGTTTGTTGCATGGATTGGTTCCTTACCTAGAGTTATTATGGTGCGGTGTGCAGTTACTGGTGAGAATATGTTTCAGGTTGGCAGGTTGTCTGTGGGCAAGGACTGGCCTGCCACCCAAGGCCTGTGAAAGTGTGGGATCATTGTCCAGGATGGGTTGTAGATCCTTGATGATGCGTTGGAGGGGTTTTAGCTGGGGGCTGTATGTGATGGCCAGTGGAGTCCTGTTGGTTTCTTTCTTGGGTTTGTCTTGCAGTAGGAGGCTTCTGGGTACACGTCTGGCTCTGTTGATCTGTTTCCTTATTTCCTCGTGTGGGTATTGTAGTTTTGAGAATGCTTGGTGGAGATTTTGTAGGTGTTGGTCTCTGTCTGAGGGGTTAGAGCAGATGCGGTTGTACCTCAGTGCTTGGCTGTAGACAATGGATCGTGTGATGTGTCCGGGATGGAAGCTGGAGGCATGAAGGTAGGCATAGCGGTCGGTAGGTTTTCAATATAGGGTGGTGTTAATGTGACCATCACATATTTGCACCGTGGTGTCAAGAAAGTGGACCTCCCGTGTAGATTGGTCCAGGCTGAGGTTGATGGTGGGGTGGAAGCTGTTGAAATCGTGGTGGAATTTTTCCAGAGTCTCCTTCCCATGGGTCCAGATGATGAAGATGTCATCAATGTAGCGTAGGTAGAGAAGGGGCGTGAGTGGACGAGAGCTGAGGAAGTGTTGTTCCAGGTCGGCCATAAAGATATTGGCATATTGTGGGGCCATGCGGGTGCCCATAGCAGTGCCACTGATCTGGAGATATATATTGTCATCAATTTTGAAATAGTTGTGTGTAAGTATAAAGGCACAGAGCTCAGCAGCCAGTTGTGCTGTGGCATCATCAGGAATAGTGTTCCTGACAGCTTGTATTCCATCTGTGTGTGGGATGTTTGTGTAGAGAGCCTCTACATCCATGGTGGCTAGGATGGTGTTTTCTGGGAGGTGACCAATGCATTGTAGTTTCTTCAGGAAATCAGTGGTGTCACGGAGATAGCTGGGAGTGCTGGTGGCATAGGGTCTGAGTACAGAGTCCATATATCCAGACAGTCCTTCAGTGAGAGTGCCAATGCCTGAGATGATGGGGCGTCCAGGATTTCCGGGTTTGTGGATCTTGGGTAGTAGATAGAATAACCCTGGTCGGGGCTCTAGGGGTATGTTGATTTCTTCTGGTGTTAGTGTAGGGAGTGCCCTGAGTAGATGCTGTAGTTTCTTAGTGTATTCCTCAGTGGGATCTGAGGGAAGTGGCCTGTAGAATTTGGTATTTGGAGAGTTGTCTGGCGGCCTCCTTTTGGTAGTCAGACCTGTTCATGATGACAACGGCACCTCCTTTATCAGTCTCTTTGATGATAATGTCAGGGTGGTTTCTGAGGCTGTGGATGGCATTGCGTTCTGCACGACTTAGGTTATGAGGCAAGCGATGTTGTTGTTCCACGATTTCTGCCTGTGCATGCGGGAGGAAGCATTCAATGTATAGGTCCAGACTGTCATTTCGATCCTCAGGAGGAGTCCATGTGGAGTTCTTCTTGTGCTGTTGGTGGGAGGGCACCTGTGTATCAGTGCACTGTTCAGTGTTGTTCTGGAAGTATTCTTTGAGTCGGAGACGGCGAAAGTAGGCTTCCAGATAGCCATAGAACTGTATCACGTTGGTGGGGGTGGCAGGGCAGAAAGAGAGTCCCCGAGATAGGATAGACTTTTCTTCTGGGCTGAGTGTGTAGTTGGATAGATTGACGATATTGCTGGGTGGGTTAGGGGTAACAAATATTGATGTTCACTGAACTACGCAGTCCAAACATGTATTGTGTCATATGTTCTCAATGTATAAATCTACATTCACATCCCTTCCCATTCACAAATTCAGGCCGTAAATTAAAAGGTTTCTAACCACCAGAGAAGTGAGGTTCCAGAGCAGTCTCCCAACGGGGGAAAAAAATCTTAGTTAGCATTGAGAGAGAGCAGGATAAATTTCTGAGTGAGACTGTGTGACGGGGATTTCTTAGGAGGGGTGGAGGGAGGGTCTGCAGCCCTGGGGGGGTCTCTTCTGGTTTATGTCTTATGTTCCTAAAATCCCATGTGTTAGGGCTCTGATGGCTTGCCCTGTCACCTGCAAGGGTCAGGAAGAGATTTCTCCCTCCCCAACGTATTCCATCTGCTTGAGCTTTTTGACTCCTTCCTCTGAAGCATCAGAGTTGGCCACGGCTGGGGATGGGGCAATGTACCAGATGGCCAGTGCTCTGAGGTGGCACTGAGCATTCTCTTTCTCAGGTGCTTGGCTGGTGGGTTCTTGTCCACATGCTCAGAGTCTAACTGATTGCCATGTGTGGGGTCAGAAAGTAACTTTTCCCCAATGTCAGACAGACAGCGACTGAGGGTGGGGAAATTCATCTTCCTCTGCTGCTTGTGGGTTCAGGTCACTTGATGGGATCATCTGGGTATCTCGGACAATCAATTCCCTGTTGTTGCAGGGGCCTCAGGCACTGGTGCACCTCAGTCCCTCCTAGTCTCTGCCGATGGCACAGAACAGTTTTGTCTCCTGCTGGCTGTAATATGAGTCTAATTTTGGTGGTTGAATTTAGTGTGGGGAGGCTGGGTGGTGCTGGTTGCCTGTGATAGACAGGAGGTCAGACCAGATCATCTGGTGGGCCCTTCTGGCCATAAACTCTATGACTATGAAACTCACAGCCCACAGGGCAGGGGACTCAGATAGAGTGTGTGACCTGCTCACAGAGAGTAGCATGCTGCAGGATGGAGGAGCCCGTGTCCATGCAGAATGAGTAGAGGAGTCAGACAGGGACACCATGGAGCATTAGGGTGGCATCAGGATGCAGATGAAGCACAAAAGACCCCACTGGAGATGCAGAACAAAGAAAGCCCAGGAAGCTCCCTGGCATTGATACTCCGGGTTCTGGTGAGGTCAGAAGGTGCTGAAGGTTGATTGCATCATCTCAATGCCTCCAGTGGAATGAGTCCCTCATGAACAGTCACCAGTCTATGCCATGTCCTGCCTTTACGACTTTTCAGCTGAAATACTCACTAAGGACAGGGAAAACTGGAGAATCAAATTCCCAGGACTACCTGCAGTTTAAGGACTACATTTTGGGGAGTGCTCACTTCGTTTTAACCCTATCCCCCAGAGCATACTAGCACCAGTATGTTCAAAAGGACTTAAGTAGGCCATCATATGCTGCAAAAAGTATGCACCTTGGAAAGGTCTCTCTCCCAGGGCTTGCCATGCTGAGTAATCCTGGCTTGAAAGCCCAACATGAAAAGTTGCTGTCACAGCCCAGCAAATCACATCTGCCAACAGTGACACATCCTAACACCTAAAGGCCTAGTACATTTGCTCAAACCTCTAGTACATTTGCTCAATACCGTTTGCTTGCTTGCTTGGATAGCAGTTGAAAGATTAATCTCAAGACTGCTTCAACTTCAGGCAATCCTTGGAGCCCCCCTGAAAACCGGTGATGATCCTTTACGGTAGGTGGATCAGGCAGCCAGCCAAACACAATTTGGATGAACTGCAAAGATTCTCAGGGTGAAGAGAAGCATAGGGACAAATGAAACCTAGCACAGGAACAAGACTTTAAAAGCACAAAGGCCATACATAGACAGCAACAAGTTTAATTCAAACAACTGATTGGCTTGTGTGACAAAGTTCCTCCTCTACCTTGGTTGGTCCTGTGCTTATTTGGCAGATTTGCTCACCTCAGTGATCTTCTCCACAGTCTGGGTCAACTTCTCCTGTGTCTGATCAGGAGTTGGGAGGTTTGAGGGGAACCCAGGCCCACCCTCTACTCCGTGTTCCAGCCCAGGGCCCTGTGGATTGCAGCTGTCTATAGTGCCTCCTGTAACAGCTGCATGACAGCTCCAACTCCCTGGGCTACTTCCCTATGGCTTCCTCCAAACACCTTCTTTATCCTCACCACAGGACCTTCCTCCTGGTGTCTGATTAACACTTGTACTCCTTAGTCCTCCAGCACCATACCCTCTCACTCTCAGCTCCTGGTGCCTCTTCCTCCCAGCTCCTCACACTTACTTCCTTTCCTCTGGCTCGCCCCCCCCCACCCCCCACCTGACTGGAGTGAGCTCCTTTTTAAACCCAGGTGCCCTGATTAGCCCGCCTTGATTGACTGCAAGGGTTCTAATCAGCCTGTCTGCCTTAATTGGTTCTAGCAGGTTCCTGATTACTCTAGTGCAGACCCTACTCTGGTCACTCAGGGAACAGAAAAAACTACTCATCCAGTGACCATTATATTTGCCCTCTACCAGACTCCTGTACCCCACTGGCCTGGGTCTGTCATATATCCCTCCCCCTTGCTCAACACCAAGGGGTTGGGCAGCTTGGGATGCCAGTCAGTGCACATGTGATAAGCCATCAGCATTACCATGACGGCTCCCTGCTCTGTGTTGCACATGGAACTGGAAAGGTTGGAGGGATAAGAACCACCTGGTCACCCTTGTGTTCTTCTCTTTGTTCCACTGCATCCATTGAAGAGGGGCATGGTCGGTCACGAGGACAAATCTGCGCCCGAGCAAGTAGTAGCGCAATGCTTCCATGGCCCATTTTACGGCAAGGCACTCTCTCTCCACCATTGCATATTTTTGTTCCCTTTGAAGGAGTTTCCTACTGAGGTAGAGAATTGGGTGTTCCTCCTCCCCAACTATCTGTGATAGAACGGCCCCCAACTCTACTTCCAATGCATCTGTCTGCAGGATAAATTCCTTTGTGAAATCAGGGGCTAACAGTACGGGGTTACTGCAGAGGGCAGTCTGTAGGTCTGTGAATGCTTCCTCTGCTGCGTCAGACCATCTCACCAGATCAGGTCCACAGGCTTTCACTAGGTCTGTCAGGGGGCTTGCCCTTGTGGCAAAGTGGGGGATAAATCATCGGTAATACCCCACTACACCTAAGAATGCCTGGACTTGTTTCTTGCGACGTGGTCGGGGTCAATTTTGGATGACCTCCAACTTGATCACCTGGGGTTTTACCAGACCTTTTCCCACAATGTAGCCAAGATATTTGGCCTCTGTAAACCCTACAGTGCATTTGGCAGGGTTTGCTGTAAGGCCAGCTCGCCTGAAGGTATCAAGGACTGGCTCCACCTTCTCTAGGTGGATTTCCCAGTCTGGGGTATGAATGACCACATCGTCCAAGTAGGCAGCAGCATAACTGTTATGCGGGCGAAATAGCTTGTCCATGAGGTGCTGGAAAGTAGCTGGGGCCCTATGTAGTCCAAAAGGAAGGACGGTATATTGAAAAAGACCCTCTGGTGTACAGAACGCAGTGTTTTCCTTTGCATCTTCCGCAAAAGGAATCTGCCATTACCCCTTTGTCAAGTCTAGGGTAGTCAAGTACCAGGCATTCCCCAGACGGTCCACTAGCTCATCTATGTGAGGTATGGGGTACGCGTCAAACTGGGATACTTCGTTTAGTCGCCGGAAATCGTTGCAAAATCTTGTGGTGCCATCGGGTTTGGGCACCAGCACGATTGGGCTGGACCACTGACTGTGGGATTCTTCGATGATCCCCAACTCCAGCATTTTTTTTTACTTCTGCTTTTATTTCCTCCCTTTTGGCTGCTGGCACCCGATAGGGCCTCATTGTTATTCTGGCCCCAGGGTTTGTGACGATGTGCTGATATGTCTCGGTTGTTCAACCCGGTTTTGTCAAGAACACATCTTGGTTCCGGAAGATCATCTCAGACACCTCATTCTTCTGGTCTGGTGTTAAACTGGGAGACACTCATCTGTTTGGATGGCTTGTTTTCCTGGGTTAGGTCTTTTTGGACTGTTATGCATGCCTCTTGCGCATGCCAGGGTTTCAGAAGGTTGATGTGATAAATCTGTTCTTGTTTTCAGCGTCCTGGCTGCCGCATCTTGTAGGTTACTTCCCCCACGGGTTCAACCACCTCATAGGGCCCCTTCCATTTGGCCAGAAGCTTGCTTTCTGCCGTGAGTACCAACACCATCACCCAATCCCCTGATTGGAACTGTCGCACTTTTGCCTGGCAATTGTAATGGGTTCTCTAGGCCTCCTGTGCCTTTTCCAAATGTTCCCGTACAATAGGGGTGACACGGGCTATCCGGTCTCACATCTGTATTACATGTTCTATTATATTTCTCCCCTCATTGGGTTCCTCTTCCCAAATCTCTTTGGTGATATCTAGTATGCCACGGGGGTGACGCCCGTATAATAACTCGAAGGGGGAAAACCCAGTTGAGGCCTGAGGTACCTCCTGGATAGTGAACATAAGGTAGGGCACTAGGGTGTCCCAATCCTTCCCGTCCCAACTTACCACCTTCCTTATCATAGCCTTGAGGGTTCGGTTAAACCTTTCTACTAACCCATCAGTCTGCGGATGGTAGACTGAAGTTCTCAGGTTATGTATATGGAGCAGCGTACAGAGGTCCTTCATTAGCTCTGACATGAATGGGGTTTCTTGGTCTGTTAATATCTCCTTTGGTAACCCCATCATGTACTGGTCGATGACCAGAACCTCTAGTATCTCTTCCGGACTCCGGGATTCCATTCGCAACGACTTTCGTGCGAGATGGATGAGGTCATACAATTGGGACCGTGGGGTTTTGTTTTCCTGGTACCTCCACTCGTGATACCACTGGGGCCCGCACTGCAGTTTTTACCCCAGATCTGGCCAGGATCTCTGCTTTCAGCTGGGGGTAGTCTGCTGCAGCCTCTTCAGGCAGATCATAGTAGGCCTTCTGGGCCTCCCCACACAGGAATGGGGCAAGCATGCCAAACCACTGATCTCGAGGCCAGGCCTCCAGTAGGGCTGTCCTCTCAAAGGCCAGAAGGTATGCCTCTACATCATCCTCCCGCATCATTTTCTGCAGCCAATGGCTGGCCCGTATGATCTGCGTCCCATCATAGCCACAGTTCAGCTCTGTAAGGGTCTTTACCTGGTTTACCAGTTAATGCAACATAGCTCGGTCTTGAGAAGCCTGGTCCATCAGCAGGCGATTAGTCTCTTGCTGCAGCCACACTGCCTCCTGCTGGACGGCTGCCTGGACATGGGTAGCCTTCTGCTGGGCCGCCGTAGTTTGTATCAATGCCCGCACTAAGCCATTCATTGAGGTAAAAAAAAAAAAAAAAAACCCTCTTTTTTTTTAAAAATCACCCTCCTTCTTCCGCCGCGCTGTGCACACCAAATCCCACCCCTGGCACCAGTTGTGACAAAGTTCCTCCTCTACCCTGGTGGGTCCTGCGCTTATTTGGCAGATTTGCTCACCTCAGTGATCTTCCCCACAGTCTGGGTCAACTTCTCCTGTGTCTGATCAGGAGTTGGGAGGTTTGGGGGGAACCCGGGCCCAACCTCTACTCTAGGTTCCAGCCCAGGGCCCTGTGGATTGCAGCTGTCTATAGTGCCTCCTGTAACAGCTGCATGACCGCTACAACTCCCTGGGCTACTTCCCCATGGCTTCCTCCAAACACCTTCTTTATCCTCACCACAGGACCTTCCGTGTCTGATAACGCCTGTACTCCTTAGTCCTCCAGCAGCACACTCTCTCACTCTCAGCTCCTGGTGCCTCTTGCTCCCAGCTCCTCACACGCACTTCCTTTCCTCTGGCTCCCTCCCTTCCCCGCCGCAACTGGAGTGAGCTCCTTTTTAAATCCAGGTGCCCTGATTAGCCTGCCTTGATTGGCTGCAGGTGTTCTAATCAGCCTGTCTGCCTTAATTGGTTCTAGCAGGTTCCTGATTACTCTAGTGCAGACCCTGCTCTGGTCACTCAGGAAACAGTAAACTACTCATCCAGTGACCATTAGATTTGCCCTCTGCCAGACTCCTGCACCCCACTGGCCTGGGTCTGTCGCACTTGGTACTTTTTGCTGAGCTAAATGTGGGTCCAGCCACAATCCAAATAAGGTTTTCCAAGTCAGGGGAGTGAACACATTTCCTGCCCTGAAGACTTTACTATGTCCGTTACTACTTTTAGTGTTGAATGCCCTGAACAATTTCTGCCCATAGTGCCAATGCCCCCAATAGCCTAACGAGGAGAGAGGAAAAAGAGATCTATTCAGTCACATCAGTGCCATTTTTCAGGGCTGGGTTATTTCCAGGTGTGGATCTTCCAGTGTAGAATCCAGTCCAGTTTTAAGTGCTCTGAGCCATGGGGTTACCATCCCAATCCTTGGGAGACCATTCCAGAGTCCAATGGATCTCAGGTCTTCCAGATCTTTAACCCACACTGTCTTTCTTGTTTTTAGCATTATCCCATCACCCTGGATAAATCATCATTAATATTAGTTTAGAAAATTCAAGTAAATTTAATCAACTTCACAATTATAATCAGCATCAATACACACATGCAGTCCACCAAGTGTTCACCTACTTCTATTGCATGCACACAACAGTCTATTTTTCGACACAGACTTGTAGAATCCATTCCATCCTGGAAACTGACTAGCTAAGGTAATTTTTTGTATTGAAGACTTTGTTGTAGACGTTTTCCTTCTTAAAAAATGTATTTAAAAGATCATGATTTGGGGGCATTTTTATGATTTGTGTCCTCCATGAAGTCATAATTTCAGGGCTGCCCAGAGAATTCAGGGGGCCTGGGGCAAAGCAATTTTGGGGGCCCCCTCCCATATAAAAAAGTTGCAATACTAAAGAATACTATATTCTTATGGGGGCCTCTGCGGGGCCTGGGGCAATCTGCCCCACTTGCCGCCTCCCCCTGCCCCGGGAAGCCCTGCATAATTTATCTGTTACACCCTGAAAAATCCCTTTCCCTTTTCAGTGTTTACACTCTTAAAAAAAACAAACAACCAAACCACACATTTGCAGAGCTGTCTCTAAGCCCCCTAGACACCACTTTGCCCGGCTATGCACATGTTTAGCTCTTTAAGACCCCAGCCCAGCAAAGCACTTAAACAGTGCTTTAGTCCCACGGAAATCAATGGGTTAACTTAAGCATGTGCTTCAGAGCTTTGCTGAATCGGGGCCCCAATCTCTCCTCATGACTCAAGCTTTGCAGTACTTGTGCTGCTCTTTCCTAAACACCCCCCAGTTGATCCATGTCCTTGGGACTGAACACAACACCATAGGTGCTATATACACAGGGCCACACATACTGTAAGCCAGGATGGGACCACACTCCACTGCTACTACTAAATTCGACAGCAACATTTATTCTATTGTTAAGTAACATTCTTCACTCTTTGCTACCACTGCCCCCACACTCCGCCCACACCGCTGCCGCCCCCTCTCGGTCAGTCGGAAAATACAGCTAAAATTCATCAATGATTGTTTTCAAAGACATGGGGGTTTTGGTTATTATATCAAGGCAGCCTGACCTGTTCCCAGATCTTTGCTCCTTAGGGTGGGTCTACCTTATGGCAGCATACAGAGTACAGACACTGCACACCCAACTAGCAGGGATATAACAGCAACGTAGATGGTTAGGCACTGCTTAGGCGAGTAGAGATGCCAAAACCTTACGGTATATACTCTAGAGTCTACACAGCCCTCTACACATCCAAGCAGTGCCCCAGCAAGTCTACACTGCTAAAATTAGCAATGTAACATTCCACTGCCTGCCTACTGCAGGAGCCTTTCACTGTCACATGCACAGAGCCCTGCAAATCTATGGATATCCACTTTATATCTGCGGATATTGAGCACTGCGTTTGCAGATGGATGCAGATCCAAATATTATATCTAGAGCCCTACAAATCTGTGGAATCCGCTTTATGTCCACAGACCATGTTTGCAGATCGGATGCAAATTTTATATCCACACAGGGCTCTACACATGCAGCTAGACACCAAAGTGAGCATGGACACAGCCTGCCTTTCTCTGTGGCGTGTGACTACATGGACCCTACGCACCGCTGCAAGCATAGAGAAAGCCTGAGATGTTGCCCAGGTAACTCAGCTTTGAACCTCCTTCCCCACCACGTGTCAGGGAAAGGGGAAAACAGTAGCTGGCTGACAGACTCACCACACTTCAGTCCCTGCACTTTTCTCCCCACTGCCTTGCTTGGCAGCATATACATCCAGCTCCCTTTGCTTCCAGACTGCAAGCTGGGTTCTAGCTCCCCAACTCCCTTGCGACAGGGAGCAGGAGCTGCAGTCTGTAAAGGGTTAACAGGTCCCTGCTTGCCCCTAGCTGGAGGGACGGGAAGCTGGATCAAAGGGGAACTAACTGCTCTCCTGGCTGTCCACAGCAGGGAACGCCTATGGGAATTATGCCCAGTTTTGATCAATGGATTTGCTTCCTGTTCTGTCAACCATAAAACAAGCCCTGAGGAAAAGGCCTTAAAAGACTAATGCTTCCTCCCTGCCCCCATCCCTTTCCCCTGGGATGATGAAAATCCTCACTAACTGACACCCCTGCAGCCTGGCTCCACAGAACAGTGCAGGGAGCATGCACTGCAAATCCAATTAACTCCTCATTATGGGGAAAGCTGGAGAGCAAGAGGCAGCTGCAGGCAGGTCCCAGCAGGGCAGGGAGACAAAACGAGTGCCAGGCACCCGGCTGCAGTAAAATGCCAAATCCCAGGGCAGAAACATGAATTGCACAGTGTTATGGGAAATGCCAAATCCAGGGGCCTCAGACCCTGAGATGAATAGGACAGTTCACACATCTTCAAGCTATCTTTTCATGCTGTCTGCAGATTCAGGCAGCTGACACTGCATGGCTTTACATGCAGGCCATGTTTTGGCCATGTCTCTGAAGCCACAAGGACAACTGAAAGTTGAGATTCTACAGCACAATTCTGCACCATGGAATTGTGGACTGCACAGGGCCCTGTTTATAGAGTTCACTGTGTGGGTATTTATATTTGCACTTTGCCCTGTGCTTCTATATCTTGTGCCACTGCAGACATGTGTAAGTGATCTGTAAAATGGGGGATTCATCAAATGGAGATACACCAAAAGCAAAGCATACACAAAGACTTCTTGGGCCCTGCGCTGCATTTCATCATGGTAGCAGCCACCCCAGTTTGTGAGCACATGGTTGGAATCCTATGGAGGGAAGGGGAGAGATAACTAGGAACTGACGTGACTAGAAGTGACAGTAAAACTGAAACAGGCATGGAGCATGGGAAGATGACTTGGAAATGCAAATAGTTGACATGCCAGCAAATCCCTTATCCTCCATCTGATACTGATTTTGCATCAAACACACATGTACACGTATCCCCTAAGCTACTCACCACACTGGCTGGCTCTGTAGAGCCAGCTCCTGACCAATGGCATGCCCTCAAGACTGCATCCTAAGCCACCATCCTAGCCCCAGCAGTTTTCTGGAAGAGCCCGGGTTCTTACTTTAAAAGTTCCAGGAGGTCTCCATAATTAACCAATTGCAAATAAATATGACTTCAGAACAATGGTTAGCTGTAAACAAAGGAATTTAAATGATACAGTGAGGGGTTTTGAACTCCTATGTATGCATACAAGCAAAGAAGCTGAAATGATTTTAAAAAGACCCACCATTCACCTTTATAATGCTCTTTTATAATTCATGTCCCTTCAGTAATTTATCAGTTTCTTCCACCTCTTGTGGTGGTCTCTCCTGCAGTACTTTCTCCCCTGAACTAAGAGCTACATATAATTAAACAGATTTGCAGAAGAGCAGTTTCTAACCACACACGTATCTGAAGAAGTGAGGTTTTTTTACCCATAAAGACTTATGCCCAAATAAATCTGTTAGTCTTTAAGGTGCCACTGGACTCCTTGTTGTTTCTAACCACAATCAGCCAGCAACTTTAAACCTATGGCATAGAAAAGTATTTCCTTTGAATGCGCACTTAAATCTGTGGTACTCATTACCATAAGCCTAAAAACCTAGCAGGATTCAGAAGAGGGCCAGACATGTGAGGCCATCCAGAGTGACAACAGTAAAGAAAGGCAAGAGTTCTGGAAGGAAAATTAACACCTCCAATTCAGGGCATAAGCCAATCATTATCTATGAAGGAAAGTGAGAGGTTAAGAAAAAAAACCTCTCTATGGGCAGGTTATTCCACCACTGAGCACTGCAGGGGTCTTGGACCTTCCACTGAAGCATCTGTTGCGGACACCTCCCAAAGACCGGATACTAGAGTAGAGGAACAGTGAACCGTCCCCATTTTACAGATAGGGAACAGAGAGATTAAATGACTTTATCAAGGTCACAGAGGGAGCGAGGTATTGAACCTCATTCTCAAACTAGTATCTTACCCAGTATCTTACCCACTCACCCATCCTTCCTCCCAAGGAACACAATGGTTTGTGACACACTCAAGATCACATCATTCAGTGACGAGAATAGGCTTGATCAGAGGCAGAGGAAGCTACCATCGTTTGTGAAGTACTTTCAGCTCCTTCTGGACAGAAAGCTAGAGAAAGATACTCCATTCTTTCAGAAGAATGTTCCCCACTTAACATTTTATCCTGATCTTACCTCCTCCAGTTGGCTCCCTTCCCACCATTGTTACAACTGGATGACACGGTCCTAAACTGGTAGGCTTTGTACACAACATTCCACCACATTTAATAACAACATCTCATTTCCAAACAAGCTGCACTCATGAATAATGCATTCTAGAGAAAACCTGCTACTAGTAAAAAGAATTAAGTGGCTCAAAGACCAAGTGGGTAATTATTGTGGAATAAAAGCACTTCTATTCCGGAAGAGTATGTCCACACACGCTGAATTATACTTATAGAACTATAAAGGAATCATTCTTCTGGTATAGCTAGTCCAGGAAATTTCTCTGAGTGGACAAGCCCTGAGAGAGACAGACATGGAGAGATCTCAAGCTCAATCACTAGTGGTCTCAAACATATCAAGGATTGAGATGCAACAGCACAATCATAACTCTGAGAAGCAGCTTGGTCTAAAGAGGGAGGACATTGCTCCAGAAGTCGGGAGACCCAGGTTCCACCTTACACAAATCACTTCAACTCAAAACGCAAAGAGATTCCAAAGAAAAGAAGGCAACAGCTGGATAACTTCTGAATTCAGTTACATTCTAAGCAGGGCAACTTCTGCTGATGACAACACATCATCCATGGTTACTGCAGCGATACATCACTTTCAATATGTCAGCAAAACACAGGGCCAGAGGCATGAAACATATTCGTTGCTACAAATTTGTTACATGTTAGAGGCAGTATTGCAAAAGGATCACACATCCTGACAGTTATTTAAAAAAAAATAATCTTCTGAGATCTACATTTTGATTAACTGAATCTCTCAACAACGCATCGGGTATTTGGAGGTTTTAACAGCCTCAGCTATAGGGGCTCCACTGAACGATCATTAACTGATGGCTAGTATAAGAAAAATCACAGACTAGAGCACAGTAAAATCCAGTTTGCTCAACTAGGCAGTTATTTGGCACTGCAGCCACACTGTGTAAATATCTGCACTCATTACAAACACAGAGAGAAAATGGATTTTTAAATGGCTTCAGTACACCCCTGAGATCGGGAGATGGGGGAAGGAACGGTAAAGTTCAAACAAGCAGCCTGCCTCCTCAGATGGGGATGGATGGAATAGCCAACAGGCAACATTGATAAGTAGATGGAGGGTTCTGCAGAGTCCTAGAGCCAGCAATGTATTGGAGCGCTTTCAGGATTTCAGTTTAAAAACAAGTTAGCTGTTTGTTATGCCATCGCTAAACACTGAAGCAGAGGAAAGAATAGCCTAGCGGTTATGGCACAGGAAAGAGAGCCCGGAGACACTGTGCACCTTCCCAGTTCTTCTAGAAAGCCTTTGTGCAACTTCAGACAGGGCAATTCACCCCCAGGGCCTCAGTCTCCCTATCTGTAAAATGGGGATTATACTATTTCTTCCACTGCATGGGGCGGGGGGGATTGAGATTTGATTCGTTAGGGCTTGTGATGCGCTCAGATGCTACAGTGATGATATATTTATATATGTAGGCTGGCCCACTAATACACATACAGCAATTAGTTCTACACTTACGTAATTCTAGGCTAGGAGTGCATTTAACGCCAATGATTTTTTTTTTCCAGAAGTGGTTTATTTCCTGCAGCCACAGCATGAAATGTGGTTTAATAACTTGCAAGAGGAGACTCCTTCACAACAGCAAAGCAATCCAGCACTCAGATCTCTCTGGAAAAACAGCTCCATGGGCTTGACCATCACCCAAACACAGGTCAGCTTTGTTAGAGAGCTCTGGTCTGAATGGAGCTCAGTTCATGTCCGCCCAAACTGGGGATAACAGCGGTGATGCTAGGCCAGCATAGAGATGGGAATGGAGGGAATAAGGCTTCCAGGAAGGCTCCAGCAGCCCATAGCATCATACAGGGTAGGCCCTGGGTTTCATCTCCTTTTATGGAGCTGTGCCATAGGTGAGGCTGGACAAGGTGGTTGGAGAAGGGATGATCGGAAGAGCTCCACAGCCCCGCTCATGAAGGAAGCCACAGAAAGGTGGGTGAGGATGCCAGAAGAAAGATGGCACTGATGCCAGGGCACTGAGTGACCTGTTGGGGACAGGGCACAGCAGGCTGCCAGGAGAACTACTGCAGCATGAGACTTCCCAGCTGTTCCGATGGCATCAATCAGAAGGAAATCTTCTGGAATAAAGGTCTGGCAGAGGGAAGGAGCTGCAGTTTAGCTGAGAATTTTAAGCTCTGCCATGACACTACCGTATTTACTTCATGCCATAATGCAACACCTAATCTATAATCCATACACACACACTGGTCCTTGCTGGTTTTGGACTGGTTGGCTCTCAACTGAATAACCTGACCCACAACTGCCCCCCGCAACCCTATGGGGTACATAATCAGTAGAGCCCAACGTAGACTGGGCCCACCTCACAAGCTAACCACCAAGAAAGGGAGGTTATTTTAAATCCAATGTGCCTATATTTAGTTATTCCACAGTTACGTTCCTGACCTTTCAAATTGCTTTTTGCACCCAAGAGATTATTTGCTAGAACAAACGCGTCCCTGTGGGGCATTCGAGGTGGGTTGCTTCAGAAAGAGTCCGACAGCAGCCCAGAGCCCAGCCCAAATGACAGCCCCCAGCACTGTGATTAAGGTCAGACAGGAGTGGCACCCTGTGTTTAAAAGAAGCCTTGCACAGCACTTAAAATGGACTCCAAATGACTGATGGCAGAGTTGACCCATCACATGCCACAGTGGGGATGAGATTACGGGGGGAGGGTGGAGAGGGAAATAAAGATTACGCTAAAATTAACCTGTCAAAACACAGGGAGTCATTCAACTGAGATGTCAGCTGGGAAAAATGCACTGCAGCAGGCAGATGCTGACACAGCAGCAGGATAGCTACAAGAGCACTGACAATCGCTGATGCTGGAGATTATTGCTGCCATCTCCATGTGCCAAGGCTTTGCCACTACGACTAGAGCTTTCCTCCTGCTTGAGGAAGGGTCTTGTCATTAGGCCCCACACCAGTGCTGCTGCTAGAAGAGTCAATCACACTAAGGGTCCACCTACACTGCAATCAAAGGTGTGACAGCAACACATGCAGGGATATTTGAGCTAGCTTTCATAGAATCACATAATATCAGGGTTGGAAGGGACCTCAGAAGGTCATCTAGTCCAACCCCCTGCTCAAAGCAGGACCAATCCCCAGACAGATTTTTGCCCCAGATCCCTAAATGGCTCTCTCAAGGATTGAACTCACAATCCTGGGTTTAGCAGGCCAATGCTCAAACCATTGAGCTATCCCTCCCCACGCCTCTAAATCTAGCTAGCTCAAGAAAGCATAGCAGCGAAGGTTTGACAACATGGACAGCTGCACATACTAGCCCCACCCACTCATGACCCTGGGCACACCCTCCCGACCTAGCACTAATCTAGCTAGATCAACACTAACTCCTGTGCATGTACAGTCCTGCAATCACACCTTCGACTGCAGTGGAGACAGACAGCAAGAATGTCTCACTGGACATGGCTTGTATGAAACACTCCTTGATCTACTTGGTCTGGGTGGCTTTATGAAGCCTGGAGAAGGGGCACCCTTAAGCAAGACAGGGTTTCTTAGGAGCATGTTCTGCAACTCAGCAACCTCAGAACTGGGCACCCAGTTTCTGGGAACTTTTAACCCCATAACTGGTTCTAATTCCTTCCCTGCATGGGGGAACAAGTGGCTAGGCCAGCCTTGCTGGAGACCTCACACCCATGACGAGGCCTCTCTGTGGGCTCTTTTCCTAGCAGGGTTTTATTCTGTAAATATACTTGCTAAACTGAGCATATCAATCCCCAGAGCAGGCAGTGGTTGTCTCAGATCACTTGGTACACCAGGAATATCACCCAAAGTGTATACTCTTTGGGGAGGATGTTATTTGCCTGTTATGCAAACAAGCTGCCACTCCGTTGACTGATGAGCCTGCACATCACGTATGAAATGGGAACTCACGCTATGCCCAAACCAGGGACATTGGCCACTCTCTTTAAATGGAACCACAACTTGCAGAAACTAGAAGCAGCATGCAATGGTCCCAGTCACTCCACTCCACCTGACAACCGCAGCATTGTAGAACTCCCCAGGGCTTGCACTTGGCCACTCCACCTGCATTTTAAACTCTACTTCTGAGTAGCAGAGCATGGCTTAAAAGGTCTTCATGGTGGTTCGAATCACAGCATGGAAGGTAGGTGACCGCATCAAACCTGTAACCTATAAAGTGCTGCATATATTCACTGCTGGATGTAGGATTTGTTTTTCAACACTTAGGGCCAGCCCAGTTCCTTAAGCTACCCTTAAAATGTAAGCAAACTGCAATTGCGAGGCTCACATCCTCCAAGACACTAGCTTTTGTTCTGATGCTGGCTCTCAGAAGAGGGAATTGAGTTATTCCCTTATCCCCCCAGAATGCAAATCAGGAATATGTATGCTTATTGTGGTGCAGGGGAAGGAAATTCCACGCACACTGGGAACACATTGCTCAGCAGATTTATAGAAACCAGCTTTCATCTTAAAGACAATAAAGGACAGGCCAATGCTAAAAGCTCTGGAATCCGAGATACTCACGTCTTCAAGCCAATGGGGAAACCGTTTGAGCTGCTTGGCAATGACAGAAGGCTAGCGTCATTCCTGGTCCAAAGGCAAGATCCAAACCCAATAGTGATGAGATTTCAAACGGCCCATCCAGACAGAGATTGAGGGAGTATAATCCAGCTTTGTGTTTTTACATGTTTTACTGCCGCCAGCGGAAGACGGGCCAGTGTGTGTCAAATCAGAAATGCAGAGTTTGCCAAGGTCAGGACAGCACTAACCCCAAAGCTATATTTATCTATACATCCAATCTTTACTATTACAGGCATGGCATAGTTTCCCTGACATTCACAGTAGGGGGGAAGCTTCTCTCACCCCCAACAAAATAAGGGGAACTTCTAGATGAAAAATGTAATCACCAGCTCATCACGGATGGGACATGATGGAGTCAGCCCAAGACTCCACTGATTAGAACCGCCTCCATGGCTGCATGCCAAGGAAAGTGCCATGGCCTCAGAAGATGATCGTCACACAGGAGACCATTCATCCCACTGACTTCTCTCTCAGGAGCCACACAAAGCCACAGGAGGGATTCCACCGAGCCCATTTTTGTATACGAGAAGCCCCAGGGACAGACTACTGACCACAGTGCTTTCCTATAGACTGGCAGCCTATTCTTCTACGTCTCAAAGGTCCTCCTTGGCATCGCGCACTCAGAGCCCCTGTAAGGAGGCCAGCTGCTGGAGAGAGCTGTCTCTTCCACAGCCTGCCCTGCCTCTCAGCCTATTTAAACCAAGCGTTTAAGGGCAATTCATCAGTGCTGCCTCATTTCCTCCTCTACCACCAGGAACTTCTACTCTGCTGTGCTAACAAATGGGAATGTAATAGGAAGCCAGTTTCTGCTCAAGCTTCCAGTGCTGCCCAGGAGCCTCCAAACCCTCGACCTCCCCAAGAATCCTCTGCTCAGCTGGGAATGACTTCAGCAATTTCCCCAGAAACCCAAAGCCCAGTACTGTCTTGGATAAACTATATGCCCGAATCTACAACATGGAAACAAAGGTTCCACCCTGTAGCGCTTACTGATGTGTGCTGGGTGGGACATGGAATCTTTATAGGTTCCACATCCATAATAGAAATGCGAGAGATCATGCTAAGACTGTGGAGCGGTAACTGGGGTGTGTGCTGCACTTTGTGTCTTCTCTGAGAGTAGCAATCTGGTCTCTAACATCCCAGAATAACTCTTCAACCCATTCGCTTCCCAGTATCTGACCTCAGATTTGCAGAGATCAGTGGAGCACAGGACTCTAAGATAGAGAAACAGTTCACCAAGCAGCCACCACTGCCATCGGCTTTTGAGAAGTTGACAGCTCACCCAACCACACGTAGCTCCCCTGATCTTTGTAGAGACTTTCCGGGGCATTTCAAACAGGCACATGTCAGAGTGTCTGATGGTGCTCTTTCTTAAGTCATTTCAATCCAGGTGACAAATCATCCAAATACATCTCTTAGGAATTAAGCAAATAACCCCCAGAATGAAACCAAGGGCTTTTTAACAGCCCTATAAAGAGGTAAAAAATAGAGCACAGATGAACTGAAGATTAAGGAGATAAAATCATTAGCTAGCAAACTGCATGGAATGGGATTTATTGGGCTGCCCTTCCAAACCTGCTGACATTGTTAGCAAGGATTTTCAGGACCCAGTTTTTCATTTCTAGCTTTTGATTCCATGTTGCTACCATGTTTTTCTGCTTCTAATTAATAGGCATGTGAAGGCTGGAGTCCATCTCTCTTCCTGCTGAGGAGCTGAACCCCACAAGGCAACAGGTGCTTGGTATCCTTGGCAAAGCAGGTGTGAGGAAGCAGATCGAGTATCCCCCAGTCACTCATAGGCAGCAAAGGCCACATCACCTATTCCATGAAGTCACCTCTCCCCTGGAAGGTGTGCGAGAAGAAATATGCCATTTCTGCTTCTACTGACACTCAAATTTGGCCCTTAAAAGTTAGGCAATGAGTGCACAGAGGGGTGTAAAAGAAGGTAGGAACATCAAATAAAAAAAGTCCAACCCCTGTTTGCCAGTGCTGGAGAGACATAGCTCTCTGAATGGTTAAAGATACAGTTGGAAGATGCTCAGGTACCACAGTGATGAAGACCATGTAAAGTACAAGAAAAGAGGAAGCTGCCATAAAATCTAGAGAAATAAAGGACAAGCCCACATGAATCTTATTCTCATGCAGCAGGCACCCTGCACAATTTAGAAACAACCACACTCTGCGATGCAAAAAGTTCTGATCCGCAACTCCTTGATCAGACTGCTTTAAGAAACCCCCACCTCAAACCCATCTCTTTCCCAGCAGCATGCCTTAGACCCATTAGCTACAAACAGGGCAACTTTACATCTGAAATATTCAACAGACGGATAAAACAATCAATGAAGAATGACTGAGTAGCCATTTCAACCTACTGAAGGATAATCCTAAATTCAAGTATCACATAGTCCTGAAACTGATCTGTGCAGCACTGGGAAGAGAAGCTTATGAGCCAAAGAATCCAGCCATATGGGTACGTAGGGTAACCACGGAGACTGATATTTGGTGCTCCACATTAGTGTTCCACATTCATACCCAATATAGAGGTAAAAAAAAAAGTCTCCCAGAACAAAGTCCTTCAGAGTTTTTCCTTTTAATTTCATTTACAAACAATTTACTCCCACTCTCAAGCCTTCTGGGTGCTGAAGACTTTTTGAAAGTAACGTTTCTTTAATAATAAAATTATAACCATGAAAGAGCACTTTTCTAAAAGGAGGTAAGTATCATCCTCATGTTACAGATGGGGAAACTAAGGCACAGCGCAGGGAAGTGACTTGCCGAAAGTCTCCCAGCAGGTCAGAAACAGGAATAGAATCAGGTCTCCTGAGCCCCAGTCCAGTGCTCTATTCACTAGGCAACACTGCCTTTAAAGCAACCATGTCCGTACACTTCCAAATATCTCTTTCTTAACTTAAAAGTCTGTAAGGCATTTTTTGCGTAAAGCCCCAGCATTTTACAAGACAACGTGATAGGAGGAAATTTCATACAGGAACTTCAATTTTGTACTTCCCAATGTGCATAGGGATATCTGGATATAATCACTAATCTCCCTCAAGATGCCATTTGGCACCTGCAAGCCTGGCTTATAAGCATGTGCCATTTCTAGTGCTCTCAAACGATTAAAAAGATTAATCGCGATTGTTAAACAATAATAGAAAATCATTTATTTAAGTATTTTTGGATGTTTTCTACATTTTCAAATATATTGATTTCAATTACAACACAGAATACAAAGTGCACAGTGCTCACTTTATATTTATTTTTGATTACACGTATTTGCACGACAAAAAAACAAAAGTAGCATTTTTTAATTCACCTAAAAGTACTGTAATGCAATCTCTTTATCATGAAAGTTGAATTTACAAATGTAGAATTATGTACAAAAAAAGCATTCAAAAATAAAACTGTAAAATTTTAGAGCCTGCAAGTCCACTCAGTCCTACTTTTTGTTCAGCCAATCATTCAGACAAACAAGTTTGTTTACATTTATGGGAGATAATGCTTCCCACTTATTATTCACATCTCCTGAAAGTAAGAACAGATATTTGCATCACATTTCTGTAGCTAGCATTTTATGGTATTTACGTGCCAGATGCGCTAAAGATTCATATGTCCCTTAACACTTCAACCACCATTCCAAGGGGACATACATCCACGCTGATGACCGGTTCTACTCAATAACAATCCAAAGCAGTGCAGACCAACACATGTTCATTTTCATTATCAGAATCAGATACCATCAGCAGAAGGCTGATTTTCTTTTTTGTGTTCCGTAGTTTTTGCATCAGAGTGTCACTCTTAAGACTTCTGAAAGCATGCTCCACACTTCATCCCTCTCAGATTTTGGAAGGCACTTCAGATTCTTAAACCTCAGGTCGAGTGCTGTAGCTATCTTAAGAAATCTGATATTGGTACCTTCTTTGCGTTTTGTCAAATCTGCAGTGAAAGTGTTCTTGAAATGAACAACATGTGCTGGATCATCATCCGAGATTGCTATAACATGAAATACACAGCAGAATGCAGGTAGAAGAGCCGGGGACATACAATTCTCCCCCAAGAAGTTCATTCCCAAATTTAATTAACACATTTTTTTAATGAGCATCATCAGCATGGAAGCATGTCCTCTGGAATGGTGGCCGAAGCATGAAGGGGCATACACATGTTTAGCATATCTGACACGTAAATACCTTGCAATGCCTGGTTCTCACTTTCTGATGACATTGTGCCATGCAAATGCCTGTTCTCACTTTCTGATGACATTGTGCCATGCAAATGCCTGTTCTCACTTTCTGATGACATTGTGCCATGCAAATACCTGTTCTCACTTTCTGATGACATTGTAAATAAGAAGAGGGCAGCATTATCTCCTATAAATGTAAACAAACTTGTCTGTCTTAGTGATTGGCTGAACAAGAAGTAGGACTAAGTGGACTTGTAGGCTCTGAAGTTTTACATTGTTTTATTTTTAAGTTTAGTTATGCAACAACAAAAAAAACCTACATTTGTAAATTGCACTTTCAGGATAAAGAGATTGCACTACAGTACTTGAATGAGGTGAATTGAAAAATACTATTTCTTTTATCATTTTTACAGTGCAAATAATGGTAATAAAAAACATACGCTTTGATTTCAACTGAAACAGAATACATATATATGAAAATGTAGTAAAAACATTTAAAAAAATTACTAAATTTCAATTGGTACTCTACTGTTTAACAGTGCAATTAAAATTGGGATTAATCGCAATTAAATTTTTGAGTTAATTGCGATCAACAGCCCTAATCATTTCCCTTGCAAATTACCCCCTGCTCATCTTCAGGATAGCAGCGTCTCCTGTAAGGCTAATTTGCTTGTTTGCAGAACTGTCAAAAACACTGTTTCATACATTTTCCCCCCTTTACACTGCAGAAAAACAATCCACACAGCAGTTTTCAGAGCTAAAGATCTTAGTGTCCTGTAACATAGTATTTATAGTATATTGCCTCCATAACCAAAGCAAGCAAACAGAGTAAATTGCTTAGAGAAAGTCCCATGTCCACCCCTTTTCAGTTAATTCAAGCATGTGTTGTTGGCTTTTGAAGTGGGTCAGCTGACCACAAGTCACTGATCTTTCAGATAACTTCCATTTTCTCCATGCTCTGAGACTGAGGAAGAACTAATACAAACGCTAATTCCCGTTAATACCCTCCAAAACACATTAATTTAGTTACTCTCTGAGAAAGGCCAGGTCAGTCCAACATCTTGAAGCATTTGCTTTGTAACAAACCTGGATTGGAAACAAAGAGTAACATCATTTCTAAAATGCCATCCAAACAGGAGGGCAAATTCTTCACGGGTGGTTTTGCTCCTCAAGCAGCTTTCCCGTCATTTGTTCAATATCTTCATTAATGATCTAGAGGATGGCGTGGACTGCACTCTCAGCAAGTTTGCAGATGACACTAAACTTGGAGAAGTGGTAGATACGCTGGAGGGTAGGGATAGGATACAGAGGGACCTAGACAAATTAGAGGATTGCGCCAAAAGAAACCTGATGAGGATCAACAAGGACAAGTGCAGAGTCCTGCGCTTAGGACGAAAGAATCCCATTCACTGTTACAGACTAGCGACTGAATGGCTAGGAAGCAGTTCTGCAGAAAAGGGCCTAGGGGTTACAGTGGACGAGAAGCTGGATATGAGTTGACAGTGTGCCCTTGTTGCCAAGAAGGCTAACGGCATTTTGGGCTGTATAAGTAGGGGCATTGCCAGCAGATCAAAGGATGTGATCATTCCCCTCTATTCAACATTGGTGAGGCCTTATCTGGAGTACTGTGTCCAATTTTGGGCCCCACACTACAAGAAGGATGTGGAAAAATTGGAAAGAGTCCAGGGGAGGGCAACAAAATGATTAGGGGACTGGATCACATGACCTACGAGGAAAGGCTGAGGGAACTGGGATTGTTTAGTCTGCAGAAGAGAAGAATGAGGGGGGATTTGATAGCTGCTTTCAACTACCTGAAAGGGTGTTCCAAAGAGGATGGATCTAGACTGTTTCAGTGTTACCCGGTGACAGAACAAGGAGTAATGGTCTCAAGTTGCAGTGGGGGAGGTTTAGGTTGGATATTAGGAAAAACTTTTTCACTAGGAGGGTGGTGAAGCACTGGAATGGGTTACCTAGGGAGGTGGTGGAATCTCCTTCCTTAGAGGTTTTTAAGGTCAGGCTTGACAAAGCCCTGGCTGAGATGATTTAGTTGGTGTCAGTCCTGCTTTGAGCAGGGGGTTGGACTAGATGACCTCCTGAGGTCCCTTCCAACCCTGATATTCTATGATCAGAAGTCACTACATACCAAAAACAAAACTAGGCCACCAGGTACTCGGCCACCATCTGAGTATCAGGTCTGGCAGTTTAGGATTAACCACTATAGAAGTTATGTTAGCAAAATGGGAGGCCTCTATGATGGAAGTCAGTGGATCCTTAGGTCTTACCACTAGACTTCCATCTCCTCAGGGTAGGGGTAGGGGGAGTTGTACAGCAAATAGCCAGGCTGTTGGCCAGTCCTAGGGTTGGGGCTGCATTTCAGACCTCCTAGAGATCCAAGTGACCACAGCGGTTCGGATTCCAAACTGATTACTGCTGCTGTGGAAGAAGGTAGGAATATTGTCTCAGGCAGATTCCTCTCCTCACTCCTATCTCCCAGGCCTGAATTACTCAGATCAAGTTTCACAACAAATTGTGCTAGAAGAACACCGAAAGCAAAGAAAGGTGACCAGGTGACTAAACCAGCACATGTAGGCATGAGCTCTGCATTAGCAGCCATCTGGGAGGCGCTCTCCAGCTCCACCAAGGGCATGGTAACGGTGCAGACAGCAGGGCAAGCACAAGATATTTCCACGGTGCTGGCCCCACAAAAGCCTTCAGTATTTCTCAGCCTCACAGCACTGGATTAAGAGAGAAACGCTCCTGAATATTGGAAAATCAAAGACATGGCTTTCTAGACTACAAGTCTACTATTGCAAAGGGAGATCAAGTTCAGACCCCCACCTACTTCATTGTTCTCAAGAGATTAAAGCACCCACTAGAAATACAGGAGAGGAGGGTTATTTATATTTTTAAAGGAGACTCTTTTTCTGGATTGAATTTGGCAAAGGAATCCAAAGCTTCCACCACCTTCCATTCCTCACAAGAAACCTGAAACAATTCTGATCTCATTTTAGGAAAATATCTTCCCCCGGCTGAGAATGGAGACTAGTTTCAGCCGGAAAGGAAAGTTTTGGAGTCCTGAGCCTCTGGCCTTGCAGACACAACTTTAACCACAGCATCTCAGACACTGAAAAGAGATCTTAGCAACTTCAAGTTGAAGAGAACCACTGGGTCTGGAGGAAGGCTCCAGGTCACTGAGCCCTTCCTCTGGAACAGATTCCATTACCCCTGAACAGTCTGCACAAGACGGGTCTCCAGACTCAGCCTGGGTTACCTCTGGGACAGTCAGCTGCTCAATCTGCCTTGGTATCTTGTAACCGAATATTCAAATGGTGACAGCATTTTTCCTGATACTTAACTCAAATTCTCCCTGCTGCACCAACTGCTGATTTCTTCTCACAGCCTAAGGGGAATAACCAACCTCTGTCCTTTGCACAGCATTTTAGGCAGACTTCGATACTCCTTTCAGCTGCCTCCCCCACAGCCATAGCAGGGCTTTCTCCCATACCAGCCTCGACACACAGTGTGTCCTTCCTGAGCTAATCTGTAAAGCCACGGCCCTGTCCGCACCTGGAGCCCTCCTCAGGACTCATCTCCACCAACGCAAGAAGTTCACCAAACAGGAGAGGGCAAGGGACAACTGGAAGTTTATAGCTCTAATATCAAAAAACCCTTTTGTGGCGGGTTAGATCACAGAAACGCCCCTGGGAGTTGACAATTGATGTGCCAAGATTACCTCTGCTCCTGTTTTCCCTGTCAGCTCAGGTCTCCAGCACCCTGTCTTGCTGAGCCACTCCCGTCTGCTCCAACAAAAACAGAGGGTCTGAATTATTTTATTAAATACAGAAAGTAGGATTTAAGTGGTTCCAAGTAGTAACAGACAGAACAAAGTAAGTCACCAAGCAAAATAAAAGAAAACGCGCAAATCTATGTCTAATCAAACTGAATACAAATAACCTCGCCTTCTGAGATGTTTCAGTAAGTTTTTTCTCAGACTGGACACCTTTCAGGCTTGGGCACAATTCTTTCCCCTGGTACAGCTCTTGTTCCAGCTTAGGTGGCAGATAGGGGATTCTTCATGATGGCTCCTCTCCTCCCTATGTTCTGTTCTACACCTTTATATATCTTTTGCATAAGGCGAGAACCCTTTGTCCCTCTGGGTTTCCAACCCCCATCACTGGAAAAGCACCAGGTTAAAGATGGATTCCAGTTCAGGTGACATGATCACATCACTGCAAGATTTCATTGCCCACTTGCCAGCACACACATATATAGGAAGACTCGCAGGTAAAACACAGCCATCTGCAGACAATGGTCCTGGTTAATGGGAGTCATCAAGATTCCAGACCACCATTAATGGTAATTATGCGAAGTGTAGACAATAGGCCCTCAGAGTTATATTTCATAGTTCTAGTTTCAACTACAAGAGTGGTACATTTACACAAACAGGGATCACACTCAGTAGATTATAAGCTTTGTAATGATACCTTACAAGAGACTTTTTGCATGAAGCACATTCCAGTTACATTATATTCACTCTATCATATTTTAATAAACCATATAGACTGTACAATGTCGCACCTTTGATGAATCAACACCTATGGCAATACAAACAAACATAGTAAAGACCACTGTTAAGTCACCTGAAGTCATTTTTCCTTCCACACTGAACACACCAAGATCTCTTGATTGCCAATAGCTGGGGGCCACGTTATTAGATTATAAAGAAAGATTATAAAGGTTATAAGGTGAGAAAATACTTTTCCTCAAATATCTCATTTGCTAAACCTCTTCTTTGCTCTCCCATTGACCCAGGAGACCAGGGCTCCAGTCTCTGGCTCTGCCACAGCCTTCCTGTGTGACCCTGGGCAGGGATTTAGCCTCTCTGTGCCTCAGTTCCCCATCTGTGTAATGGAGACAACAGCGCTGCCCAGCCACCCAGGGTGTTGTGAGGAGGACGATTGTGAGGTACTCAGATACTATGGTAATGGAGGCCAGAAATACCTGAGGTTACTCAATTTTCCTCTCAATGAGAGGCCACAAATGCCAGCCAGGATAGACGCCCAAACTGAGAGGGCAGAAATAGGGTGCAAGAAATAAAGTGAGATTCAGTTTGGGAAACTCCCAGATGTAAAGCTATATGGTGTAGGAATCGCAAACCTGTTCCAAGTCAGAGAGAGAACTAGCAGCAAAGCACAATACAGACAGCAACGCCAAGTTTGATCCTCAGCTGCACGTATGGAGACCTCACAACAGAGCAGGGAGGAGATGGTCCCTAAGTGCTCTGCCGAGACCTCATCTGCAACACTGAGCATCGTGGTGGGCACCTCGATACCAGAAAGACACTGAACTAGAGGGAATGCAGGTGCGCAACAAAAAAAGTGATAAAGGGACAGGAGAATTGACTCATGTCAGGGGAGCTTTAAGACAGCTAGATATCTTGACAAGGTCGAAGCAGGAGAGAAGGGTCTACTGGCGTTTGAAAGGCGTGAGCACCAGTTTAGAAAGGAACAGTCAGCCATGCCCAGAGATTAAAGTAAGTCGGTCCGATCCGGTCCAGCATACCAGCACGAGCTGGTACACCATGCCAGACTGGACCGGCTTCCGGGCGGGGATTTAAAGGGCCCAGGGCTCCAGCCGCTGCAGGGAGCCTCAGGCCCTTTAAATCACCACCAGAGCTCTGGCAGCTGGGCTCAGGTGGGGATTTGAAGTGCCTGGAGCTCCAGCGGCTGCAGGAAGCCCTGGGCCCTTTAAAGCGCCGCCACCAGAGCTCCGGCAGCAGGGCTCAGGCGGCGCAAGGGCTCGGGGCTCTCCACAGCAGCCAGAGCCTCTGGCCCTTATAAATCACCACCGGAGCCTAGCTGCCAGGCTTGGGCGGGAATGTAAAGGGCCCAGTGCTCCTGCCACTGCGGGGAGCCCCAGGCACTTTAAATCACTGCCAGAGATTCGGCAGCAGGGCTCAGACGGTGCTTTAAAGGGCCCGGAGCTCTGTGGCGGTCAGAGCCCTGGGACCTTTATTTCAGCCCTGAGCCCCAGGGCTCCCAGCCGCCTCTGCAGCTAGTAGCTCTGGCGTGATTTAAAGGCCCTGGGGCTCCCAGCCACAACCCGAGCCCCAGGGCCTTTAAATGCCTCTTCTGGTTGAGGCCACGCCTCATCCGGTTGAGGTCACACCCTCACTCAGGACTCTGGCGTACTGGTAAGTCCTTTCAGTTACTTTTACCCCTGGCTGTGCCCAAAAGGACGTGATCAGGAATGAAACCAAGCAAAGGGAAATTTAGACCATCAGGAATGATTAGACTAGGCAATAGTCCAGGAAAAGCAGTACCGCAAGCCATATCACTTGGGTCATACAAAACTGGGCTGAGCAAAGCAACGGAGCAGATGAACTTAATGAGGAACTGTCACTAACCAGATTATCCCAGTGTCCTTATATTTAATCAGGTCTCACCAGTTCAGCTCAGCAGCTTTTTTAGAAGAGTTATTGTGAAAAGGAAAATAAAAAGAGAGAGGTATTAACTATTCCATTCAAGGCTGTTTCACAGCAGTATACTAGCAGCTCCACTTTAGGCCCACTGAAGAGGCGCTAAATTGCAATAGCACACCACAGAGAGTACCCTCTGCAGTCATAGTGTTAAGGAGTCACTTCAGCACAATCACTGCCAGCAAACACCTAATGAATTGATCATCTGAGGGCTCTCAGCATCACCTGAAAGGTCCTACAGTTTGATAAGAACTAACAATGTATTCTCCTCTCCCTCGAGGGCATGGCTGTCCCTTCTTCATCTCCAAGCTGGTTTCCCTGCCAATTACAGAACCAGAGTGAGATGCTGCACTGTGATTGTGGTGTCACAGTCCACCTCCCTGGACACTCAACTATGGACCTAAAAGTCACAATTCCTCAACAAAAAAAACTTAAAAAAAACAGACTCCAACGAGAAACTGCAGAACTGGAATTAATTTGCAAACTGGACACCATTAAATTAGGCTTGAATAAAGACTGGAAGTGGATGGGTCATTACACAAACTAAAAATTATTTCCCAATGACAATTTCCCCCTCTACTGTTACCCTCACCTTCTTGTCAACTGTTTGAAATAGGCCATCTTGATTATCACTACAAAAGTTTTTTTCTCCTGCTGATCACAGCAGACCTTAATTGGTCTCATTAGAGTTGGTATGGCAACCCCCATTTTTCCATGGTGTGTGTGTGTGTGTGTGTGTGTGTGTGTGTGTGTGTGTGTGTGTGTGTGTGTGTGTGTGTGTGTGTGTGTGTGTGTGTGTGTGTGTGTGTGTGTGTGTGTGTGTGTGTGTGTGTGTGTGTGTGTTTTCGTTCTAAATATATATATATCTTCCACTGCATATATCTGATGATATATCTGTGGTTTTAGCCCACGAAAGCTTATGCCTAAATAAATTTGTTAGTTTCTAAGGTGCCACATGTACTCCTCACTCTTTTTGCTGATACAGACTAACACGGCTACCAGTCTGAAATTTGTAAATATTGTAAGTCAAGCAGCAGCACTGAGGTCTTGTCTACACTGCGACTTTCCAGCGCTGCAACTTTCACACTTAGAGGTGTGAAAAACACTTCCCCCCCACCTCAAGCTCTGAAAGTTTCAGCGCTGTAAAGTGGCACTGTAGACAGTGCACCAGCACTAGAAGCCACACTCCCAGCACTAGTAGCTACTCCCTCGTGGGAGCAGTGTTTTTACAGCACTGGGAGAGCTCTTTCCCAGCACTGGTGCCGCGACTACACAGCCACGTCAAAGCGCTGTTATCTACACAGCAATTACAGATCTAGGATTACTCTTATATTTAGTCAAAACTGCTGCCAAATTGCTGTATGATATGTCTACAGTAATCCGTTCCACTCCTACTTCCTATTGTTACCAAGGAAAGCCTCAATAGTCAGATATGCTGCTCAGCAAGTCAACAATCTTAAACAAAATCTTTAGTCATAAAATACTCTACCCCAAGTCTGCTTAAGGGTCTTAGGTTTTCATTACCTGCATTACCTGCTGGAGAGTGTCCCTTATCCTTGCTAGTCCCCCCCCTTCACTCTTGACCGTGCTTCTTTTGAAATGATTATCCAGACCTTCAACTCATCCCCTTAAGCCCCAATTCCTCAAACATCAATAGGACCAAAACTTGTCTTCTCAAGTTGGGACACTTGGGAATGGATTAAGCATATTCTCAAATCTCTAGTGACCTCCAGCTCAGAATCCAGTACCTTACGTGCTTCCCTGATAGATCTCAGAATCCTTCATGGATGAAATCTTGACCCCATTGATTTCAATGGATGACTTCCTATCAACTTCAATGGGGCCAAGATTTCACCCAACGTGCCCCATGATGGGAGCGTATTACAGTAGATGATGGGAGCACCATTCCACCACTTCTCCAGTCCATTCCTTATACCCCTGAGTTACCAGGGCTTTGTCCTTCTCCCTAGATAGATTGTTCTTCCACACAACGTTCACCATCTGGGACAGTCTTCCTGCACCTAGTTAGAGAATCAGGGAGTCAGCATCCTTCAGGTAGGCTACTGAACCATCTGACTCGCAACACAGTGACTCACTGTTCCTGGGGACTCCCAGTTTCCCTTTGATCGATGATGCTCTTGGAAGTGGGCTGCTGAATATTCCTTCTGCTCTGCTCCTTCAACTGCTGCCAATTTGTTGCCCTGCCAAAGCTCACGCTCGGCTGTTTCAACCCCCAGTGTTTCCCACTGTTGGCACCAGCCTGAGCATCTCCATCATTTTCAGCAACAGTGGCAGCCCTGGTAGTACAAATGTACAGCCAGTTTGTAATCAAATTATCTAAACCTTCTCTGAGCAGGGTGAACAACATGCTGGTTACAGTGCCAGTGATCCGGCTACTCTAGCACTGCTGCAGCTACTGGTGGAGTTGCTCTAGTTGGTACCAACCCTGGGAAACGTACTGAGACATTGCCACACTGTTCCCTTATTTCTACCTATATGGATTGGAACCTTTCAATAGCTTCTTCCCTCCCAAGCTAGCTTTCCTTATAGGCCCTTCCAGGAGAGGACCATTTGCAGGAATTGGCCAGGGAAGCAGCACCTTACTCCCATGATGGCACTCGCCCCAGTGAATTAGATCACACATGTTTTTAACTTAACTTGAAATACACTGTTTGGCTGAAGTTTTGTGTGATTGATCTGAAGGAAAGAAAAATCACTTTGGGTTTGGAAACAAAAACCTTATTTCTTTCCTTCACTCAGCACTGCCATAGGACTTTTAAAGGCCATGTCACTAACAAAGCCCTTTCATAGAACCAAACATATGCCTCACACTGATGGAAAACAACACTGTATATCAGAGAGGCTTCCTTCAGGAAGCCATGAGGCCAAGGTGGTCAAAAGGCAGCTAGTGAGCGAACTCAGGCCACTGGGAAGCCACCCCAAATCTTTTATGCAGTGTTCTATTCTATCCAGGGGCCACAGGGACCCTGGAACAGGAGCCTACATTGAGATCAAATGGAAAGAGGACTGGAATATTCTGAAAGGCAGGCAGGGAAGAGGGTGTTAGGACATTAGTGAACACTCAGAGATCATTAACATGGTCAGGTGGCTACTAGATCAATACAATTGGACTGGAAACTTTGGGGATATACTTCGGCCACTTAGGCAGGTGGGATCACCTACCAGCAGTACCACTCTCGGGATCGCTTTCATTTTCTTGGCAGGTGTGATAATATTGTTATCACCTACCTCTTACACAGCACATCCCATCAGCAGATCTCAAAGTGCTTTACAAAGGCAAGTAAGTGCCATTATCCACATTTTACAGGTGGGGAAACTGAGGCACAGAGCTGTAGTGGAGGCTTTCTAGCTCCAAGAGCTGCTGAATAGGAGATGCTGCAGACATCCTTAGGGACAGCTGCTCAGTATTAGGGGATACATGACAGATAGTACCACAATTGCACAAGGACTATACAAACACCCTCACCTACCAGTATTTCTGCTATAGAGTGGGCAGGCTCTAAAGGGTGGACAGAGAAAACTATCTGAGGGTATGTCTCCCCAGCTGCCAGCAATTCTCAGCTCCAGTAGACATACTGTGAATGTTTTCAGTGCATCTAGCACCATTCTTTAGTAAGCCTATAGAGAGCTTCTCTCAGGCCAGTAAAGTATTTCAAAATTGTAAGAGCTTTAAGGGCACCTCCTCTAGGTGATCCTTCACTGTCAGTCGACTCCACCCCTTGTGCTGCAGGCTGGAGAGAAGACAGCTCACCCCCAACCCCTAGATTCTCTACAAAAGGGGAACAGTTAGGAGATTCAGCCTGTCCCAGATAGAGTTTCTCCACCTCTGAAGTATCCCATGTTTAAACAGAATCTTTGAAAGCTGCAGGGAACTTCCCAATCCGTCTCCATTTATGTCAGGATTATTATTATTATTACTACTTATAAATTATTATTATTTAGGATTCCGCTTCGACATACTAGTACAGTTGGTTATTGGTAATTTCCACTTGGTGTTACGCACCAAGATACCCCCACTACCTTACAGGGTGTCAGAGACTCACTAGTGACCCCAGGATGTAGAGCGATACTGGGCAGGAAATTTATTTCTCTGGTTTCTTCCAGCTGTATGTGAATTTCTTCATGCATTACACTATGCAGATTAGACTGCAGTCTTAAGACGCAAGGACAGCCTAGGCATAAGCTTCATCCGATGCGAACAATTCTCTCTTGATTCCCAAAGTACATCTGAGGGAAAACTAGATCTCTAGGCCCAATCACTGCCTTCAGGCTGAAGGAAGTGGGTCTAGAAGGAAGGGGAAAGAAGGAGCCCAACTCAGAGGTATCAGTGTCTCAGAAGAGTTACAGAGCACAATTTAAAGACAGTTAACACTTCGGCTGCTAAAGCAACTCTAGCAAGCTGCTCTCAAGTGCTGGAACAGAGAAAAGAAAAGTCAATATTACCCTTCAAAGCTTCAATAACAGGTCTGTGCTCCCAAGGCATACAAGATTCTCATCAATAAGAACATAAACCAGGCAAACGTGGCCCCTTCAGTGCTGGGGAAATAGACTCTAAAGCTCCAGTCAGACACCAGGTACCAATCTGAAGCAAGCCTTTTTCACAGTACTGAAACCCACACAGCCTGAGGGGATCACTCCCACTAGCTGTAAAAACAGAGGCATATGTTCATAATCATTGTCTTGAGCAGTAATTACAACAATCACTGCTGTAAAAATAAACCTGTTCTTCATTAATACAGCTATGTGTCATCCTCTACCTGTCTATATTAGGCTCAATTAAAGAAAATCTAATTGCTCTCCGCTCTAGCATCCCCACATGTGGCAATTCCACAAGGTCATGCAAGCCTTCACAAGAGGATGCCCAGGGTTTGCATAAGCCGGTTTACATAGAACTGATTTCCTTTGAAACTGAGATGTGATGAGAACACCAAACAGGTCTGAGCCACCTTGAGAACAGGGGAGGAAAGGTGGAGAATAAAACTGAATCCTTCGCAGAAGAGGAAGATGCAAGAATTGAGATGAAGTGTTGAGAAGTAGCTTTTTCGCAGCAGTGGCTGCTTACAAGAGTGCTGGAACGGGGAGCAGGGAGCCAGGGCCCTATCACTTTTTACTGGCCATAAGGGCAAGCAATTGGAGTGGGAGGGGGCAGAGAAGAGCAAGCAAGGGGTTGGGCCTCGAGGGAAGGACAGCAAAAGGGGGTGGGGCCTTGGGGAGAGGAGGTCAGCGCGGGTGTGGAAAATCCACATCCCTGAGCGATGTAGTTATACCAGCCTAACCTCTGCTGTAGACAGTGCTATGCTGACAGGAGGGCTTCTCCCATCCCCACAGCTACCACCTCTCAGGGAGGTGGAGTACCTGCGCCAACGGGAGAAGCTCTCTCATCAGCATAAGTAGCGTCATCACTAAGAACTGCACCGGCACCACTACAGCGCTGTAAGTAGAGACAAGGCCTGAAAAAATCATGCTCTAAGGGCACATGTTCATTCGCAATGTCAAAGCGCTGCTTTAACAAGGCTTGTGTAGTTACAGTACAGGGAGCTCTCCTAGTGCTCTTAAAAAAAAAAAACACACCACCTCCATGAGGGGCCTACCTACCAGCGCAGCTCCCAGCACTTGTGCACTGTCTATGCTGGCACGTTACAGTGCTGAAACTTGCAGCACTTGGGGGTGGGGTTGGGGGGTGTCACACCCCTGAGCAAGAAAGTTGCAGCGCTGTAAAGTACCAGCGTAGACAACCCTAAGTTGCTGGGTGGTGGAATTGTGATGTCAGAAGGAATTCAGCCACAGAATTCACTTGCCTTCATTTGCAAGTGACATTTTAACTACATTTGCAGTGACAGCTCTGTTGCATTTCTCTTGACTGCAATTACCCTAGTCGTGCAAGTGGCTTTTTCTCCAATTTGAACTCTTTCAATTGGTCTCCAAGACTTAAAAGCAAAACAAAACAAAAACTACCTTTATGCCAACTCGAAATCCCTTGCTTTTATGCACCCTGTCCTGTTTCACTGGAGTTCTCTAACTCGGGAAATTTGTCCCTTTTGAGTCCAATTACCAAATGAAAGCTTCTGTTTCACAACTAATATTTTCTAATTATTTGCATTATGGCAGCATCCCAGTCAAAGACCAGGGCCCCATCGTGCCAGAGCTGTACAAACAAAGACAACAGCCTCTGCCCCAGAAAGCTCAGCCTACATGTCTCAAAGGTCACATGAGATGTATGAAAGAGACAAGCAGAGGTGAGAAAGACGAGTAACAATCAGAGGAACACTGTATACAATTCCCTGTCATTCATACAGAACCATGTGCTCTGTGCTTTTACCTTTGCAGAAAGCCACCTTTTTCATGCGTCTTTCACAGTAGGATGTTCTCAGTCAAGAATGAACCATTTAGGTATTATCTATTCTAAGATATTTTAGACACTGTTTCCTACCATCTGCTCCATTGGACCAGTGGGATCCATAGTGCAAAAAAGCCCCCTGCAGCTTCTACATTTTTAGAACCACATCAATTAACCAGGGTGGGCTGACATGGTGTAAAGCTTCCTTGACTTAATGACAGCTCCCATCAGTGTAGCTGAGCCAGCAGCAGACACCAGTGGGAATCTCTCTAAAATTCCCTGAAGTAGACTGGCCTTCATGACATTCAAGATGGGCCATGACTCATCTGCTGTAGCAGCTGGATTTCTGAAACGCTCCCACCATTAAGAGAACAGAGCTTGAACAACATGGCAGCAATGGCTGGAATCCAGGATTGTCCCCGACTCCGGAACATGCTGGCCCCATCACCCGGTCCCTCACTTCCAAACACATTCCTTTCCCAAACAGCCCCTCTTGAATTAGTCCAGTCGCATGACTCAACAACCAGTTCTCTTTAAATTCACTTCGAAAGGAAAGGGAGGGAGGAACTCTACTGAAAAAATTCATTTCACAGCTGAGTCCCAAACCAGAAAGCAAGGGAGCACACAAGCCAACCTGGCTTCCTCTATACTGGGAGAGAGAGCACAGAATTCAGAAACGTATTAATTAAACCCATTATTTCACCCTTAGTGCAGGCAAGGACGGTCACATCCTGGTTCTTACTAATGGCAAAATTGTTAACATGTTTTCTAACCCAATGCTTTTCCCTAGCATAGATGAGGCCTTGGAGGGCCTAAGCCACAAACAAAAGGTTTAGAAAAAATTAATTCTTCAAGAACCCTCTCACCTCACTGGTGCAGGCCAGGAGCAACTCCAATGGAGTTAGGGCCTGGCTACACTTGAAGACGTAAAGCGCTAGGAGTTAAACCAGCCTTCGGAGACCGCAGCAGGGAAAACGTTGCCGTGTGTTTACAGCAGGGGTCGGCAACCTTTCAGCAGTGGTGTGCCGAGTTTTCATGTACACACTCTCATTTAAGGCTTCGCGTGCCGGTAATACATTTTAAAGTTTTTTAGGTCTCTCTCTAAGTCTATAATATATAACCAAACTACTGTTATATGTAAAGTACACAAGGTTTTCAAAATGTTTCAGAAGCTTTAATTAAATTAAAATGCAGATCTTATTAGTTTATAGTGTGATCCTTGCCCTTGCTTTTCCTTGCCGAGTTTTCCAGTGTCTGGTGGCACGTATTTGGATACTTCAAGCTGCACACAGGCTGCAGAGTGATCAGTTGATAACTGGCTGGCAGGACATCAGCGGCTGGAACCCCAGATCAGCAGCTGAGGTGAGTGGAGCTGGCGGCTGGTAGGGCTGAGCATGGCCGGAAGCCTGGACCCTGTCTGGCAGGGAGCCTGCACTGGAACTCCAACTGGAAGCAAGGTGAGTGGGGCTGCGGTGGGGACCCCGGCTGGCAAGGGGCCAGCAGCCGGAACCCCAGAGCAGCAGTGGGCTGAGCGAGTCAGCCTGCTCAGCTCTGGGGTTTCCAGGGTGGGCTGAGCATCGCCGCTCGCCCCCGCACTAGGGTTTCAGCCACTGGCTCCTGCCAGTCTGGGTCTCAACCCACTGCCAACCTGGGGTTCCTTCACCCAGGCCAGCAGCAGGTGCTGAGTGCAGGGCTGGCTTTAGGCCAATTCGCCCGATTCCCAGGAATCGGGCCCCGCACCTAAGACACTTTATTTTTATTTTTTTTAAACTTACCACGGGTCCCTGGCTGCGATCTGCTCAGGGGTCTTCCGTGGTCCCGCTCCCTTGAGCGAAGCGCAGGCGGGAGTGCGACAAGCCCCAAGGCCCCGGCTGGAGCCCCGGCCGGAGCGCGGCAAGCCCCGAGGCCCCGCTCTCCCGGCTGGAGCCTCGGCCGGAGCGCAGCAAGCCCCGAGGCCCCGCTCTCCCGGCTGGAGCTCTGGCCGGAGCGCAGCAAGCCCCAAGGGCCCGCTCTCCCGGCTGGAGCTCCGGGCCTTTAAATAGTCTCCAGAGCCCTGGGGTAGTGAGGGGCTCCGGGGGCTATTTAAAGGGTCAGGGCTCCAGCTGCCTCTGCCACCCCGGTCCTTTAAATAGCTGCCAGAGCCCCGCCACCCCCATGAATTCCCCAGGGCTCCCAGGGCTATTTAAAAGGTCCAGGGCAGAGTAGAAGCTGGGGAGACCCGGGCCCTTTAAATAGCCCCCAAAGCCCTGGGATAGCAGGGAGCTTGGGGGCTATTTAAAAGGCTGGGGCTCCAGCTGCCTCTGCTGCACCCCCTGCCCTGCCCACACCAGCCCCGCTCCCCCTGCCTGCAGCCAGCTCTGCACCCCATGCCCACAGCCAGTCCCTGTCAAACCCCCTGCCGTGTCTCCAGTCAACCCCTGCCACACACCCCTGCAGCCCTGCCCAAAGCCAGCCAGCCCCACACACACTGCTGCCCGCACCAGCCCTGCACACCCTGCCCTGTCTCCAGCCAACCCCTGCTGCACCCCCCTGCCTGAAGCCAGCCAGTCTCACACTCCTGTCTCCAGCCCTGCCAACCCCTGCTGCATCCCCCCGCGGCCCTGCCTGAAACCAGCCCGCCCCACACACCCCCTATCTCCAACCAGCCCCGCACCCCTTGCCCTGCCTCCAGCCAGCCCCATGTCCACTTGTGCCCTGCAGTTCCCAGGGCAGTAACCCTGCACACCTGCTTCAATGAGGGGGGCAGGGAGCAGCTGGGACCCACACATGTGAAACAGCAGTCATTAATAACCAATCAACAGCATATATAATGCAATGTACATAATATATAATTTTATTATTTATATAGTTACCGAAAGTAAATAATACATGAAAGAAATGAAAGGCTTTTTTTTCCACTTTTTTTTTAAGTCATCCCTGCCAGGGTCCCGCTGAAAATGTTTGAATTGGGCCCCGCACTTCCTAAAGCCGGCCCTGGCTGAGTGGGACCAGCAGCAGGACCCTGGCTGGCCAGGGCCCAGTAGCAGGAACCCCAGAATGGCGCTCAGCCCCTCTCTGGAGTTTTGGCCACCAGCTCCTGCCAGCCGAGGTCTCAGTCCGCTGCCAGCCTGAGGTTCCTTCCCCTAGGCCAGTAGCGGGTGCTGAGTGGGACCGGCGGTGGGACCCCGGCTGGCAGGAGCCGGAGGTAGAAACCCCTGAGCGGTGGAAGGCTGAGCACCTCAGCTTTCCCCGCGTGCCATCAAAAATCAACTCGCGTGCCAAAGGTGGCATGCGTGCCATAGGTTGCCGACCCCTGGTTTACATTGTCAGCTGCAAGCGCACTGGCGTGGCCACATTAGCAGCTTTTGCAATGCAACAAACAGCAGTGCATTGTGGTAGCTATCCCAGTGTGCAAGTGGCTGCAATGTGCTTTTCAAACTGGGCGGGAGGGTGGAGTGTGATAGAGTGTGTTGTATGTAGGGGGAGAGACAGTATGTTTTGGGGGCTGAGAGTGTGTCAGCATGCTGTCTTGTAAGTTCAGACAGCAGCAGACCCTCCTCTCCTCCCCCGCCCCCCATACAATAGCAGCATTCTACACTAATGATTTGCTTTGTCCCAGAGCAGATAAGCACGCTGGTTGTCAGAAATGGAGCTCTGAAAGGTGGTATCTGCATTCCTACAGCCGCTTCCAGAACAATGAGAAGAGTGGTCTGGTCACTTGACTTCAGGGGATAATGGGATGTTTCCGGAGGCTAATCACAGCACTATAATGCAACACCTTGTCTACACCGACGCCTGGGTGTTTCAGCCAGGGTGCAGCAAGCTTTATGCTTCTCATGGAGGTGGATTACCAGGAGTGCTCCAGCTGCAGAGTCCAGGTGCTCTATGTGCCTTGCCAGTGCGGACGGGTCGGGAGTTAGGGCACCCAGGGCTGCTTTAATGCGCTCTAACTTGCAAGCGTAGCCAAGCCCTATGAGCAATGTAAATAAGTTCAGAATCTGGTCCTAAATCTTCAGACATACATGCCTGGGGAAGAGGGAGGGAAGACAGAGCTCTTTACACCAGTTTTGAATACAATATGGCCCAGCACAGACAAGAGCAAACCATATTGGGAACAGATTCTGAACTTGTCACAGCCTAACGGTGTTCAAAGCCTTTCAGAGAAAGCAGGGTTTACACCATATTCGGAAACTCTTTTCAATCTAGCCCTTAAAGTTGTGCAGGAGTTGGTGCATTTTTTTTTTTAAATCTCCCTTTATTCATTACAGTACTTTAGTGTCTCATTAATTTTGACAGTACAATCTGCCCTGATTAACCAGGTTGTTAAGTGTCCATCTTCAAGTGCTGAGAGAGTGCAAAAACTTATTCTCAGGCCTCAGATGCGTTATATGAATGTAGTTAGCACCTCATCAGGCACTAAGGCTTTGTCTGTATGGGGTAAATAAATGGTGTTTCAGCAGAAGGCAACGCTCTGTGGAGGCCTTGGGCAGAATTCAAATCAGGCTTCTTTGTTAATCAGAGCAATCACTTACAATGGATATTTCATTTTAGCAGCAGCAAGAGCAGATTCTGCAATTCTTACCCCCGGTTAGGAGCATCATATGCCATGATAAAGTGGCACTTAATATGAGACAGGTGGTGGGATCTGGCCTCTAGCAACAGAGTAGCTTCTAGTATTAAAGCATGCCACCATTTTCAAAATAGTGAAAGCTCTTCATTGTTACCCTCAAGGCCTACGCTGTATCCCCTGGCCTATATTTTACCATCACAACTCTCCCACCTAGGCCCTATCTATACTCCAACATGTTCACCACACTTCCATCCATCTCCCCGACCCTCCAGACTTGGGGGCTTCTCTTATGCAGTCCCTGTTTTTGGAAGAACCTCCATGATCCTATAGGTAATGCAACTTCTCTCTCCTCCTCCTAAACCCTTCTCTAAACCAGAATCTGAATTTGGTGCTTTTTTCCTGGCAGGCTCCCATTTCATGCTCCAGAATTTAAACAAGTCCATCTCACGCCCTCTTGCGAAGACAACATTCACATTGTGAAAAGAGGTAACCAGTGCAGTGATGACTGCCTGGCTCTGCAGAGAGCCTGAAACAATAGCTCTGAGAGGAGCACAAATGGTTTCTGTTCTTCTCCATGGGGCACTATTCTCTCCAACAGCTGGAGATGGGATACTAGAGGGGGAGGACTGAGGACTACAGAGAGTTCCTTCCCAGGTATCCGGCTGGACTCAGCAGAAAGCAACCCTCTTGCCCACATGCTCACTGTCTAACTGATCGCAATTTTTGCGGTTGGGAAAGAATTTTGCCCAGGTCAGATTGGCAAAGCTCTGTGTTTTTTTTTGCCTTCCTCTGCAGCATGGGGTATGGGTCACTTGCTGGTTTCAACTACAGTAAATGGTGAATTCTCTGTAACTTGGTCTTTAAATCAAGATTTAAGGATTTCAGTAACTCAGCCAGAGGTTGTAGGCTTACTACAGGAATGGGTGGTGAAGGTTTAATCTGACCTCCTGCACACTGCAGGTCACAAAGGCCAGGAGGGACCATCATGTTCTAAAGCAGGGATTGGCAACCTCTGGCATGTGGCTCGCCAGGGTCAGTCCACAGGTTCGGTCACAGCCGCAGATTCTGCCGATCGCAGCTTCCACTGACCGCGATTCACCATTCCAGGCCAATGGGGGCTGTGGGAAGTGGTGGCCAGCACATCCCTTGGCGTGCGCCGCTTCCCACAGCCCCCAATGGCCTGGAGCGGCGAACTGCGGCCAGTGGGAGCTGCGATTGGCCAAACCTGTGGACCTGGCAGGTAAACAAGCCAGCCCAGCCCACCAGGGGGCTTACCCTGGCGGGCCATGTGCCAAAGGTTGCTGATCCCTGATCTAAAGTCTATGGGTCACCTCTGAAAGCTGATTATGACCATTTTAATGTCACTGTTGCTATTTTAAGGAGCATCATATTAAGAAAGTTTACGTGACCTACAGTGAGTGGCATCTTACTTCACTATCATAAGCAGGCAGGGCGAGGAATTGTGCCAGACTGGATCAGAGAAGAGGTGCAGCTAATCCCATATCCTGTATCTGACAGGAGTCGGAACCAGATGCTTCAGAGGAAGGTGTCAGAAGCCTACATTAAGGGATGTGGGATAATCTGCCCCCACACTGGGTTGCATCCTGGTCACAGATCTGCTTAAACCCTGAAGCAGGAGGGTCAATAAATATCTTCCCAAAGGTTTGTTATGTAGTGTAAAAATAATTCTGGATGTTCTCAGTCGGATAGCCACGTAAATCACAAGATTCAAACAGCATGCACACACACACAAAATCCTTTTTCTCCAAAATGTGATACCCCTACTCACAATTCACCTCCAATGACTCCTTTTCCTCTCCAGTCCTGGAAAGGCACATTAAGGGCTAGCCTACAATGGCCATGTTAAAGCACTGCCTCAGCAGCACTTTAACATGGCTTGTGCAGTCGTGGCAGAGCGCTGAGAGAGAGCTCTCCCAGTGCTCTTTAAAAAAAACAAAAAAACAAAAAAAAAAACCACACCTCCACAAGGGGCGGCTCCCAGCGCTGATGCACTGTCTACAATGGCGCTTTACAGCACTGAAACTTGCTGAGCTCAGGTGGTGTTTTTTCATACCCCTGAGCGAGAAAGTTGCAGCGCTGTAAAGTGCCAGCGTAGACAAGTCCTAAGAAAATTGGAAAAAGAACAGCATGCTACTGAGGGTGTATCTATGCTACACTGGCGCAGCTGAAACGTTGTAGTGAAGGTGCTTCCCACATTGACAAAAGGGATTTTTCCATCGAAGTAGCTAACCCGTCTCTTCAAGAGGTGGTAGCTAGATCGGTGGAAGAATTCTTCCATCAATCTAGTGGTGTCTACACCGGGGTTAGCTTGACCTAACTACATGGGCTAGGGGGCAAAATTTTTCAAAGACCAGCAACGCAGCTAGGTCTATCTAATTTTTAAGTGTAGACCTGGCCTGTAAGACCCAGTTCCTTCTCTCCCCTTGCCTACTGCCTTCTCGCCCTGAATCAAACATGCCATACCTATCTATACTGTGAACTTCCCAGGGTTGGGCAGTGCTCTGATCTTCCCTAAAATGCCAAGCACTCTTATGGTGCCAGTACAGAACATGCAATGTTTTAAACAAACGAGTTTATTTGGAAGCTACGCTGCAAGACAATTCTGTAAAATAAACCTACAATACAGTTTGCATGGAAAACTTTTCATTTGATTTGCCTTTCAAATCGTCCCATTTGCCTAGTAAACATGCTGGCTCCAATTTAGTTTGTAGGGGGTTGCCAGTGGCTCGAATTGCCAGATGTTGGCAAGGGTGGCCTAGTCATTCGGGTGCTAGCCTACGACTCGAAAGACCTGGGCTCAAATCCCTGCTCTGACACAGTCTTCTTGTATGATCCTTTGGCAAGACCCTTAGCCTTTCAGTGCATCTGTTCCGCAATCTGTACAATGGGGTTAACAGTCCTTGCCTGTTTCACAGGATCAGTACATTAACGACTGTGAGGTAGTCAGGTGCTACAGTAACAGGGGCCATATATGTATGTACCTAAGAGACAGATGCTGGATAGATTCTCGACTCCCCTCTGAACGCTGGGGAAGGAGAGGGGAGAATATGGATGCGAAAGTAAGGCCATGCCTACACTATGGGCACTACATGTCACAGCCACAGCACCATGACGGAGATGCTTCATACGGTGGTGGAAGGGATTTTTCCGTAACCCAGCCCTCCGAGCAGCAGTAGCTAGGTCAACAAAATAATTCTTCCACCAGCGCTGTAACCCTGTAGGGTGGACACAGCCTACATCAGTGGAAGGGGTTTTCCATTGCTATAGTTAATGCACCTCCATGAGTGACTGAAGTTTTCTTCTGTCCACCTCGCTTTGGCTTTTCCGGGGGCTAGGTGGGCAGAGCTACGCTGCTCAGCGGTGTGCATTTTTCACATCTCTGAGCCAGGTCCATCTAATTTTTAAACACAGACCTGGCCAAAATGGAGCTGCCGTGAATCAGTTTTGAGAGTGTTACCACGCTGAAAGAGCAGCAGGGAAATGCTAGGTGGGTTTAGCATGACACAGGAGCAGAAGCTTTGCCTGCGCTCAGCAATAGCCCCATTTCAGCAATGGCTGGCCTGCAACAATGATCAGGATTAAGGGCAAGGCAGACTTTGCCTTTGTCTGACTGAACGGCACCAATTCAAGGACAATGACCGGTGAATGAGGGCTCAAGTCTAGTCTATACCTCACACTTAGATCAACACACACAGCTACGATGCTCCAGGATGTATTTTACGGTTAGCTAGGCCAACTTAATCCCCAGTGTAGACACAGCCAGGGTGACAGAAGAATGAGTCCTGCCACTTGTAGAGGTGGATTACTACAGCACTGGAAAAACTCCTTGAGTCGGTGTAGACTGTCTACATGACAGGGTCACAACGGCATAGCTACGACATTATAGTTGTGCTGCTGTACACCCCATAGTGTAGTGAAGCCCTATGCCTGTGTTTCCTCTAATGCAAAGACAGCACCCACAAAATATCTCTCTCCATCATGTCTTTATAAGCGATGTTTGAAGCTATGATGTATTCACAGAAAAGTTTAACGTTTCACAGCACAGGCATGGGAAAACAGGATAGTCACAGAAACGGAAGGAGCGGGCAATCCATGGGAGGTAGGGAAGGTGTTGTAGGGTGAGTCCACCCCATAGTCACCCCTCAGCAATGGGTCCTGTCCTGCAGGGCTGGCTCCCAACGCTTTCTGCATATCACATGGCTACAGTCTGGCCAATCCCAGAGAGATAAGGTCTATCACTACTGGAATAGCTGCTATAGTGTTTAGACTCTGCCCCTGCACTGTCACACCTCAAAGATTTACTTGGATAATTATGCTGCCCCACAAGCTATTTTACTGTTGCTTTGGTCCACTGCTTTATGACACAATATTTCTTTTACTACACTTCTAGCTCGGCTGAAGCAGTATCATGCCTGGGACTGCACATGATTGATTGCAGCACAAAGGTAAAGCAGAGAGTAAATTTTTCCACAGGACCTCCATTTCTCCGTAAGCATACGTTTACCACCTGCAGTAACCTCCTGGCCTCTTGGAGCTCAAGGCTCCCATTTAACCCCTGCACAAACAAGTTCTCCAACCATGGAGATGACACTGTAATGCATTTTCCTCTGATGTCACAGGTAGTGTTCTGCCCAATCCATTCATACTCAGTCAACATGCCAGGAAAAGACAGTTACCTTTTCCATAACTGATGTTCTTCGAGATGTGTTACTCACGTCTATTCCACAGTAGGTGTGCGTGTTCGCCACATGCACCGGTGCTGGAAGTTTTTCCCCTAGCAATACCCGTAGGGGAGCATCCCTAGCAACCTCTGAAGTGGCATCATTATGGCACGGTATAAGGGGTGCTGCACGCTCCCCACACCCTCAGTTTCTTCTTGCCCCAGACAACTCTAATGGAGGGGAAGAAAGGTGGGATGTGGAATGGGAAATGGACATGAGCAACACATCTCAAAGAACATCAGTTACGGAAAAGGTAACTGTCTTTTCTTCTTCGAGAGATTGCTCATGTGCATTCCACAATAGGAGATTCCAAGCTATATCTGTTGGAGGTGGGTAGGAGTTCAGACACTCGGGATGGAGCACAGCTGGTGGAATGCCGATATGGCTGCCAAGTGCACCTTGACGGATGAGGGCGCTAGGCCATGGGCTCTAAGGTGAAGGAGGTAGTGCTGAATCTGAGCAGTCACAGGCAAAACACCTCACCAGGAAAACCAAAACCACTTCGCCAGGTACGGCGATCAGCCTTCCAGGAACATGCGCTGAACCCCTTCTGAGCAAGTCGTTGCCTCCCAGCCTAACCACTGAGCAGCCACACCGTAAGGTTTGGGTGGAGGAGGCAACCCTGGTCCTGGGATAGCAGGTCTGGACAGGATGGCAAAGGCCATGGCAGGGTGACTGCCAGGCTTGTGAGAGTCCTGTACCACTGTTGCCTGGGCCACACCGGGGCGATCAGGAGGATCCGGGCCCTGTCCGTTTTTATCTTTTCCAAGACCTTGCCAATCAGTGGAATAGAAAAGCTGACCCAACCAGGACAGAAGGAAAGTGCCAGAGATGGGACCCACGCTCAACTCCCCCCCAGAGAAGAAGTGGGGACACTAGCTGTTCTGCCATGTCATATACAGGTCCACTTGGGGAGTTCCCCACGTTTGGAAAATCCTGTGCACCACCTCTGGGTGTAGTGACCACTCGTGCTGAGAGAAGAAAGCTCGGCTCAGGTGATCCACCCGAGAATTCCTAGTGCCCAGTAAGTGGTGCGCTTAGCAGAAATCCCACAGCCTGAGGAGCTTCCTGGCAGAAGGCTGAGGAACAGGCCCCACCTTGCCTGTTGATGTAGAACATCGAAGTCATTTTGCCCATGAGAACCCTGACCACTCTGCCCTCCAGATACGAGCAGAAGGCCACGCATGCCCTGAGCTCCTTGACATTTATATGCAGGAAAAGGTCCTGCACGGACCACAGACCTTGGGTCTGGACATTTCTCACATGGGCTCTCCACCCCAGGTTCGATGCATCAAAAACAAACTCCACAAACGGGAGGTCGGTCCCTGAACGGGACCCCTAGGAGCACATTCCCCAGGGAGGACCACAATCGCAGAGAAGCAATCATCAGTTCAGGCACAGTGAGGACTTAGTCCATCCTGTCTCTGGACTGTGAGAATACCGAGGCCAACCAGAGCTGGAGGGGCCGTGTCCTGAGTCTGGCGTGACGAACCACGTATGTGCACACCGACATGTGACCCAGGAGCGGGAGGCAAACTCTAGCTGTGGTCATGGGGAACCCTGTGACCGTGATAATGAGCTCCCTTAGGGTTTCGAATCTGTCCAGTGGGAGGGAGTCAGGCCCTGGCTGACGTCGGGTCCAGAATTGCCCCAACGAACTCTACGTGCTGCACCAGGACTAACGTGGACTTGGTGTCATTTACCAACAGGCCTAGTGTGGTGCATGTGGACAGGAGGAGTGATACCTGATCCTGCACCTGCAACCTGGAGCTGCCCTTGACCAGCCAGTCATCGAGGTGGGGGAAGATCTGGGGACACACACGATGTCTGAGGTAGGCCACTACCACAGACATACACTTTGTGAATACCCTGGGAGCAGTGGACAGGCCAAACGGGAGGACAGTAAACTGGTAGTGCTCCTGCTCAACTGTGAAATGGAGGAACCGCCTGTGTCCCTCGAATATATGAACGTGGAAGTACGAGTCCTGCAGATCGAGGGCAACCTGCCAGTCCCCATGACCAGGGAGGGGATGATGGAGGCCAGAGAGATCATGTGAAACTTGAGCTTTACCATGTACTGGTTTAGGCCTCGCAGGCCCAGGATGGGTCTGAGCCCTCCTTTGACCTTTGTGATAGGGAAGTAGCGGGAGTAGAACCCCTTGCATCTGAACTCCGCTGGTACCACTTCCACCATTCCTAGACCAAGGAGCCGCCTCACCTCCTGCTCGAGCAAGGTCTCGTGAGAGGGGTTCCCAAGGAGGGACGGGGAAGGAGGGTGGGTGGGGTAGGGTAGAGGTAAACTGGAGGGTGTAGTCCCGGGAGACTGTGTTGAGGACCAACAGGTCCAAGGTCAGCCGCAACCACTCTGGGAGAAAAGCACACAACCGGTTGGAGAAGGAAAGCTTTACTGCAGGTGAATCCCTGGTATAAACTGGTAAATCGCCCCCGCGCATTTCACCACCTGTTTGCCCTTGGAGGGCCCAGGTTGGGGTGCAGGCCGGGATTGCTGTTGTAGGCATTTTTTATAGTCCTTTGACTTTTTATAAGGAGGCTCATATCTAGAGTGGGTGGCCTGGGTGGGAGCCTGCTGCGGTTTGAACTTGGTCCTGGCCAGGGCCAGGACATAGAGGCCAAGGGTTTTTAATGTTGTGCAGGAATCGTTCAGACCGTGTAACTTCACGTCTGTCTCTTTCACAAACAGAGCCTTACCATCAAATGGAAGGTCCTGTAAGGAGTTCTATGCCTCGCTGGACAGCCCAGACAACAGGAGCCATAACGCTCTTCTCATAGACACCACGGAGGCCACAGGCCTTGCAGCCATATCTGCAGCATCCGAGGCTGCCTGCAGGACTGCCCTGGTGGCAGCCGAACCCTTCTCTACCAGAGCCTTGAACTCTTTTTTGTCACGCTCTTGGAGGGAGTCCTCAAATTTGGATGAAAGCCCCACAAACTGAACTCGTATCTACCCAGTAGGGCTTGGTGGTTCGCCACTCTCAGCTGAAAACTCAAGGACAAACAAATCTTTCTACTAAATAAATCTCGTCTCCTCGAGTCCTTATTCTTAGGAGTAGGAACGGGTTGGCCTTGCCTCTCCCTGTGGTTGACTAACTCAATCACTAAAGAGAGTTGGGGGCAGGGTGGGTATACAAGTATTCATGCCCCTTGGAAAGGGAGGCCAACGGTATCTCCGAGGCGCCAGTCACCAAGCAAGCCACCACTGGGGGCTGCGTTGGGCGCCACGGGGCCCATTGGTACCATGGCTCCAGCCAAGAGGTCCGGTGCCACTCCACTTGCTGTGGCACCGGCAGAGTGGGCTGTCCAGCCTGACTATCCTGGCCCATCGACTGACAACTGCGAAGGGAGGCCAGGCTGCCATACGATCCACCGCTATCCAGGGACTAGGATGAATGGTGGCATCGGGAATATTGCTGACCACAAGACAGTGATCCCAGCATGGAGGAGCAGGAATATCACCAGTAGGGGCTGCTCCGTGACTGGCTCCAATGGGCGGATCCATGACAGCGAGGTGCCAGTGATCAACACCTGGGGCTGCGGGAGCAATGCCGTGGTGGGGACCTCGAGCAAGACGAAGAACAGGAATGGCATCGATGCCCGTACCACGAAGGGCTACAGTAGCACCTGGGAGACAATGACCTCTGGTGCCATCTGTCCCAGTCTCGAAGGGGCACACTCTCCTCGCGAGGTCTACTTTCCCTCAACGTGGAGCGGTGCCTGGAACCCAGCCCACCGGTGGGGTCGACAGGGACCTGAGCGGACTGCACACGGGGCAGTCACTGAACGGGGGAACAGCGTCGGGAACGTTTCCTAGATCGTGAACAGTACCGTCCAGGCGGCGACTGAGCAGATCCAAGCGATGGCTTGCCGCTGGACTGGGGAGCAAATGACAGAGACATAATGTCCCAAGCTGCCTGCAGGGCCTCCGGCGTGGAGGGCACCCAAATGTGGTCACTGATGTCCTGGGAGGCCGGCTCGGAGCGGGCCGGGCTACTCCACTAGACTTGAGTTGGAGGCCGGGAGGCTGATGGGGACTGAGAGCTGCCCAGCATGGATCTAGTCTCTCCACCAGTCTTGCTCCAGTGCCTCGGTGGAGAAGACCTCTTCTTCGCCTTCTTGGAATGTCCCATGGACGGGGAGCGGTGCTGGCTGGTGGAAGGTACCACAGGATCGCCACGCACCAATGCCGCGGTGCTCGGTGCCGACTCAGAGCAGTGCAGCAGTGTTGGGGTTAAGGCTGACTCCATAAAAATGGCTCAGAGCCAAATGTCCCGTTCCTTCTTGGTCCGAGGTTTGAAGGAACTGCAAATCTTGCAGCTATCATGGAGATGGATTTCCCTCAGATGGCGTAAACAGTCCACATGCAGATCACTCACAGGCATCGGCTGCTTGCAAGTGTCACACAACTTAAAGTCTGAGACATGGGGCATGCCCCGACCCGGGCGCACTAAGCTAATTATAACTAAACTACTTTTTAAACTACAAGTACCACTAACTATGAACTTCAGGAGTTCTGAAGCACGTTCACTGGCAGCAAGAAGGAACTGAGGGTGGGGGGAGCGCACAGCGCCCCTTATACCATGCCAAAATGGCACCACTCGAGGGGTCGCTAGGGGCTCTCCCATACTGGTACTGCTAGGGGAAAAACTTTCAGCACTGGTGCATGTGGCGAGCAGGCACACCTATTGTGGAATGGACATGAGCAATCACTCAAAGAAGAAGAGGAGAGATTTGACTGGCTGGCAAAGTTTCTACCAATGCAGGCACTCTATATAACAAAGGGCACATCAAGTGTGAGCAGCCAAATATTACTAAAATAGAACAAGCCACTTTCTAAAGCAATGCTGGATACTTTCAGTCCTCAGCCGGCTGAAGGCGTCTGGCCTCAAAGTTTGTGAGTTATCTCAGAGCAACTCTAAGAGCACGTCTAGCTTTATAGAACAAATCAGCTGTTCAGGGAGATGATGAAGAAATAGGCCCCTTAAAAGGTTTCTGAATACTAGACCAGCAGCATCTATAGGCAATTCAGGGGCCCTGTCCCCAGTGTGCTACCAGCACTCCCAGTATACGACACTGTGCTTGAACCAGTACAGCAGGGAGCTGGGAACAGCAGGCCTGGGTCTGTTCTTGGCTCTGCCATTAACTCACGGGGTGAATGTGAGCAAGTCACTTCGGAAAACTGTGGCCCAGAGAAGTTATCTACATAATGAGGATGATAAGACTCACTTATCTCAGAAATAAAGGCTCTGAGAAGATAGCAGCAGCAGCAGGAGCCCTAGAAGTCATGTGCATGCTCCAGAACCAAATGGTTTCATTTCTCTCAGTTTCAACAGCTGTAGACTCTATTTTCATCCTTAGCTGGAGCTTTATCAAAGCTCCTTCCCTCCTCAGCTCACCTCTACCTGCGGGCAAACCCCACATACACACACTCTGAGCACCAGGGTCACAGCTGATAAAATCATTCCTTCTAGGGATGAAAGGAAGGGTCAGAGAGCCAAGGGGGTGGGGGGGGGGGAGGAGACAGGCTCCAACATCTTTCTCTCTCATTGACCTATTTTCTCCCTTCCTTTTCCTTGTTCCCGGGGGCTCTCATTGAGCCTGGGGGAAGACAAAGTGAAAACTATTAGATGGTGAAATGTCCTCTGCAGAAAGAATGAGGAGTACTTGTGACACCTTAGAAACTAACAAATTTACTTGGGCAGAAGCTTTTGTGGGCTAAAACCAGCCCATGAAAGCTTCTGCCCAAGTAAATTTGTTAGTCTCTAAGGTGCCACAAGTACTCCTCGTCCTTTTTGCTGATACAGACTAACAGGACTACCGCTCTGAAACTTATTTTCTGCAGAGAAGCAGAGGAAACTCCACTGATTTACATATTTTAAAGTGAACAGAACAGAGCACTAAGAAAACATATGCTGACCATTCCTCCAAGGGGAGTGGACCAGGCGAGACCTGATTGATCTAGCCCTTTCCTTCCCTAAGTCATATGCTATCCAGTCATACTGGATGAGTATATTAGCTGAATATTTCAGCTAAAATTGTAAGAGAGCAGGGCCCCGTTGTGCTAGGTACTGCTTATGCACAATAAATGAGACAGGTCCCTGACCCTTCCTGAGCTTACAGTTTAAATAGACAAGGCAGTAAATTCCTATTTTTCATGTGGGGACCCGAAATCATGCATTAACTGACTTGCCCCAGGTTGCATAGAGAGTCTGTGGAAGAGCTAAAACTGAATCCAGATGTCCTGAGTCTCAGTTTACTGCATTAGACACATTCATCCTCTCCAGACAGAAAAACTGTTAACACTGATATTTTGCATCAGTAGGCTTCAGGGTCAACACACTATTGAGCTGAATGAGGCTGTTCGCACCTTTCTTAAGGAGGTACCATAAGGAAATGCCTGCAGGCTTGGGAAGACCAAAAGAAGGGAAACCCAGCTGCCCAAAGGTTTCTCCTCCAGAACAGCCACCCCTCTGAAATAAAATGCCTACAGCTCTGTCCTTCTTGATGAAGACACCAGAAAGGCACTGGTTTGGCATCCAAACACCTTGAGTCCTGGATGAAAAGTACATCATTTCCATTTCAGTGGACCTTAAAGCCAGCACTCAGCCTGAACTGATTCTCACAATCCAAGTGCCAAAAGGTGCCTGTGGCACTGCAGAACCCAGGACTGGATCACTGCTAAAGGCAGAGACTGGCTGAAGAAACAGCCTTCCCCGCAAGTAAGACTGTTTTGCCATGCCCACCGCTCCCCCTCCTCAGTCAGACTCCTTGTGGAGAACAAAGCTCCCCGCTCCCACTTCTCCTCCCCTTTCCAGCCCACGGCTCTTCCCTACAGCAACAGAAACAGGATAGGTTCCACTCCCAGCGGCTGGAGAAGATCAGCATTCCAAAGGAATTAAGTCATCCTAAATCCCCAGCAGACAATACTCAGAGGATCCTCTGCTCAGAGGGCTGCAATGGATTATTCTTTTTTTTTTTTTTTTGGCTTTCCATCCAGAGTCACCATGCTGGAGGCAGGAGGGATACCTCACTGTACAAAATCTTTCATGAGTGACTTCAGTTGCCAGGTTTTGGGTGATGGTCCCCGCGCCCCTCAAGAAACGTATCAATGCAAATTAACTGTGAAGCATGGAACAAATATGCCTGGCACGTTTTGCTACTGCATAACAGTATGGTACATTCCTTTTCAACCGCTAACTTCAAGGGAGATGGTCACTGGTGGAGGAGAGCTCAGAGCCCTCACCCTGCATGGATTGTAGCCAGCCAGATGTTAAAAAGGAAACTGTCAGCTAGCACACAGCAGCCTTCTGCTTCAGAGGCGCTGGCAAACTAGAGTAGTCCTCTTCCAGGGGCTATGAGGAACTTCCCTCTCCTACATGAGATCTAAGGGCTTGTAGGCAGACAGACAGGTTGTACTGCTTGAAGTATAATTAAAGCAATACCACCGCCCTAGCGCAGACATAGTTGTGCCGGTATAAAGGTGCTTATAGCAGGACAGCAATTCCTCTATGGGAAGGAGAATAAGCTACATCAGTATAAAGATACAACAGCACCCACACTAAGTGTAGCTATTTCAGTAAAAAGTTATCTAGGGTTCTGTCTCTAGAAAGGGAATAAGAGCAATACATTCTCCTCATTCTAATTACATCGACTGGATGTGACTCATAGAACCTGGGTTCTATTCCCAGCTCAAACACTGGCCTGCTGGATGACCTTGCACAAGCCACCGCTCCGTGCCTCAGTTTCCCCCTCTATAAAATAGGAATAATGATACTGACCTCCTTTGCGATCTACTAATGAAAAGCACCAGATGAGAGAGGTGGGTATTGTTAATGCATCTTTTCCCTGATTCAGTCCCATACTTCTATTACCGAATAATAAAGCTTCTGACACGAGGGCAGAAAAGGACATGGCAGTTACTGCTCCCTGTTTAGTTCCTACAGTAGCCCATATTCAATTCCTTGACAAACCACAATGGCCAGCATGTTTCAAATTTCATTTCCTTACATAAGAGGTTTGCAGATTCTAGGGGTATTCAAAAATTTTATAATGTCTGCATCACAAAATTTACTAAAGATGTATTAATAAAAATCAAAACCCATCTCTCCGCATTGCAAGTTCTACCACTTGTCTGCTCATGTTTAAAAGGCAGGACACAGCATCCACATTAGATTTATTATTTCCAATGAAAAAAGCTAAGATGCCTGCAAAATGACTAATGCTGGAGGTAGAGTCACAGGCCCTTGAGAGGCGAGTTTGTGTCTGCCTGCTCCAGCCTCTACCAAGTCAGCTGCACTTCCTGGTACTGCTGGACCTTCCACAGTCTCTCCTCTTTCACATGGGAGTGCAAGAGAAACAAGAGATGCTCAGAAGCACTGACCAGATCCCCAGAACACAGTGAATGACATCCATTGATTATATGGAGATATATACCTATCTGGTCACTGAGTCCAGTCCCCTGCCTTCACAGCAGGACCAAGTACCATCCCTGACAGATTTTTGCCCCAGATCCCTAAATGGCCCCCTCAAGGATTGAACTCACAACCCTGAGTTTAGCAGGCCAATACTCAAACCACTGAGCTATCCCTCTTCCCTACTGAGCTATCCCTCCCCCCCAAAGGGAACAATTGCCTGGATGACTGCCTGGGAGCGGAGGAAGGGGCAGTATTTCCTGGATTTTAAGCAGCCCTGTCTCAGAAGAAAAAGGCATTTTCAACTCAGAGAAAAGCCCTCGAGCAAGCAGAAGTGTAGAAACCCATTTTGCCATTTTTTCCTTTTCCTGCTATTCTTCCTCAGTCACAGGTGTGAGGCCTTTTTAGGACCAAAGCATTCAGCCAACACCAGTAGCAAAGAAATCGATTTCCCTGCCACTGAGCTTCAGGCCCCAACTACCCCAGCGCACAGAGAAACTCAGGCGGGAAGGGTATTGCAGTGTGAACCTGCCGTCTGAAAGGTAAGAACCCATCAAGTGCTCAAGCAGGAACAAGTCTTCCAGGGTCTGTCTTCACTGCACAGTTAACCAGGGCTCTTCCACAGATTTTAGCCCAACACCTCCTTTCGCCCGCACAGAAAAACCTCTGACTCAGGCTTAGAGATACTATAGGCTCACACTGCCTGGCCTTGCTGGGGATACAGGTTAGAGCCCAGGCTCCACTTGAACTTGGGCAGCAACCTACCCACTTTTCAGTGAAGACTCAGGCTAAATCACTGAAGTGCTAATATTCTTCCAATGCCTTCCCACAATTCCCTCCCAAGGGCAGACAATTCTCCCACAACAGGCTGGGAAAGAATCCTAGAGCGTCTCTGCACACAAGACTGTAGGATACGCCCCCAGGCACATACAGAAACAGTGCAGAAACAGTGAGGACACAGTAAAACAGACAGAGCTTTGCAGTGGGAATACTTGTACTCAGGCTCAGCTAATGTGGGTTCTCAACATGCAAGCTACCTCTGCCGTGAAGATGTACTCTGAGTCCTCTTCCATTCTCACCTACTTACAATGAAGATCACATCTATGATCCCAGTGAAGACTGTGCTGGAGTCCCAGGTCATTTCTTACACTGCTTTTCACCAGCCTCCTTCCACTGATTTCACTTCGAACTACAGCATGAAAGGTCAGCAAATAGCTGTTCCTTAAAATGAATTTGAATCTGGCAAAAGTGTTGGGTCAACATGATTAGAAGCAAAATACTTGGCACAGAACAAATAAAACAGTGGTTGTGCAAGCTTTCCTCTCAAACCTGTCTCCCACAGATGGGAGGAGATCAGCTCCACAGGCTAGCACGAAGAAGTTCAGGAACTACAGCCCATGGGCCACCTTGCTGACAGTCTCAGGAGCCAAGAAGCCAACGGTGCTGCCAACACCGGCTCATGTCCCACCAAGAAACAGAAAGAGCTCTGGATTCAAAATAGCGACTAGAGGTAAAAGACCCAAGTTTATAAAAGAGGATCTGTCCATAAGGTGGTCAGTCAGAAAACTAAGATGGCTGCTCTAAATCTTATAGAAAGACTTTCTCAGGGCAGATTTTGCCCTGATCCTGCAGAGAAATCTGCCTGGATGGGACCCCTGCACTCCTACATAGGCTCCTGCATGGGTGCAGGGGTCCACCCACATAGATCATTCCCCAGGATCAGGATCTTCACCATTTCCACCAGCTGGCACTCCACAGTTTTCACCACCCAGATCGACCTCTCTCTGAAGCACAAGGAATTTTGTTTTGTTTTTTTGGTATTTTTTAAAAAACATTGAGGGAGCAGATGGCTGGATCCGAAAGGCAATGTTAATCTTTTAACACTTTGTCAGCAAGATAAATTATTTAGTTCCAATACATTTTGGACACTGTGATTTAAGCTTTTAAAGCTTCCTTTAGTAGTCATGACATTTAATGCAATATTTATATACTCTCACTTCCAGTGGGCCGATGCCAAGATCTGGTTGGAGTGGAGCTCCTCCAAAGACCTTATCTTGCTACCTAATTAGCAACTCAGTGCATCAGTGAGTGTTCCCCCCTGGAAGATTTGGGACTTATCTATTTAGCGAGAAATGCAGGGTGAAGTTTCCATAAAACCTCCACAGAAGTTACTGCCAGTTCATTCCCTCCTCCCCCATCCCATAACTTGGCACTTGATACATGGTCATGCACATGCGCCCTTAACCATTTCCTGCCTGTAACCAAATCATGTGGCAATTTAAGCAGCACCTGGATCATGGAAAGTCTGCACAGTCAAAGCTAGACACAACCTTAGTTATAAGGCAGACTGACTCTCCCACTCCAAATATACCAGATCTAAACCAATCTGCCTAGAGTTTCTCAGGTGACTTTTCAGCTGAACTGCAGAGGTGATGGGAAGAGGGATTGGAGCTTTATTACTGCTGATGTTGGAGCTAGTAATGCAGAAGAGGTGCCTCAGGTTGAGTTACAACTCCTCAGCTGCTAATCACATCGCTCTGAGTGTAGCTGCAGTGCTGTTTTGCAGTTTGGTTGCTTTCACATGAGCTAGGCACGCTCAAGTGGAGTCACAGGCACCAACTTTTGTTGGCGCCAGTGGGTGCTCGTGCCCCCCCGAATCCCACGAACAGCCCTGCCCCAACTCCACCCCCTCCCTGCCCCTATTGGATCCCTCCCATATCCCTGCCCTGGCTCCGCCTCTTCCCCAAGCACACTGCGTTACTCCTCCTCCCCCGTCCCTCCCAGGTTGTTTCGTGGTGCAAGTGCTGGAAGGGAGTGGGGAGAAGCAGCATGCGGTGGCCCACTCAGGGAAGGAGGCGGAGCGGAGGCGAGCTGGGGTGGGTCGGGGAGCTGCCAATGGGTGCCTCGCACTCACCAATTTTTCCCCATGGCTGCTCCAGTCCCGGAGTAAATGCAGACAGCTGTTGCAGCAAAGACAAGCCCATGGAAAGTTTAGATGGTGCAATGTTGCATTTGCCTCTCAAATACATGGGATATTCTCTGGGTTTATAAACAGCGCTGCAATATCCCTGGCTGGGACTCACATAGGGCTCCTAATTGCTTTAGGATCCAAGGACCCTCCAACAGCTTCTGGAATTAGTTTTTTTAACTTCTGCAGGACCAGAGAACCCCTGGGGCCTAGACCTTCAACATCTGCAGAGTTTACAAGAGCTACAAGATTCTGGGATGTGGTGGTCTGTGGGTTTGGAGAGGACCAAAGAGCCTCATCCGGGCCAGGGAGCATGGAGCACTTCAGTACTCCACTGGTTGGGACTCCTATAGATCTTCCATTCACCACAGGAGTGAAGGCTTTAGCTCTGCAGAGCAAGACACAAGTTTTACAGACACACAGCAAGTGGAACTTTTACCAAAAGCAATGAAAAGCATTAACTGAACCAACTGTTCAAGGCAAATGACCACAATTTGGAAATGAACAGTCACAACATTCACACAGAATTCCAAGGTCCCTGTCCTCTTTACCATCAGAAGGCTAAGGCACACAGCCCAGGACAACAGTCCAGATACGGCAAAGGGTGGAGACACCACACCTAAAGGGAACAGTGTTTGGAAAACTAGGAAAGGAGCAGGAACCTAATGTAAAAGAAGCAAGTGGCTGTTCTGAGAAGGCAGCCTGGAGAGGAATCGAAGGGAGCAATTGAGAGAGGATACAGAGGAGCACAATGGGACGAAGGGTTGGACAAAATGAGAACCGATGAGATGGGTGAGAATTTTTCAGAACGTTGAAAGATGAGAAGCTTGGTGTGGAACTGGATAAAGTGATTTTAGGGATAGGAAGCCAGCTGGGAGGCAAGTAATATGATTGGCAGAGCAGGAGGGAGGAATTATAGGAAATCAATCTCAGTTCATTGCTTTGATAGAACAAATGCCTGGCTGAGGCACTGATCTCCATTCATTCACTCCCAAGCCTGAGTGGAAGGGTGACATGCTGCAACGACCAACATGATTTTAAACTTGACCTGGAAATGCATTAGCAGATAAGCAAAGGGGATAATAATAGAAGGACTCAGGACTATGGTGAGAAATGAATCTGGAAGTGCAGCTCTGTACAAGCTGGAGGCAACGCATGTAGGGAGACCTGCAGGAAGACTATGCCAGTGATGTAGTCCAGATACAATACTAAGATTTTGTAATGGAGAAAGTAAAGAGGCTGCTCATCTTGGCAGTATTAAACAAGTGCCACAAGCAAGGCTGGACCAAGGCCGCACAGAGGATTCAGGGGGCCTGGGGCAAAGCAATTTGGGGGGCCCCTTCATTAAAAAAAAATTGCAATACTATATTCTCGTGGGGGCCCCTGTGGGGCCTGGCGCAAATTGCCCCACTGCCTCTTCCCCCCTCCCCCCACAGGCGGCCCTGGGAAATATAAATTTCTGCATCTCGGCACAAACCCAGTTTTGAGAAAACTTCTTTACAAGGTATCACTGGTTTTCAGCATCAGCTAGTGCTAAAAGGTACTAAAGCTCATTAAAAGGGCTCGACAAATATTTTCAGTCAAAACTTTTTCTGGATCGAAAATTAGGGGTTTTTAAAAAGCAGAAGAACAAACATGAACAATGTCTATTTTCCTTCAATATTTGTTGTGGTTTTTTTAATTGAAAAGCTGAAATTAGTCTGCCTAAACCTGAATATGGTTTGGGGTTTCAGAAGTGTGTGGCCAAATATTTGCTGCTTGCTGTGTTTGATTGTTTAAAGAAACAAAAAAATTCTGCTTAAAAAAAATCCAAAACTTTTGAACCACCTCAGCTTGTGACCAAACGCCTGAGCCCATCCAGTCAGAGATTTTTCCAGGTTTCTGATACTCTGCTGGCTTCCTTGACTCACATCTGTCTCCATAACGTTGGGTTCATTTAGCTTAGAACATAACAGCCATACTGGGTCAAACCAAAGGTCCATCCAGCCCAGTATCCTGTCTACCAACAACGGCCAATGCCAAGTGCCCCAGAGGGAGTAAACCTAACAGGTAATGATCAAGTGATCTCTCTCCTGCCATCCATCTCCACCCTCTGACAAACTGAGGCTAGGGACATCATTCCTTACCCATCCCAGCTAATAGCCATTAATGGACTTAACTTCCATGCATTTATCTGTTCCCTAGAGACTGGCTCCATGGGGTCCCTCACAAACTGGAGACGGTCACTGTGGGTTTGTCTTTAGTATAGCTTATGTACATACTCCACGAACTGAGCTTTTGAGCTTTTTCCAGAATCTGGGATGAGCCTGTGTTGTGAAAACTGAAATGCTCAAAATAGCACATGCATGTGCACATGCCTCCAGCATTTATAATAGTGTTATAAATTAAAAACACTTTTTAATATATTTAAGGGGGGGGTGTCGCACTCAGAGGTTTGCTATGCGAAAGGGGTCACCAGAATAAAAGTTTGAGAACCACTGAATTAACCCCTCTGGAGCCTCAGGAAATGCAGGGGAGAGGGGGGGGCTTCCTTGGTAGGGTTGGGAAGGATATTGCTCTTCTCACGTGATCCCTCCCCCCAGTGGCTAATTTTAAATGAAGCTACCCTCCCCTGACATGAATCTCCCTATGGCACTGAAATTGAATGTAGACTATAATTTGGCATTTGAGAAGTGAAAGAGATGGTAGCCCTAATGGAAAAGCTAACAGCTTGGCTCTTCTGCAAGCCTCAAACTGCTGAATGAGCTTTAGGGTAGGGAAGGCTGTGCCTCCCAAACAGCCTGGCCCTGTCCCTTATCGGACCCCCACCCACTTCCTGCCCCCCAACTGCCCGCCCCCCTCAGAATCCCCAAACGATCCTGCTCCTTGTCCCCTCACCGTCCCCCAGAAACCCCCCCAACCACCACCCCGGGACCCCACCCTGCTCCCTGTCCCCTATCCACTCCCCGCTGAGTCCTGGCAGACTGCAGAACGCCCACAATCCAACCCCCCTATTCCCTGTCCCCTAACCACCCCCCGCAACCTCTGCCCCCTCCCTGTGCCCTGACTGTCCCTGGGACTCCCTGCCCCTTAGCCAACCCCCCTGGCCCCTTACCCCTGGCTCCTTCCGGCCCCAGAGCCTCAGCCCATCCAGCAGCGTCCCTCAACGTGGTAAGGGGGCAGGGCTCCGTTCGGCCCAGAGCTCGCAGCCCTGCCGCCCTACCACGCAGCTCTGAGCGGGGCGGGGCTCAGGGGCCCCGCCGGAGCCATGCTGAAGCTGTCTGGGATGCTGCTGGATGCGCTGAGGCTCCAGGTGAGGGGCGGAGACGGGGTCAGGTGGGGCCGGGGAGGGAGCCTCAGCCATTCTCGTGGGGGCCCCTGCGGAGCCCGGGGCAAATTGCCCCACTTGCCCCCCCCCCCGGGCAGCCCTGGGCCGGACAAAGGCCGGGGCAGGGCACTAGCCTAGGACTTGGGAGACCTGGGTTCAAACTCCCTGCTCCACCAAAGACTCCCCATAAGACCTTGGACAAAGTCACTGTGTGCCACTGGGCCTCAACTCCTCATCTGTACAGTGGGGATAATAGCCAGGCCCTGTCTCACAGGGGTGTGAGAGGAGAAATATGCTAACAATTGCGTAGTGCTCAGATACTGCAGTAACAGGGGCCATATATGTACCCAAGATAGAGAGAGGAGTCAGCTATGCAAGCTGAATGGCCAAAATGGCCCTTCACATTGCTCCCCGCAGACATTATAAGAAGGTCGGTCTCTAGTCTAACGACGTTACAAGTGTATGATCTGGGCTTCCCATACACACAGAGGCTCACACAGGGCAGCCAGGTCCTCCTGTATATTGGATGGCAAAGCAGTTGTCTTAAATAACAGAGTCACAGTACAAATTCATGGCAATAAAAGAAAGGAAGCAGCAGCTGCTAGTGGATAAGAAAAGACTATTTTCTGGATTGCCTTATGGTGCAGTAACGTTTTCCCTGGCATGATACTACTACAAAAATCCAGGCACAGATGGCACTGGTTGCAACGCAAAACTGAAAAATATTTCTTATTTATCAGCTACAAATGCAGGTTAGACTGTGGGGCATGTGTGGGGGGAGATATAATAGATAATGAATTAACATCTTCAGCTATGATCGTGCCTTTGCATGTTTTTATCAGTACTTCTCCGAGATTAGTTTTTGGATTTTTAATATCAGGGATGAGCTGAAAGAACCAGAATTAAACATTTAGCAAGTCATCTGCTTCCATTTATGGGGAAAAGAAATTACCAATGTATATTTTAAATCATTTAAGGTTTCCTTTAACTATTGAATTGCTCTGGAAAAGGACTGGAATTTAATCTGCCAATGATTTAGGACCGCGTCTTAATGCACAACATAAAATCACTCTTAAATTTTCAGCATATCATAAGTATCACCTGAGCAGAACTTTTCATTCTACATCAGAAATAGCTACAGAATGCTATATGGCAGCGGGGTTTATGTCCATCATGAAGTTTGGAGTACTAGGACAATCTGGGATTAATTATTCAGTTTTATTAGATACAGCTGGTTTAAAAACATAATATTTGGAGGAAATATTTGACCAGACACTGGGAGAATTTTAAGGCCCTGTTATCTATTTCATGCCAATGAATAGCAAAGCACTAGACAGGAGATTTAGTACTACCTCTAGGTGACTGGAAGATGAACAGACAAGAGTGTCTCAAGGACCACCTTCACTTCCACTGGTGACTGGATACCCATCCCTGTGTAAACAGAGCAATTGCTTACATAGGGAAAAGTAGTGTCTTTTTAGGAGATTAAGCAACTGGAAACAAGCAGAGCCAGCACCATGTGCCCAGCCAGCTCACCACAGATCACAGTTTGGAAATCCCTGGACAGGAAAATTCTTGACAGAATATTATATTGTTTTAGCAAATCAGCCAGATATTTTTCCCATAATGAATTCTTAGCTCAACTGCAGCTTACTGACTACTGTTTACTGAACAGAATAGATGTAATTATTCATTACTGTATATTGATTTATTGACAACTTTACTTCCTGTATGTTTAGGAAATACTAAAAAGGTACACATCTAAAAAAAACCATCTGTGTATCCGTCCACAGGAGCTCAGTAACATAATAACCACTTACCCCTTAGAACCAGGGTTTCAAAAACATACCAGAAACCCACTAGCCAGAGGTAGACCCGAAAAATAGAGGAGGGGATAGAATAATAGGATTACCAATCCAGGGACCTGACTGTCCAAGCAGAGTGAAACTGACTAGAGTGGTCTCAGTTTCACTCTATTGCCCCTGGGGAAAGCTTGAGCAGCAGCAGTAAAAGCCCTGGAGTTGTCTGCTTGCAGACTCAGGAAGAACATACTGTTTTGGTTTATAATTGGATGATTCTCTTCACAACCACGATGACTACAAACCCTTTCTCCCCACCTCAATTAAAGCTTTGTTTCTGCAGGAATTGTTAGGGCTCTTCATTTGACATGGAAAAGTTCCCAGCATGCCAGCTGGATTTTTCAAGCCCCACCTTAGGAAGATAGCTAAGCACTGGGGGGAACAACATGCAAAACAAACATTCCTTTAGACTTCCCTTTGTAGAAACAATAAATGGAAAATTACTTTTAAAAATAATTGCATTTAAAAAAAATGTTTTCAGAAGTGGCCATCTGATTTCCATACAGAGTTGGCAGCCTTTCAACATGATTCTGTGTTTCTAAAATGACTAAGAGAAACTGATTGGCAGGCAACACTCCCCATACTTCTCTCACCTCCTCTCAAATCACAGACTTGTGAGCAGATGCTGTCATCTTCAAAATGAAAGCCATGACAAGCTACCATCTCTGTCACCCATTTAAAAGCAGCATTCAAGATCCTCCTGAAGGGTGACACCATCTAGTTCACATCCTCTGCACAGAATCAGAAGTAGTCAAGCTTTCTCTTGAATGCTTTCTTGTATAAATCAAGCAGCTGTATTATCCCCAGCTAGATGGTGGGTCTCCAAAGAAAGTATGCATTTCTTTGTAGCAGTCAGGTTTCCACTAGAACACACCACAAAGATAATTCCTTTGAATTTAAAGCCTGCCCACCATTGTAGTCAGATTAGAATCTGCCCTGAGTTAGGCAGAGACTTCAATATCAAACCATTCCTTCACTGTAGTAGCTACCAGGAGAGACTGCTCAGTTCTACTGCAATCCTGTATAAGTTGCATGGGCCCTTTTTAAAGGCACAATAATAGAGGCCCAACTTCAATGTATACCCCAAATTAAGAAATACAGTAAAAGAACTAAAAAAGAGCCACCGTGGCTTAATAACCACGTAAAAGAAGCAGTGAGAGATAAAAAGACTTCCTCTAAAAAGTGGAAATCAAATCCTAGTGAGGCAAATAGAAAGGAGCACAAATACTGCCAACTTAAGTGCAAGAGTGTAATAAGAAAAGCCAAAGAGGAGTTTGAAGAATGGCTAGCCAAAAACTCCAAAGGTAATAACAAAATATGTTTTTTAAGTACATCAGAAGCAGGAAGCCTGCTAAACAACCAGTGAGGCCCCTTGATGATCGAAATACAAAAGGAGCGCTTAAAGATGATAAAGTCATTGCGGAGAAACTAAATGGATTCTTTGCTTCACTCTTCATGGCTGAGGATATTAGGGAGATTCCCAAATCTGAGTCGGCTTTTGTAGGTGACAAATCTGAGGAACTGTCACAGACCGAACTGTCACTAGAGGAGGTTTTGGAATTAATTGATAAACTCAACATTAACAAGTCACCGGGACCAGATGGTATTCACCCAAGGGTTCTGAAAGAACTCAAATGTGAAGTTGTGGAATTATTAACTAAGGTTTGTAACCTGTCCTTTAAATTGGCTTCAGTACCCAATGACTGGAAGTTAGCTAATGTAACGCCAATATTTAAAAAGGGCTCTAGAGGTGATCCTGGCAATTACAGACCAGTAAGTCTAACATCGGTACCGGGCAAATTAGTCAAAACAATAGTTAAAAATAAAATTGTCAGACACATAGAACTGTTGAGCAACAGTCAACATGGCTTCTGTAAAGGGAAATCGTGTCTTACTAATCTATTAGAGTTCTTTGAAGGGATCAACAAACATGTGGACAAGGCGAATCCAGCGGACATAGTGTACTTAGATTTCCAGAAAGCCTTTGACAAGGTCCCTCACCAAAGGCTCTTACGTAAATTAAGCTGTCATGGGATAAAAGGGAAGGTCCTTTCACGGATTGAGAACTGGTTAAAACACAGGGACCAAAGGGTAGGAATTAATGGTAAATTCTCAGAATGGAGAGGGGTAACTAGTGGTGTTCCTCAAGGGTCAGTAATAGGAGCAATCCTATTCAATTTATTCATAAATGATCTGGAGAAAGGGGTAAACAGTGAGGTGACAAAGTTTGCAGATGATACTAAACTACTCAAGATAGTTAAGACCAAAGCAGATTGTGAAGAACTTCAAAAAGATCTCACAAAACTAAGTGATTGGGCAACAAAATGGCAAATGACATTTGATGTGGATAAATTTAAAGTAATGCACATTGGAAAAAATAACCCCAACTATACATACAATATGATGGGGGCTAATTTAGCTACAACGAGTCAGGAAAAAGATCTTGGCGTCATCGTGGATAGTTCTCTGAAGATGTCCACGCAGTGCGCAGAGGCGGTCAAAAAAGCAAACAGGATGTTAGGAATCATTAAAAAGGGGATAGAGAATAAGACTGAGAATATATTATTGTCCTTATATAAATCCATGGTATGCCCACATCTCGAATACTGTGTACAGATGTGGTCTCCTCACCTCAAAAAAGATATTCTAGCACTAGAAAAGATTCAGAAAAGGGCAACTAAAATGATTAGGGGTTTGGAGAGGGTCCCATACGAGGAAAGATTAAAGAGGCTAGGCCTCTTCAGCTTGGAAAAGAGGAGACTAAGGAGGGATATGACAGAGGTCTTCTTTGCTGCTTTTGATAGAGGTCTATAAAATCATGAGTGATGTGGAGAAAGTGGATAAGGAAAAGTTATTTACTTATTCCCATAATACAAGAACTAGGGGTCACCAAATGAAATTAATAGGCAGCAGGTTTAAAACAAATAAAAGGAAGTTCTTCTTCACGCAGCACACAGTCAACGTGTGGAACTTCCTACCAGAGAAGGTTGTGAAGGCTGGGACTATAACAATGTTTAAAGGAGAACTGGATAAATTCATGGTGGTGAAGTCCATAAATGGCTATTAGCCAGGGTGGGTAAAGAATGGTGTCCCTAGCCTCTGTTCATCAGAGGATGGAGATGGATGGCAGGAGAGAGATCACTTGATCACTGCCTGTTAGCTTCACTCCCTCTGGGGCACCTGGCATTGGCCACTGTCGGTAGACAGATACTGGGCTAGATGGACCTTTGGTCTGAGCCGGTATGGCCGTTCTTATGTTCTTATGTCTAATGGCTGGGTGATTGAGTAGTTAACAAATCCAGAAACTTTACATCAACCATTCTAATCAGCAACAACTGAAAGGAAATGGTCCACAGGAAGCAAGTTGCTAGTCTCCATCTAGTCACTAGCTAAAAGGTTTCCATGTTAGAGGAATTACCTTACAAACAGCAGCCTTGTTGAGAAGCCAAGAACTGAAGAACTCCCCAACATACCTAGGGACTTCCTACATAGATCAGGGTTGAGATGTGTTGAAGGGAAGCTAACCAGTGCTGCTGCCATCACCATCGGCACTAAATTCAGTTGGGGAGTGGGGGGAGGAGGGAAAGCCTTTAAAAACCCCATCAAACAGGAAATTAAAAAGCCTTTTGTTATTTTACTACATTCTCCCTCTGGAACAGCAATAAAGCACAGCAACTCAGTTGTCATTATAATGCAGCACATAAGGTTCATTGTTCTCAAATATTGACTGGCGGGGTAACATATTCCCAACATAACCCTACAGGCAGGAATTGGATCTTGTGGTAATACGCATTATTGAAACCATGCAGCCACGTGATACTCTCAACTGTACTAAACCTCCTTTATGACAAGGTGACCTCTGGTAGCCCCAAGATTTCCGTAATTCAATAAACCTTTGGGGAGAGGGAGGTGGAACTGATATGTAGACATTGCAAATGGGTTACTGTTTACCAGGGCTCACTCTCTGATGCACCACATGAAGGATCTGTGGCAATAATTTAAGTAACAAAACAATTCTTACAGGTGGCCTGCAAAGTTCTAAACAGTCTAAAAAAAGATCTCTTCCTTCTTAGGGGGCTTCTTGTACCGTCCTCTGAAGCAGCTAGTATTGGTCAGTGTCAGAGGCAAGATAATGCACTAGCTGGATCACAGGTCTGATCTAGCAGGGTAATGCCTTATGTTTTCTTAGTGCGAAGCTGTTGTGTAACCACTGGTTATTTTGTCCCAGGTTTCAGTCATTCCTACTAAATCCAAGAGAATATGTTTAAAATGGCAATGCAAATGTCCTGGCTACTGCTCTCTTTCTCCACCTGTCTCTGTGTGTTTTCAGAGAATTTCTGTAAGGCTTATATGAAAACTGGATTTTGCAAGTCTCTAGAGTTAGATAACAGCTGGAAAGTACCTTGATGGTTCAGAGCCTTGATTCTCAACTAGTGACTCCTGCTTTGGGTTTCAAAGATGTTTGGGGAGGGTCACGGCAGCAAAAGGAAAAAAACACACACACACACACACACACACACTGTGAGGATACCAGCCTGAAAAGCTCTGAGCTACTTACAGGTACTCAAGAATGCATCATCTTTGTAACCCCATAAGCTGCACTGGGAAACCTTTTCCTCAGAGTTGTTATGCATTTGTGCCCTCCAGCCCAGAGACCAGGCCACATGACATGGTCACTGAAGAGAAAGGGTTTTGTTTTTTTTCAAGTATCAGAGGGGTAGCCATGCTAGTCTGGATCTGTAAAAGCAGCAGAGGCCTGTGGCATCTTACAGACTAACAGACGTATAGGAGCATGAGCTTTCGTGGGTGAATACCCATGCATCCAACAAAGTAGGTATTCGCCCACGAAAGCTCATGCTCCAATACGTCTGTTAGTCTGTAAGGTGCCACAGGACACTCTGCTGTTTTGTTTTGTTTTGTTTTTTTTTAAGTAGATGATGGTAAAGTCCCAAACTGAGTCTTTGATTCAGAAAAGTCAAGCTCTATTGGCCTGGGTTAAAAATGACACTTCATCAAAAATTTAACTAACTCAATTCATTTAATAGACAAATGACTGAGAACTGACTTCCTGCAGTATATTTAATAAGCTTTAAAAACTGCTTTTTTGGGATGCCTCTGAGACCCCATGCTGAATAAAAGGGGTAGAAGGATGTGGATTTTTTCAATTCCATGTACAGCTGAAGTAGAATTGAAGACCAAGGGCAATCCATGCTGAAAACTTACTTGCCTGAATGTTAACTTTTAAGAGTCTCCATGCACAAATTCAGATACATGCAACCAGATGCAATTAAAGCACAGAGAAACATCCGCATGTTGATCTGCCCACATCTGTCCGGATATGTGAACTATTCCTGCACCAATTTTAAGGTAGATGGTGGAATGGATAACCGATCTGCAATAAGGACTGAGTGCTTTAAGCTAACTAGTGGCCTGCAAGGAAACAGTCTTCCTGTAGCTTTCTGCCCATGATACCTAGCGCTCATTTAACCACAGCACAGTCTGCAAAGGATTTCAGGAAGGATTTTTAAAAGGAGACAATTAACTTGAATTCAACTTGAAATTAATCAACTTCAAGAACTGAGTTCAGTTAGTTTCAGGCAGTAAAACTGTCCTCAAGGTCTGACAATTTTTTAATGACTTTACAGTCAAGTTTTCCAACTCAAAAAATATTTTTTCTCTTCCTTGTTGCTGAAGGAAAGACCCACACCAAGAACAGGAGGAAACTGACGGGGGAGGAGGGCACTGAAACTGATTCTACATTGCAAAGGCCTGCAAAAGCACCAAGTAAACACACTGAAAATGGGGGGAAGGGAGGAGAGAAATCTTTCAGTAATAAATTGCACACAAAAAAGTTCTGGAGCATTTTAATAGTGTAAAAATAAGAAAAAAATCAGTGTGATTCTTAGTTTTCTCTCACCTACATTTTGCTTGTGGGTGGATCTCCAAAGGCATAAGCCTCACATACCTCTGGCAGTGCATCAAGTTAACTGGATCAGGTGATGAATTTACTAGGCAGCAAGTTGTGAGCTTCCCTTTGAAACAACTTATGAAACTCATGCATGCAGTAATTTAGGTGTTTCTTGCAAGAGACAGACAAGGCCCTGTCAGAGAAGTGTGATTTTTTTTTTAAGGCAATAGTATCCTTTTATCCTCTAACGGCACAATATTACTGCCCAAGGATTGAAGGAATTCTCCTTAATTGTAATCAGAGAGAGTCCAGGGATGGGAAGGCACCAAGAAAAATTTAGCAAGAGTAATGATTTATGGGGATTCTTCCTTATATATGCATCCTCAGGGATTTGCTATGTGAAACCCTCAACAGCTGGTATTAAGGACATTCCATTACACCTCTCAGCTCACAGAAGTGCATCTATTAACCCAGTTCTACTGAGCCAAATCCTCAAGATCCCTGCTCCAGCAGATCTCCCACTGATACAAGTGTTTGACTAAGGTTCTCAGGCTGGGGCACACTACATGAGGTTCTACGCTGCACTTTTTTTTTTTTTTTTTTTTTTTTTTTTTAAACAAACCTGTGTTTATTACAGGACAGCTTAACTCTCCCAGCCTCCCCCCTACAAGGGGCTCTGGGACCCAGAGGGGTGCTCAGATGTCCAGAATGCTCAGGTATTCCAGCCAGTCACGCAGGGATGAGGTTTCCTGGGGGGGCTTCCAGGCCCCTGGGTCCCCAGGGCCACACTGCCCTTGCACTTCCTAGAGAGACAACACATAACCGGAAGCCCGGTTGGGGCTACAACAGCTTTAAGCCACCTTTGGGCCCTCTTGATCCTGGGCTGCTCCAGGGACCTGTCTAAGCTATAGCAGTGCTGCATGGAATCTTTGCATCAGTGGGTGCTGGGCCTTCTCCCAGTCCCTGTGCCATGGGGAGTCTCAGAAGGCAGGCTTATGGCAGTCTTCCATAGTGCCTGTGCTGAGGGAATCCTTCCTGGGCAGACCAAAGACCCTTAGTGCCCTTTATGCCACTAGAACCCTTTTGCCCAACATATAGGAGATTTTTGTTTGGTTGGGTTTTGGGTTTTTTTTGTGGTAGGGGGGGCAGGGAAGGGTTCTCCCACTGTATATACAATATATAGGTTAGAGCTTTTGCCATTCCTTTTCTGAAGGGGAGGAGTAATTATACACATTTTTAATTAAAGCAGGTCAGCGTAAGGGCTTGTGGAGACATTGCTGCAGATTCTCCCTGCTCCTGTGTGCTTGCAGTGGAATGCACATATACCCTCTGATGCCTACTAGAAATGAAAGCAAAATGTACTAGTGCCAATGCTGTGCTGACATCAGTGCTAAACTTTTCACAGTAACTTTCCATATAAAACCAGCAAATCTTTGTCCCTCCCCCACCCCCACGCCCAACAGCTGTAAACACCACCTTCAACCCAAGCTCAGAATGATAGGAAATGTAACTCCGGCAACACTCTGAATGACTTAGCCCCAGACGCTCCTCCCTCCCACCACAGGAAATGAAGGCACTGCTTGTTGTTCTTAAATTCTGTTCCTAGATTTTGCTATTCATATCTGTCACAAACCGAATACCACTCAGGCTCAGACAGCCAAGGTTTTTTGTTCTTGAACAGACACACTGCAGCATTCTGTATCCATCTGGATAGCATCTAATTCATCTGGATTTCATCAGTAAGCAGGACAGTGACCCAGAAAACTCCTCTAAAGCCTGTATGAAGATTGTTCGAGAAATGGGCAGAATACCAGGATGGGGCATCATCAGAACGCAGCCAGCTGCCCCACTAGCCAGATCGGTCATTTACTGACCTTCTAGCTAAAACGAAGGAGTAGAAAAGCAGGCACTGCCCGCATTCATTGCAGTCCCTCCAGGAAGCTTGCAGTGAATCACTCCACTATCTTTAGAAACCAACTGTATCATGCTTTATGTTGGCCAAATTATTATTCACAGAAAGATGGGGTTATTTTGATCAGGAGGATGTTTAAGTGCACAAAGTTCCCTGTTTTACAGCTTATGCACCATATGATTTTATTGTATACATGCCTCAAACATCTGTCTCAACTGAGATACTCAGCAGAGCCACAAGCTATTATGCAACATGCAAACATCAGGCCCTTTAAATAAAGGAAGTTTTAAGCAGTCAGTGGAGGACCCAGCCACAAAGATAGCTGTCACATAACTCTCTAGAAAAGGAGGACTAACCAAGTTAATCCCAAATGCATCTCTTTACTGCCATGAGAAGCTACACCCTCCCAAAAATGCTTTTTCCCTACTGGAAAAGGGGATGATAATATAATATGTTACATCACATCCTCTGTCCTAACTTCCAATGCAGCACTGCAGATCTCAGAAGTCTTTTTATTTATTTTTTTTTTAAAGCTTGCTGTGTATCTAAGTATGAGTTTTCATAATACTGTATAATGCAATTTAAAACTAGAATAAAATATCACTGCTTACAAGTTCTAGCAAAAACAAAACAAATGGCTTGCTTGCTCCTACAAGCTAATCAGCTGTCCCAGTATGCTTGAGAGACAGGCGGTGAGTGGGGGGGGGAAGAGGGGAACTAATGAGATTTTCACTACCACCACCCCATTCTGAGATCCATCCCCAAGCAAAAAGTAGGTAAGACAAAAAAAAAAAAAAAGTCAAAATAATGACTTAGATTATAAGCTCTCTGGGAAGAGATCCCCTTTGTTCCGAGTTTGTGTAGGACCAATGGTGCTCTGCTCCACAACTGGGGCTCCTAGAAGCTATGGTAACAAAAATTAACAATAGTAAATAGTGTAAGGATGAAAATCTATTCAAATGCTCTGTAGACTCCAATTTTGTTGTTCAATATTTATTAGGTCACCCACTTCAAATGGGAACACCAAACTCTGCTACAGCTAATGGATTGAAAAGCTGACTAATTGCACTATAGATTTTGCATCCTCTGCGGAAACAAGTACTCCCTACGAATGCCACTCAGTGCTTCACTGTGGATAGCCCTATGCCATCGACAGAAAACACGCTTTGCTAATGGGGGGCGGGGGGGAAGAGAATACAAACCACAACTGTCAGTGAAGTCTGGGCTATATCAGGATTCAAATCTTTCTACCACTGAAACCTAACTCTGCCACAAGGCCTAAAAATCACAAGCATTTGGGCACTGGCTCAGCTGGTGACCATCTCTGAGACTCATCACCGCCAAGATGACTTACATACATGAACACACCTATCTTTACTGTAACTTGGAGCCCACCACAGCTTGCCTGTTTATCCACTTGTTATTGTCCTAATCTCAGACTGTAAATCTGTTACAAGCACTGTCCATTTTGGTCATCTACGCGGTTTGTATAGAACAGTGGGCCCTGATCCCTGTTTGGAAGTCCTGAGGTGCTACCACAGTGCAAACAAACGTTACGTGCAAAATCTACTGATACGAAAGCAGATACACGTTGTTTTTAAAGCAAATAGGTTATGCGCTTTGGAGTGAAATATTACAGACAGCAGCCACTTTATAGTTAAGGTTTCCACCTATGTTTCCATAACAGCCCTGATTTAGAATTCCAGATCTAAAATTAAAGTCAGATTGGCCTCAAATTAGCATCCTAGACCTGGATGCTGAGATAGAATTTTTGTATAAAATCCGAAGTGAGATGGATAAAGGTTTCTTGAATTAGGACACCCCAAAAATAGAGGTAGCCACCAGGTATCAAAAAGTAACTTTGTAGGGTACTTTTTAGCACGATCTGCCTTACATGTGCACACACACAAAGCAAGAGAGAAATTAAGGTTAGTTTCCTGGACTCCAAGCACAGATCTAGGGCACGGCACCAAAACTGTGATCATAAAAGCCTATTTCAGTTAACTTTTGACTTAGGAATATTGCTGGGGATCTTTGGCTCCTACAACCTTATTTAAGCAAATCCAAGAGCTGTTGGACACATAAGCACTTATTTCAACAAATGTTTCTAGCACCTTCCTCCCACACAGATAAGGGAAGTTGACATGATTCATGTCAATTTCATTGCTGCCCACAAGATTCTGAATAGAAGCAGTGAAACTGACAAGAATCAGGTCAACTTCACTCTGCGGCTGCTGCTGCTGCTTGGGGAAGCTCAGAACAGCAGCCACTGGAGGTACTGGGCCTATTCACAGAGCTGAGGGAACCCAAAGAATAAAGAAGGGGGTGGGGCGTAGAGAAAGAGCTCATGCCTTGCAAGAGAGATATAGAAAAGCAGGCTCCGTCCTACCCTCCACCCCAGAGAAGCAGCCAGGATTTTCTCAAGCCTTGTATTAGACCAGGATGCACAAATGAAACACAAGCATCAAACAACAGGCTCCTCTTGCCAGTTTAAATTCACTCACTTCTGTGCCACAGGTTAGTCTGTCATCTGCTTGCCAAAGAGAGAACAGAGCTGGTCAGAGTGCAGACCATGAGCCCCGTGGCACCTACACTTCAGCATTCCCAAGGCCCTTGCTGTGGTGCTGAGCACTGGGCAGCACACTAACGGAAGAGGTACTGATTTCACAGCACTGCAGACAAAGCTGCAGCCATCCTGCTGCTGCCAATGGATTAAATTAGGAGAAGCCACCAGTGCAATTAGAACCAACTGACAGCTCATTGCATCAAGCCTTCCTGCTCATCACCTCAGCAAACACGAGTCCTTTCCCTGTGGACAAGCAAGACTCAGTGGCTGATATGTAGTTCCTCGCCCAGCATGGCATACCCCTGGGCATAATTTCCACCCAGTGTTGCAATCCATCCTACTGTACTTTACTGTAAGGAAGAATGGTACATGCCTTCCTTTAAGTGAGCAGACACCAGACATGCTTGGCGGAGAGGAGACAAGAATTAATTTCCCAAGATGTTTCTATATCAGAGAAACAGCTTGAGAGGCCGTGTGTTTACTGACCTACTAAGTGGGAGTGAGGGATGCAATCAGGACTTTAAGCAAAAAAAAAAAAAAAAAAAAAAAAAAAAAAAAAAAAAAAATTAAAAGGTCAGTTGTTGCCTTTTTTCATAATCACAGAACTGAACTAACAGCTCTGCTGCTTGAAAAAGGAAGAGAGGCTGTCTCAGTTTAACCTCCTCACTCCTGCAGCACAGGATGTGATATGCCCCCAGAAAGAGACTGGTTCTGTTCAATCAAGCACAGTCCATTAAAACTGAAAGATACAGTAGCAGCAGGGAGAAGGAAGTAACAGATGCATGAAAGCACTAGAACACTGATGGGCTTGTCCCAGGAACTGGAGTCTCTCACTTCGAGAGCGCAGGCTTAGCTTCTGATTAAATGAGAAAGGATTGAGTGACCCTGGGATTTTGCACACGGATGTGTGCAGATCAGGTGCCATCACAGGGAGTCAAAAGGACACAATTAAGGGCCATAACTCATGTCCTTGGATTTGATGCAAACTGTTATTCAACCACACTGTTGTAGACACAAAGCCCAGCAGCTCAAAACACCCTGCCTGGATTTCAGGGGCCACATCCTCATGCACTAATCCTTTTATTTCCACTGCTGTCACTGTTGACACATGGCTCAAGCCCTACATCAGATGGCTGTGAGGCTGCTTCTGTGAAATGACTGCATGTGTGCAGGACCGTGCCTAGCTATTCTGGGGCCCTACGCCTCTGGGGAGGTGTGTGAGTCCCCAGGCCTCTGCGGGGGGCCTGTCCCCAGGTCTCTGCGAGGGGGCAGGGCTGGCTTGGGGGGCAGAGAGGAACAACCCCCCAGCACTCACCGGCAGTGCGGCTGGGGCCAGGTCTGCACTTCCCACAACCAGTGAGTGCAGGCCCGGCCATGCTGCAGAGCTCAGGGGAGTGGGGGCGGGACAGGACAGGGGCCCTGGGGAAGAGGTGCAGCAGGGGCTGGAGTAGCACACAGTTGCACAGGGCACCAGGGAATTTGGTGCCCTACACAGCTGCGTACTTTGTGTCTGGGTAAGGAAAGCACTGCATGTGTGTATAAAGCAGACACCTGCCCACTAGGAACAGAAGCCTCTCTCTCATCTTTAGCCATGTCGCTGGTGCTCTCAGCTGAGAGCCCATGGAGACTCAGCCATGGAGACTGAACTCCCCTGTTGCTCCCAGGGATGGTTTGTCCACACTGGCAAGGCAGCATGGGGGAACCTTGTGCTGCAGCTGCCCTGGGAAAGGTGACACCAGCCTTCTAGGATTGCCTATGGTGTCCTTTCAACAATATTAAGGTGAAGTTTGAGTGCTGAAGGGAATATTTTGCACTCTCTCTGTGTTGAGAGTGCAGGGGACCAAATCCAGGCTTTGGCTTCCATGGAGGCCTGAACTGCTGCAGAGCTCACCTCTGTTCTAGCTCACTTCCAACAGAAGCAGACACTGACCTGCTGACAGACACTCTGAGGTGTGGCTGGGAAACCCAAAGACAGACTCATTTGTTTTAACCTAGAGTCCCTCATCCACTGAAATCACTGGGCAGCCTCATCCATTCAGGTCACTAGTGGCCCTGACAGGAGTAACCTGCATGACAGGCTGCTCGGGGGACTCCCAGTCAGGCAGAGTAGGGGCACAAATTAGCACTGTTTTAGGAGCATTGCATATGCCCAATTCTAGGAACGAGTGTGAAGAGAAGAAAAATTCTGCTTCCCCCACTAAAAAAGGAAGTCTATAAATTACCGCTAAAAGAAAACCCAACGCAGCCAGATCATTGTTTATCGTACAGTTGCTGAGTGCTTCCTCTCCCTGTTCAAGGTATTTTTGTTCATATCTCTTCCTTTGTCTCTTAAAAACAGCAACGGGAAGCAAGTATCATACAGGAAGGGAACAATTTTGAACTTGCAAAGTAATGATCCAAGACTATCCTGAAAGAGCTGCACTAAACACCAGCCCAGATGGGTCCTCAAACATGAGTCCATAGCGTCTGGTCTACACAAGAAACTTTGGTTGGTACAGGGCTGGTAAAGTATTAATAGACCAGCAAAACATGGCCTGCTGAATGGGAGTGAGGGATGCAAAAAGTGTACATCCCAAAGCGTAGGTGCAATTATACCAGCAAAAAAGTGCCTGCCAGTATAACAACATCCTACCCCCAACTCTTACCTAGCACTTTTCATCAGTAGATCTCAAAACACTTTATAAAGAGGCAAGTATTATCCCCATTTTGAAGATGAGGAAACTGAGGCACAGGGAGCTGAAGTAAGTTGCCCAAGTTCAATCATGATAAGTGGCAAATCCAGGAATAGAACCCAGGTCTCCTGAGCCCAAGTCCAGTGGTCTACCTACTAGGCCCTAAGCAATCTTGCTGATATGAGCTGTCCCCCTACTAGGAGGGTTTGGCGATAGGGCTATACCACCAAACTCTTCTAATGCAGGCAAGGTTTCAGAGAGCTTATCTCAACCACAGCTTCCCAACCAACTTGCAATCACGAGCCACTGCCCCTTTCATTTGCACAATCTCCCTGTGGCAACTTCGTGAGAGGTTATATGGAAAAGTCATACTGGGTAAGTATTCTCTTCTAACCGTGCTGGCTCATAAGGGAAGCTTCTATTTCCTCATCTCCTCCTATGCAGCAGCAATCACTAGCAGAGGCAGCTAGATTCCATGTTGTCAGCTCCTGTAATTTTATCACAAGTCTTCCAGCATTTGGTGTTTTAAAGCCCCAGTTCCAGGAGCCAGGTAATTACTTGAGACTCCCAGCCCTCGCGCTTGGAGAAAAAGACCTGAGTGTGCTTTAAGGGCTCAAAACCCAGAAAGCAAGTAAAAAAACCCAAACATACAATTGCTTCAATCTGATGATCTTTTGGCACCTGACTCGTGACTTAATATTTGAGGTGGCAGTGCTCTGAACTGGCTCTTCCAGGGGCAGAAAATGACACCTTGCTTCACCCAGGACCCATACAGTTACCACTCCCAGGACCATAAACCTCCAACAGCCTGAATCTAAGGGTATGTCTACACTACCCACGTTATAGTGCTGCCACGGCCACACTGTGACATGGGCAGTGTAGACATGCTTTATCGTCGGAAGAGAGCTCTCCCAGTGATTAAAACACACACCCCAACAAGCGGTGGTAGCTTTATTGCCGGGAGCGTGGCTCCCAGCAACAAAGCACTGTCTATACTGGCGCTTTTGTCACTCAGGGGGATGTTTTTTCACACTTCTGAACAACAAAAGTTTTAGTGCTGAAAGTGGCAGTATACACACAGCTTAAATGCAACTGTACCATTCTTCTCAGTTTTCCAACACCTTCCAGGCCCCCTTCATACACCCCAAAGCAGCAAGAGAGCACACACCTATTCACCCTTTTACAGATCACCTTTAAATAAAAGGCTTCTCTATAACTTAGCTTTCCTTATTGATGGACCCCGCAGGGAAATCCAAGCGGGATGTGCAATCCATGGCAAGGGAGGCCCTATAAGCAGAGGACTTAGGTTTTCAGAGCAGGAAGAAATGGGGGGGGGAAATGTGGTCCAGTGGGAATCAGACTGGCAATCAGAAGACCTGCGCTCTTCCATGGCTCTGCCACTGACATGCTATGCTATACCGGGCCAGTCACTTTCCCTCCCACCCTCAGTCTGCCTTGACTATAAGCTCATGAGGGCAGGGCCTTTCTTCCATGGGGCCTCTAGCCACTACAATACAAACAAATATCTGCAATAGCGACTACACAAAAGGCAAACTGAGACTTGGGCACCTGGAATCCGACAGAGACCATCAACTCACTTCCTAACAGACTCCCCATAGGAACAAGTTTTGGTCGTTACCAACTGGGACAGAATTTGAACCAGCAGCCTTGAGGTGAAAGGCTCTCTCCTGCATTAGCTGAGCCATCCAACAGTCAGTCCTTCAAAGGTATTAGCAGGCACTGAAATTATAAAGGCACCATCTTTTAGGAGACTATTGTTAATGGCACCACTTTAACGTTCTGCCAAAATATTCCAATTATTGTCATTCCATCTATATTTATTGGAAACCTCTAGTGTAAAGGGTCATAAGAGTTAGACATTCCTAAACTGAGCTTTCAGCAGACAGGCTGGATGCAGCAACTGATTTCCAAGATCTCAAGAAAAAAAGGGTACACCGCCTGCAGATCTGTTGCTACAAGGTCAGATACTCACACCAAAGTGACTCAGGGCCAACTCACTGAGAATCAGATTAACACATAACTAAGGCTGGCAGGGGGAAAGACAACCTCAAAAAATGCAAGGCTAAAGGACTCCTTGCTTCAACGGATGACAAAGCCCGAACAGACATCACTGGCAAATGCTAAGATGGCTCCAAAAGTCATGGGGTCAGGGCTGCACAAGTGAAACCAACCAACCAACCAATGTGTTTGCTTTAAATTCAGAACAGCAGAGAGTCTATCCTGTATTAAAATCATTCTGTGGCTTCTGAGCAGCCCAAGTATATGAGCAGGTGTTTTAATGGCACATCAGGCTGTGCCTGATCAGCCAGCTGCATAGGTCAGACACATTTCTGACCAAAAGAGAAATTCCAGAGCAAGAGGCCTTCATGATCCCAGTGCACCTCCACCTTCAAAGCAGGAGAGGTTTGCTGAGACCCCTGAATTCATTCCCCAAGACATGGGTTCTTAAGTAATAGATTCTCTTCCACCATGAGTATGGCATGTTAATGGCAAGAAATGGCAGATTTGACTTACATCTCCACTATATACTTTTACAACACGGGAAATAACTGGAAAGTCAGACAAAGAAAGCCCACAAAACAAACAAAGCACAGAAGCAAACTCAACATGCCATATGCCAATCCCAGCCCCTAGACTCCTTACAGCCACACAAAAAGGGAAGGCAGTTCTGCTGGTGGCTCAGCATACATAAATTGTGCTGCTGTGCTGGAAACAAAGGTTTTTGCATATTCGGTAACCAGGACATTCCCAGCCTCCTGTAGTAAAGGAGCAGGGGGAAGGGAGACCAATCACATATGAGCACCGTCAACCAATGCTCTGAAGCCCAAATCAGGACCATATTATTTTACTAAGTATGCAGGTTAGAGGCACCAACGCTACAGTTTCTGTTGTCCCAACTTTTATGAGCATGGTACTGAGATTTTCAGGCAGTTGCTAGAAATAGGTGAATATGTAATCAGCAGAATTAGTCAAGGGGATCTGTAGACTGGGTGTACTTTGTGTTACCAATCCAGTGCACTTTATTATCATGCCTCCATTTACCCTGCATAATTAGGTATTAAAATTGCATCTGTTAGCAGCAATTTGCCAATGCTTCGTTTCAGCTGTTACAGATTTCTCACCACTTAATACCACTAATAAAAGCACATGCAACAAGTAGGGTTTGCAGTTTGAAGAGCTTGCATTTATGCTGGCTACAGAAGATCAGTTGAGTTTTTAAAGAAAGAATTATCTACTCCAGTGCCTTGTGTACATTTTAGTATGTCACCCTGACATATGTACCAATTAATGATCAGCTTTATCAAGGCACAAAAGGAGGCCCTGAGTCTCACAGCCAACATTTCATTTAATGTGGGCAGATTAGCTCAGCCACATATTTTAGATTTTGTTGTTGGCCACCACAACTAACACAATTAGGCTGGCTCCAGAACCACACCTTACATCACACCAGGTGATCTCTAGGGTTATTATGGTATATCATGCAGCTGATCTCTTTTAGAGATCTTTATCAGGCTCCCCTTATCACTGCAGTATCTGAGCACATCACAATCTTTAATGTATTGGTTCTCACACAGGGAGGGCAATGCCATTATCCCCATTGTACAGATAAGGAACTGAGGCAGTGACTAGCCAAGGTCATAAAGAAAGCATGTGATAGAGCAGGGACTTGCACCCAGGTCTCCCAAGTACTAAGCTAGTGCTCTAACCACTGGACCATCCTGTTAACACTTGTCACCACTCATACTGTAGAGCACACAGTGACAGTTTGTATTCTGTACAAAAGAAGAAGGATCACCACTGACCCTCCTGTAATAGCACTCCATCACTAATAGCACTGAATAGCAGAGATGCCATGGAGCGGAAGAGTGAAGTTCAGAGACCTCCCCAGAGAAGATCATTAGAGCAGATCAAGGAGGGTTTGGGGACCAATTTGATGTTCACAAAGGAAGAGGACTTATGCCTTCTCTTAGGCACAGTCAGCAAAGCTACACTACAGAAGAGGCTGCTCTCAACTGAGCAGATCTGAACTCCAATGCGATGATGCAAATCACACTTTCAGAGCGGATGAATTGTACGTTAAGTGCAGGTGACTGATCCGTGACATAAAAATAGACTGAATCATAGGAATTAAGTGAAACTGATTTGGTAAATGATACATGGCAGTAAAAATTCAGTGCAATGACTTACAAGGAATGTTGGTATCCAGCTGAACTACACAAAATGTTAAAGAAAGAACTAGCTGCACTGAAGAACAGCTCCTTTTTTTAAGGTGCAAAATTACTATGTATTTGAATGCCTACTGCCCTGATAGTCCAATTCAGCCACTGGTGAGAGGGTTATCATAAGTCAGCTAATGGAAGGAATCGATTCAGACTTGCATGGCAGGCTCAACTCTCAACACAGCTTTGTATGAGAGCAGCGCTGTCACATTCAAAGCACAAGCAGTGATTTTACAGCAGGCTTGGTCTCTGGTTGCCACTAATGGCCTTTATCATATTCATGGCTTTTCAAGGCTCCCAGTTGGGGTAAAATATTACCTTCCATTTGGAAGGGAACATAAAATTGCAGTGGGTGGGATTCTGATAGAGCACACAGGCAGCCTGAGGCAGCTGTCAAACGGAATAAAAAAAAGTTACACACAAACAAGTTCTGCTTGTTTCCAGAAGAACCTTCATTTTGTCTGGGCTCAGATACGATGGTAATGGGCACCTTATAGTGGGATGGACAGGGAAGACTGAGTACTTCCTTCTCTTGGAAGCAGTAGTGCTCATTGGTGCTGCCCAACTCCAATTCTTCTGTGGGGCTAAAGGCCACATGCATTCAGCTTGCTAGCCTGGTCCCAGGTCCCCAAAGGTATTGAGGCACCTGAAATCAATGGGAATTAGGTACCTAAATACATGTAAGGGGCAGGTCCTTAGTGACCCCTACAGCTGTCCTGAAACAGATGCTTTAACCCACGCATTTCCTTGGACACCTCTGACAGCACAGCTCTTGTTCCTCATGATGTACCCCGGCAGTACCGTCCGCACAGTTCCTTATTTACTGGCATTAGTCACAGTAGTATGAGTGTCTTGCAAATGTGCCTGAATTAAGCCTCACACAGCAAGTTCAGATAGACCCAGGAATAGAACACAGGGCTCCCAGTCCAGTCCCATGTGCCAACCAGCCTGCTCCGCTGATCTGAAAATCCTCCACATTCAGTGGCCATTTGACAAAGTAGCAGAAACAAAGGAGATTAAAGAGATGGGGGGTAAGAGGTGAAATGAACCAGTCACCCCATCCCCCATCATTTCACTCAAATGGAGGAAGCGGGCTTTGTCACAACAGCACAGCTGGTTACTAATGCTTCCCCTTCCATATCTCATGCCTGAACAAACACAATCAGCCAGAGCGCCAGCTAACAAGAGCTAATAAAGGGGAGCTTGGCCTAGTGGCTACAAAAGTGAACGGAAGAAAAATAACCTCACCAGGTATGTTGATTCAACAGCCAGTACAACATGGACACAACAGGAAAACACAAACAGCACAAATGTAACTAGAAACTCCACCTTCCAGAGAAGCCTCATCACAAGAAGCTGAACCAAAAATGGAGGGAGGGGAATTAATGAGAAAGTAATTGGACTCTCAAGAAGCAGAATTGATCCTCCTGTTCGTAATTCAGAGCAAGCACAAGAAAAGCTGTTACCTCAGGATTCTACATATAATGAGCAGTCATATATTCTAATTCCAAAAGGAACACTTGCCAGCCAAATCCAGATGCAGACAAATTTGTGCTAGCTCCTGATTAGAATCAGCAACAATCACGTGCAAGGGTCTCTTTTCCTGGTCTTGGCATTTAGATTGCCCCAGTAAAAGCCTAGCAGTGTCATAACTCACTAATTCTCCTAGTTTGCTAATGACCAAATGAGGTTTATCAGGAAACAAAAGGCCAGCCTCAACCCCTAAAGAAATAAACCCTGTTTGCAATGGCAGAAGGATTTCCTCTGGGATGGTGTTGCCTGAGGAATAGCCAGGAAAAACTGTATTTTCTTCATTTGATATGAAATTAGCTCCCTGATGCTTCAATACTTTAGCACATGACTCTTCTCAGGATGAAATAAAAGCCTAGGTGAAGAATCTATAGGGAACCTAGAGGGAGACTTGCTGCTAAGGAACACTGCCTTTACAATCCCTGTGGCAGAACAAACTTCTCCTCAAGAGGAATTTCACTCAAGGGAGTGAAAGTGTTACAGGGAAGGAACTCTCCCAGCCCCCTCCGGGACACTGAGCACTTCCAGGTTGCAATTTATGATGGGCCTAGCTTTCAACATTAAATGATGCAATATCCTTAATTAGCAACCCCTCACTTTTCCATGTAAATGGTTTAACAGACCCCTCTACACAGTGGTGAGCTGGAGCAGGTTTCCACAGGTTCCCAAGAACCATTTGCTAAAATTAGACCTCTGTGGAGAACCGGTTGTTAAAGAGCCAGGGAGTGGGCAAAAAACTCTAGTCCACGGGCTGGACCATCCTGTTGCTCCCAGGATTCCCAGCTGGGGAGGCTGAGGCTCCCCCGGCCCTTCCCCTACTTCCCCCTGAGCTGCAGCATGGCCGGCCGCAGGCGTCAGCTGGGCAGCTCAGCTGAGCTCCGGAGTCATCCTACTGCTGCTTTTTGAGAGGCCTGGCAAGGTGTGGTGGGAAGGCCTGCTGCAAGCTCCAGGGCTGGCCAGAGGGGAGGGAAGGGGAGGAGGCAAGTGGGTCAATTGGCCTGGGCCCAGCAGGGGCCCCTGGCCCCACAAGGATGTCTCTCCCTGCTCCCCCCCCCCCTTAAATCAGAACTTTTTATAGGAAACCGGTTGTTAAGATTTTGGTAGCTCATCATTGCCTCTACAGATACCATTTTGCATCGCAAACCACACTCTGGAAGACTGAAGGCAGCATGTTCTCTCCCCAAAGCACTGAATGCAGGTTTGAAGAACCTCCATGGCACACAGACTGTAGCCAGAGAAGCTCCCCCAACACTCGGCACTTCAAGACAGGCATTCTAAAGGGATCTACATTCATTATGTCTACCCAGAGCTTTGAGATCTTTAGATGGCTGGACAGAGCTAAAGAAGCACAGATGATGTGAAGTCGGTGAGGAGCATTCAGCCAGGCTGGTTAGGTTCCATTTTTACAGTTCAGAAAGGTACCCGACTAGCTTCTACTTCCCTCAACCCACCACTAATCTGAAGGACTAAACTAAAATGACAGTAGCTCTGTTGCATTATATTGGTCCATCGGTGCCCTGAAAGGAAGTTAGAGCAGTGTGGTCATTTAACGACAGCTGCACATTACAACTCTGACTCTTGTCTCAAGGCCAAAAGTACATGGCTGCAAGCCCCACAGAGCTCACAGAGGAAAGGTGCTGGCTATCAGATGAGTAGGTAATAAACCAGAGATCCTTCCTGCCCATTGCTGGTGCATGTTACAGTGCTTTCCCCCACAGGAGACAGGGATAACCCCCATGTCCCAGCCAACATCTTACGCTGGACAGAGCGTGTTCTCACATCAAAAGCTGTGTGAGCACTATCACTCTACACTGAACCACTGCCAAAACTCACTGGAGTCAGTGTTTGTCAGCACCCAGTTCTCCATCTGTAGCAAGCTCTGAGATACAGCACAAATGAAAAGAACTTGATACACACAGCTTTGGGAACAAGGAGGAGGCTGCTGACATTACATTGCTAAGGCGGTAGCTTAGTCACCTTCTCGCTAGCATGGCCACAGTGATTCAGAACAGACAATCACAGCACTGGAAACTCTGGGCGCTTTTTTAGCTGCAGCTCTGAGGTGCGTTCAGGGTAACCCAACCCACAGGGAGTATAACTAAAGCAGTTGTTCTCAAACCGGGGGTCTTGAGCTCTCAGCCTTCACCCCCAAGCCCCACTTCACCTCCAGCATTTATAATAGTGTTTAATATAAAAAATGGTGTATTTAATTTATAAGGGCAGTCGCACTTGGAGGCTTGCTGTGTGAAAGGAGTCATCAATACAAAACCCCTGAACTACAGAAGGGAGATGTAGCTAATACACCAGGCAGCACAAGCATGAAAGGGGAGAGAATGCCACCAAGCACAACTGAACATGGACCTGCTGGCTAGATCCCAGCCATGGTGCTCTCTCAAGCAGGACTCCTGGAGTTCAATGCAAGGAATAAAAGATTTCTGTAGAGAACAGCTCTTCCTCAATAGATCTCAAAGCATTTTAGAGATGGGTTAGCATCATATCTATTTTACAAATGGAGAAATAGAGGCACAAGGACATGGTGCAAGCCTGTAGCAGAGCCAGGAGTAGAACCCACATCCTTCTAGCTCCAGAGTCCACCCCTCCGGGCCAAGCACAGAGAGGAAATCCCCGTCTCTGCTACAACAGACTCTAGGATGGCAATGTCTACCCAGCCCTCCCCATGGCATGGGGAAGTCTTGGAGAGCAGGCATTGGCAGGCCTGTTTTCATACATTGGAAAAAATGGAATTTAACATCCCAGGAAAAGAGCTAAATTGGAGCCAGAGCAGAATGTTCAGTGTGGTTAGCATATAATGTTTAAAATGCCATTCCTCAGATAAAGCTCTAGCCGTTCACAGAAAGCAGGGTCAATGGCTCCCCAGGATTTTCACAAGCAAAGTAGCTCCTCACTCTCAAGCTGACATCACAAGATAAGCCACCAGAGGACAATGTTCTTGAAGCTGGAGAAGACAGACAGGCACAGGTTTTGCTCTGTGCAGGACCTTAAACATTTGCCAGGAGAGGAGGAACTCTGGTATCAAGGACAAACTGCACAGGGTATTTGAAGTTAGGCAACGTCACCAGCCCTGCACTCCAGCACCCAGGCTGCAGTAAACCACTGAGTCACTAGAGAAGCACTGTACTGGACAGAGGGAAGTGACTGAGCACTTGACAGGCAATTCTCCTCTCTAATGAGCAGCCTGGGCCTGCTCTACATTCCCCCTTGGACTCAAATGCATTCTCTTCCAAATCAGGGTTAACAACTGCTTAACAATTAAACACAATGGACCTGATTTACCACAGCTGGCACAGAGAGGCATTAACACACACACACTCCACCTGCACCAGACAACACCCAAAATTGTGGGGAGGGCTGTTAGCAGTCCCCTTACTCCCAATCCATTGGGATTTCTCACCGGAAGAGCGCAGCTTTACACTGTCCTGAGAACTCTAAAAGACCCCACTAGAAGGAGGTGCTAATCTCACTACATCCCATTACAACCTAGCAGTGAGGAGGCTGTCAGGCCTTCCAGTCTCCCAAATACCCTGCCCAGGGGCCAGACAGCTTAACCCTTTGTTTAATACATTAAAGCTACATGGAGATGGGTTTACAAGTTGCCAAGTGAGGGTGGGACAATATCACTTTTCCCCAAGGTGGCGCATTCCAACTTTGGCCTGCTTCACACACACATTTTGTATTGGGTAACTATCAGTTAGGGGGTGATTTTTTACCAATATTGGGACAATCCCAGTTGTGGATGCACCAATATGAAGTTTCTTTATACCTGTATAGCTTAGTCCTCTTCCCAATAGCTACTCCAGCAGAAAGCACCTTTCTAGTGATGTAACTGCCCCCATACTAGGAGAAGATTTTACTGCCAGGTCTCTGTGTAGACAGCACTAGGTCAACAGAAGACTATTACTGCCTCTTGGGGAGGAGGATTACCTAGTAGTGTGGATTTTTCACACCCTGATTGACATAGTTAAGACAAACTAATTTTCTAGTGTAGACCAGGCCTATATCAGTATACTTAAAAGGCCCATCTTTCTAATGTAGGCAAGTCCTTAGGTTCAGGAGTGTCAGAGATGCACCTTTTTATTTTTAAAAACATATCCATGATGAACAGAGCTCCTCCAGCTGAGCTTGTAGAAGGAAACAAAAGTGAGCCAGCTGCCATTTATTTTTTAAAAATAGAGAAAATACATAGGACCTAATGTTGTCTATTCAGACTTAACATTTACTAACCCGTTTTGATACACTTGCCAAGATCCAAGTTCATAGCTCTGCATTTCCTGCACTGTTAGATTCCAAAGTCCTGCTAGGCATACAGATCCCTGCACCATTGTAAGCATTAGCAAGGCTCTAACTCTTGCAAAGTAAGCACAGAAACAAACTCAATGGTTGTTTTTTTATAAGCCTCTCAGTTTGCTGTGAACTTCATATCAAGGATTCCTTCAGGTTCTAAATCCTAAAAGGTCTTTTTAGGCTGCCTCCCATTTCTTCCAAATCCACCTTTCATAGATTCATAGACTCTAGGACTGGAAGGGACCTCGAGAGGTCATCGAGTCCAGTCCCCTGCCCTCATGGCAAGACCAAATACTGTCTAGACCATCCCTGATAGACACTTATCTAACCTACTCTTAAATATCTCCAGAGATGGAGATTCTACAACTTCCCTAGGCAATCTATTCCAGTGTTTAACTACCCTGACAGTTAGGAACTTTTTCCTAATGTCCAACCTAAATCTCCCTTGCTGCAGTTTAAGCCCATTGCTGCTGCTTCTTTATCCTGGAGTTGAAAACCCCCCACTGATCATGACCAAGCTTACTTTTAAAGGGACACTGCAGGGTTAAAAATCTCATTAAAAAAGCAGTTTGTTTACCATTGTCAAACAGCACAGCTTATTAATGTTGTATGTTCTCATTTACTTTTCACTAGTTGTATTTTTGACAGCTAGGTGTTCTTCTCAGCTCACTGCACTGAAAATAGACTAGTTAGTTTCTTGTCAATTTCACTTCCTGGGTCACCAGCATAAAGCAACCAAGGGTAGCTTACAAACATTGTGGGGGAGGGGTGTGGAGAGAGAACTTTCCACAAGTTTTAAAGGACAGATTTCTGTTGGTATTTTAAGCTTCTATATATACACTTAGTTTTGGCTCCACAGTTAGGTTCCCTAAATCTGACCTGACAGATGTCCCTGTAACATCTGGATTCAACACAAAACAAAAGCACAGGTTAAACCTTTCAGTGTGCTCTCAGGGATCAGACTCCCAGTGAAACAACATAGCGGCAAGCTGGAGAAGCATCCTGGGTTATGTTGTGAGTGCATCAACTAACCCTCAATGCCTCAGAATTTCCTCCTTTGCTAACAGCTATTCAGAGGCAGGGCCAACGACGGGGGGCGAGGGGGGAGGAGAAGCCAGTACAAATTACTCGGGCCCAGCGTCATCGACCCTGTTTAGCTGGTCCACCCTTGCTGGGGGGCCCAAAAATATTTTTTCACCATGGCCTGAACCTGCTCTCGGCAGCCCTGCTGAGAGGAGACTGGCAGCAGGATGGGAGGGGTGCCTGGAGCCCTCACTTAGGCTCTGATCTCAGAGTCTGGCAAGAAGCCTTTAACATTGCAACAAAATCTGTGTTTAAAAGAATTTCAAGTATATTAGGGTGCTTGGCTTGGTGGGAGGGGGGAAGAAACTTCAGTCAAATATTGCAAACATCAGGGACCTCAGGTTAGGCAACCAGAGTAGGTGACCTGCTTCTCAGAGCAGTTGAGGGCTTCCAAGCGCCAATGGAAAATACGGCAGCTGCGAGTGCTCAGCACTTGGGGGAGGAGGGGGTTAGGACAAATTATGTGCCTCCCTATGGATTTAGGTACTTCAGGGCAAACACCTAAATTTGGAAACATTTTACTGTACTACTACTGATGAGGCTCAGCGCAGGGAAGGGGGCACCACAGTCCGTTAACCATAGCTGAAAGTCACTCAAGTGAAATGCCACAAATGGGCAACAATACCAAAAAACCACCCTTAGCTCCACCTACTGCACTGGGAAAATGAAGCCTCAGAGAGTTGCAGCCAGCCCCACCCTTCCTCTATTTTTATGCAACCCTTGAAAACGGAAGAAAAAGTTGATAAGCCCTGCCCCAGTAAATTTTTCCTGCAAGAGGCCAGTTCACAAGGGGTGGAGGAGAGGCCTCCAAAAAGGTCAGTTACAAACAAAAACAAAAGCCACACACAACCCACTTGTAACCCTTTTGATCCAGGCACTGGGAAGGAGCTGAGGAGGGGTTACATGTCATTTACTATGACCCAATGAGATTATTGGCGGGGGGTGGGGGGGAGTCTGTTTTTTAAGACACACCCACAGAGAGCTTGTAACTGTCCATGTAGACAGCAAAAGAAAAGCAGCCACTGAATATAATTCCAAAAAATGTTCTGAAGTAACCAGATAGCTGACATTTCAGACCCTTAACAAGTATAAAAACTGTACTTAAAAATAAAAGATTGAACTCCATATACTGAAGATGGCTTATTTGTACATCTAATTCACCAACCATGTCAATTTCTCCCACCCCTCACTTTCACCTCCCACCAAAAAGTTATGCAACTAACTGCCCAAGAGTTCATTCTTATTTTTGGTAGGACACGACATCTCAGCCAAGTTAGCAGAGTGATAACATCCTAAGAACAGGATTGTTTTTTTAAAAAGTTATTTTGGCCTGCATTCAGACAGACAATCAAGTCCAATACAACATCAGGAAGCAAATAAAAATTATAACAGGCAAAAATTCTACAGAAAATTGTAGGGTGGATGTGAAATTCATCTAAGTAATATATTACTGCACAATACTCCCCCCACCACCCAAACATAGAACCACTTGCCTCATCAGATGCTACAACAAAATAACCCTTCACAATCTAAAAATAACTTGAGTCTCTGGGAGAAAGCCAACATCCACTTACTTAGGTTCACTGTCATCTGCAAACAAAATGGACCAAAGATAACTCAGAACTCCAGAGGTAACTGAACTTTAGCAGCTGGGCTGGAATTTTCCTATTCTCAACTCAGTATGATGTTTTGTTTTAAATGATGGAGCTTCATGTGGATTGTGGAGAGAGAGGAAGGTATTGTATTACTAGAGGACCCCAAAAGGACTAGTTTTAATGGAAATAACTAGAAAAATTCTCTGCAGCATTTGCTGAGTGCTAAAATCTGTTCCTGGAAAAATATACTGACTGCTTTACAATAATAAAGAGTTATACTTGGCGGAGGGATAAATACAAAAATCTATTTAAAATCCTAAGTGGGAAGTTTAAGAAGGCTTCAGTAGCTCAGGGAATGAAGCTCCCAGGAAGATTAGAGGGACATCACAAAAAAAAAGAGAAAGGGAGAGACTTAGACCATGGCTACACTGGCACTTTACAGCGCTGCAACTTTCGCGCTCAGGGGTGTGAAAAAACACCCCCCTGAGCACTGCAAGATACAGCGCTGCAAAGCCTCAGTGTAATCAGTGCTGCAGCGCTGGGCGCGCGGCTCCCAGCACTGCAAGCTACATCCGTAAGGGATGTGGTTTACGTGCAGCGCTGGGAGACCTCTCTCCCAGCGCTGGCGCTCTGACTACACTCACACTTCAAAGCACTGCCGCGGCAGTGCTTTGAAATTGCAAGTGTAGCCATACCCTTAAAAAGTAGTTTGAGGTACTGCACTCTACCTCAGAAGTCCCTTGCCAGTTATTGTGGATTTACAAGCATATTTTCCTGTTTTAAAAAACATTTTTCCTCTCCTGGTTGCTGTGGAAAAGAGCCACACAAACAACTGACTATACAGCTCTGCACTTGACAACAGTTTGCATCTAGTCTGTTTCACTACCTAAAAAAAAATAAAATAAATCTTCAAACTGGAAAGGGAGAGAACAACTTATCAGTTCCAGTATTTTAGGTGTTGTTATAACAGTAGCTCTACTCTCTACAGGCAGCTGGACAGAAGCATGTGCCAGCCAACTCTTCTATCCCAGAGAGGATCCGAGCTGTCACAAAGGAGATCAGAGGCTGTCTGTTGCCCCACTCCTCCCTCAGATTCTTTTCTGGGTCCTACTCCCAATAAGATGAAACTCGAATCCCTTCCTCTGCTGCTCTTCATGACCTTCCCAAGAAGCTGCATGAAACTTATGTGACCAATAGATTCACTTCTGTCCACAGGGTTCTGAGCTGAAGCAGCTAAACTGTCCTGAATCATGTTAACTTCACCCTGATGCAGCTTGGCAAAGCTCTGAGCAATAGCAAAAGTACTGGAGATGCCTGCACACTGAGGAAGGCAACAAACATACACAGAAAAGTTTCCTATTAAAATGAGGATTCTTCAGGCACTGATAAAATGTAACATGAAAAACAATAGCTCTGAGAGGGTGTAACAGATGCAGTGGTATTTGTCTGAGTCTGCAGAGAGCTTGAGATAACAGCTCTGAATTGCATGTCTTCACTGCAGAGTTAACTCCAGTTACCTACACCCAAGTTAGCCAAGTTCAAGTGAAAGCGGCAACCCTGCAAACTAAGCAGTGATTTGCTGTGTCCACACAGGCGATGGACTCACTCATGGGTGGCATTACGACTTCTGGGAGCACATCCCATGGTTCTTTGCATGTGGGAGAACCTGTCTGTCCTTTCTGGGCACACTGGGAAAATTATGGGAAGGCACTGCTGCACTAGAAGTGCTCAGTTAGCACTAGCCTGCATCCACACTACAGAGTGGTCAATCAGCAGCCAACTAGATGTGCTCACTCGATTTTGGCCTATATAATCTCTCAGGCCAACAACATGATTCAGCATGCTTGCAAATTATGGCCAACACTCAAATTCACTACACAGTAAAGACAAACCCTTAAAGGCGGGAAGCTCCCCTGGGCGTAACCAGTGCAGCAACATATGCCTGAGGTTGCAAAGAGCCTGAGACAATAGCTCTGAGCCCAATTATGCCTATGAGGTATGACATCATCTAAATAAATCACTTGACTACAGGAACTATACTGGATGGAGACCATTTAGGTAATAGTTTAAAAAAATCAAGAACTCTTCAGTTGGGGATCAACCAGAAATTAAATCCACTTGTTCATTTATTTATTTATTTTTAAATCACTAAAGACAATGTCAACAAAACAGAACAAATGTCACTGGGCAGTGGTCTGCTACTGCTAGAGAAAGGGCGATTCATTCATTTGAGCGAAAAGTTGAAACATAGCCAAGATGTTTATTTTTACAAGCAGGAGACAGATATGCTGCACTAATATGTTACTTGAATTCTGGTATTTCAAATGATTGATAAAGACACAATTATTTGCCTGAAGTGAAGTTTTTCATACTGTATCATTATGGAATGGTTACACTGAGATTGGTTTAGACGTGGCTGGACATGTGACTAAACAAAGACAGCTTAGCCATTAAACAAAACCTTTAAGTATATTATACTTTTTGAACAATCAAATTTCTGAACGGCAAGAAGAATTAAAACTTACTAGTGGCTGTCAGCCATCCAGTAACCTTAACAGCCATCAGACTTACATTCTAAGGCCAGAAGGGACCACTGTGATCATACAGCCTGACCTCCTGTGTGACACAGGCCAGAGAACTGCCCCCAAATAATTCCTGTTAGAAATAAAGCAGATCTTGTATAGTTGGATATTTTTCTACACTTACATCGGTATCACTATACATCACTCAGGGGTGTGAAAAATCCACGCCGAGTGATGAGGTTATACCGACCTAACCCCTGGTGTAGGCAGCGCTATGTTGACAGAATGGCTCCTCCCCTCGACATAGCTACCTCCTCTCATGGAGGTGGATTAATTAAGTTGATGGGACATGCTCTTCCATTGGTGGTATAGTGTCTTCACTGAAGAGCTGTGCTGCTGCAGTGTTTTAAATGTACTCCTGCCCTTGATTTACAAATTTCCAGTGATGGAGAATGCACCACAGCTCAGGATAACTTGTTCCAGAGGTTAATTACTCTTCCTGTTAAAAATTTACACTATTTCCAGTCTGAATTTGTCTAGCTTCATCTTCCAGACAATGGATCTTGTTATATCTTTGTATGCTAGACTGAAGAGCCCATTATGAAAGTTTAGTTCCCCATGTAGGTACTTGCAGACTGTGACCAAGTCACACCTCTTTGTTAGGCTAAATAGATTGAGCTCTGGGAGTCCATCACTTTAAGGCATGGTAGATGAGGTAGTATCTTTTGCTGGACCAACTTCTGTTGGTAAGAGACAAGCTTTCATGCCACACACAGCTGCTCCTCAGGAAGAGAGCTGAAGAGCAGCTCTGTGTGGCTTGAAAGCTTGGTCCAATACAAGATATTACCTCACCCACACTGCCTCTCTAATATCCTGGGACCGACATGGCTATAAGCACTGCATATTATAAGGCATGTTTCCAATCCATTAATCATTCTCCATTTGTGGAACTGCAGATCTCAGACCATCTGATTGAGACAATATTATTTAATTCTATTTTGCATATGTTCATGCCTTACTCAGCTGTAGGAAGTATATATGTTGTATACACACACCCACTCATTAACTGTGTTTACAGGCCAAAGATTTTTTTTTCCAAAATAAGCAGTGACAAAAATCTGATAAAAACCATGTTCTAGCAACACCACTTCCTCCAGCAAGATGGAGAACACCACCACCTATTCAAACAGAAGCATATGTTCTTTAACGTGATTAAGTCCATGAGTATCACTGTGTCTGTTTGAAGCTGCTCTGCTAAAACTAGTTATGTTCTCCTACTGGGTAAATGTGCCAAAGAATTTAGTTATCCTTGCAGTAAAATTCAGAAAACTGTATGGTACGCAGTTTGGTTTGCACTGCCACAGAAATTAGCCTTGATGAACTGTTGAATCCCAGATGTCCTGGTGGTTCCAGTTTTCTCCCAGTTTTGTTATAAGACAGCAATTACTATCGCTGATCCAAAATGTTAATTCTGTTACAATATTCCGCTACCTTCAAGGTTTCTGGAAAAATAATGTCTCCCATGCTTCTGGAAAGCATACTTGGGCTGAGATGAATAGCTAGAGCCTTTGCTTTCTTCAACTCCTCGTCAGCAAGGTATATTTTGGGTTTTTTTTTCATTTTCTCTAGTAAATGAAGCCAACTTTCACATCTGAACTGATATAAAACCCTTCATCCACAGAGATATCAAAAACTTCTGGGCACAATCAGAGTTACTAAACTAATTATAAAGAAGCCATTAAGAGAAAGGAATTATTTCCATCACTCCTCCCCAGAAGCAGAGCTTAGATCTCAATTAAAATAGCTCATATTGCTCAGATACATAAGGGAATGACCTACAGGGAGAGCTGCGTGTCAGAGTGTCAAGGGCTGGTTTTCTGAGAATGGAAATTTAACAAGAGAATGCATCCAAATCTGCAGCAAGTAATAGCACAAGTGAAACTCTCCACCCTATTTTAAGGTCAGCAGAATTCAGCAAAGCTTTTCTCTTTGGTAACAGAGGGTATTTCTCATTGGTTTTGGAAATCGTTTCCAAAGCCAACTGAACAGTCTTTGGTTGTACTTATTTTTAGCTAAAGACTCAACCTTGGAACAAAGCTGCATGGCCATTTTTTTTCTAATGCTAACATTCCTTAAGGAGAGAGATGGAAAGTCTTACAATAATTTAGAATTACTAACCAAAGTCTGCCCTTTTTTAAAAACGTTTTTCCCCTTGTGCCGCAGTCTATTTTTGACACTGAATGATGGGCAAATTCAAGGGTGAACCCCACCAAAGGAAGCTTCTGGGATGGAGCGCGCTTGATTTAAAGCGGCCACAAGTTTTGTTTTGGTAATTTATGGCTCACTGGAATAAACCATTAAAACACTAAAACTTCTAATTAGGGCTGTCAAGCAATTTAAAAAATTGTGACTAATCTCAATGTTAAATAATATAATACCATTAATTTAATTTTTGATGTTTTCTACATTTTCAAACATACTGATTTCAATTACAACACAGAACACAAGTGTACAGTGCTCACTCGATATTTATTTCACAAATATTTGCACTGTAAAAAACAAAAGAAATAGTATTTTTCAGTTCACTGAATAAGGAACTTTTTTCATGAAAGCTGAACTTACAAATGTAGAATTATGTACAAAAAACTGCATTCAAAAATAAAACAATGAAAACTTTAGAGCCTACAAGTCCACTCAGTTCCATTTCTTGGTCAGCCAATCACTCAAACAAGTTTGTTTACATTTATGGGAGATAATGCTGCGCACTTCTTATTCACAATAACTCCGGAAAGTGAGAACAGGTATTTGCATGGCACTTTTGTAGCTAGCATTTTAAGGTATTTACGTGCCAGATATGCTAAACATTGGTATGCTCCTTCATGCTTCAACCACCACTCCAGAGGACATGCTTCCATGCTGATGATGGGTTCTGCAGCAGTGCAGACTAGCACATGTTCATTTTCATCATCCAAGTCAGATGACACCAGCAGAAGACTGATTTTCTTCTTTTGGTGGTTCGGGTTCTGTAGGTTCCACATTGGAGTGTTGCTCTTTTAAGGCTTCTGAAAGCATGCTCCACACACCATCCCCATCAGATTTTGGACGGCAATTCAGATTCTTAAACCTTGGGTAGAGCGCTGAGCTACCTTTAGAAATCTCACATTGGTACTTTCTTTGTGTTTTGTCAAAACTGCAGTGAAAGTGTTCTTAAAACAAACGTGCTAGGTCATCATCAGAGACTGCTATAACATGAAATATATGGCAGAACGCGGGTAGAACAGAGCAGGAGACTTACAATTCTTCGCCCAAGGACTTTGGTCACAAATTTAATTAACGCAATATTTTTTTAACAAGTGTCATCAGCATGGAAGCATGTCCTCTGGAATGGTGGCTGAAGCATGAAGGAGCATACCAATGTTTACCATATCTGGCATGTAAATACCTTAAAATGCTAGCTACAAAAGTGCCATGCAAATACCTGTTCTCATTTTCAGGAGACACTGTGAATAAGAAGTGGGCAGAATTATCTCCCACAAACGTACAAACTTTTCTGTCTTAGCAATTAGTTGAACAGGAAGTAGGACTGAGTGGACGTGTAGGGTCTAAAATTTTACATTATTCAAAAACAAAATATATGTTTGTAACTTGCACTTTCACGATAAAGAGATTGCACTACAGTACTTCTAGGAGGTGAACTGAAATATACTATTTATTTTGTTTATCATTTTTATAGTGCAAATATTTGTAATAAAAATATAAAGTGAGCACTGTACACTTTGCATAGCGTTGTAATTGAAATATATTTGAAAATGTACAAAAACATCAAAATATTTAATTTCAATTGGTATTCTATTAACAGTGTGATTAAAACTGCAATAAATTGTGATTTTTTTTAAATCACAATTAATTTTTTGAGTTAATCCCATGAGTTAATCCCAATTAATCAACAGACCTACTTCTAATCAATGTTTGTGTGAATAGTCTAAGCAAACATCCATGATTTCAGAGAGGAAAGAAGGACTGCGATCATAGGGCACCGTTTAAAACCAAGCCATCAGAAAGCATTACCTAATGCCTCCCTAACATGTTTGCTGGAGCTGAAATGGCAGATTAAATTTTCCAGGCAAGCGGTGCACACTGAGATTTAGGACTAGTCTACACTGGCAGCGCTTTAACATGGTTTGTCTGGTCATGGCAGAGCTCTGAGAGAGAGAGTGCTCTAAAAAAAAAAAAAAAAAACCGCCACGAGGGGCACAGCTCCCAGCACTGGTGCACTGTCTACACTGGCACTTTACAGCACTGAAACTTGCTGTGTTCTTTCACACGCCTGAGCAAGAAAGTTGCAGTCCTGTAAATTGCCAGTGTAGACAAGCCCTTAGCTACACGACTATTCTAGTTTGCCAAAGCTCTAGTGCAAAAGATTCAAGACAAGAGAAGCCTTTTAAGCCTGTTTGAATGCACATGAAGAGCAGGAAGAGAGTTAGTTCTGATTTGACAGAGGATTTGTTGAGACCTCAGTCCAGTCTTTAGCCACAACACACAAAAGCCACCGTGTTCGCTGAAAAGTATTAATTTGAGCTTGTACAAGAAGTTGGTTCTCTGATCTCTGCAGCTGCTCTCCCCAAAGCAGACAAATGTCCTGATAAAACGTGGTACTGCCCTCTGCTCCAGAGGCTCACAAAGCAATAGCACATAGCAGTTTGATAGAGTAAGATCTTTCCTCACAACACAACTTGATTATTGGGGGGGGGGGTTGGTTTTTTTGGGTGGGGGGAGGGAGAATATCCATCTAAAAACTGGAACTCTAACAAGAAAGTATGTGAATTGAGTATTAGAACCATACCAGCATCACTTTGTAAAGACAGCAGACCCAGTGAAAAAATAAATCCAGACTTCAGAGTCACTGGTATTAGAAGGCTTACAATAATGATTACAATTAACAATAATGATCTCATGCCATAGGAGTTTTCCTTGACTTATCTTTAATGTACATACATCTGCCATTACCAGGCTGCCTGGGACAGTCCCTCTGCCAGCATCACTTAGACATGCATACTTTCAGCCTTGTAATGAGGAACATCTTCTGGCATACAACTAACAGACCAAACATCAGATTCTCTTCAGCACTCACTACTCACTCATAGACTCAGGTCAGAAGGGACCATTACGATCATCTAGTCTGACCTCCTGCACAATGCAGGCCACAGAATCTCACCCATCCACTCCTGTATCAAACTTGTGTCTGAGCCATTGAAGTCCTCAAACCATGGTTTAAAGGCTACAAGGTGCAAAGAATCTTCCAGCAAGTGACCCATGCTCCACGCTGCAGAGAAAGGCAAAAAAAAAAAAGGGCTTCTGCCAATCTGCTGTGGAGGAAAATTCCTTCCTGACCTCAAATATGGCGATCAGCTAAATCCTGAGCATGTCGGCAAGACTCACCAGCCAGACACCCAGGAAAGAATTCTCTATAGTAACTCAGACCCCACCCCATCTAACATCCCATCACAAGCCATTGGGCATATTTACCGCTAGTAGTCAAAGACAAATTAATTGTCAAAATTAGGCTATCCCATTATACCATTCCCTCCATAAACTTATCAAGCTTAGTCTTGAAGGCAGATATGTCTTTTGACCCCACTATTCCCCTTGGAAGGCTGTTCCAGAACTTCACTCCTCCGATGGTTAGAAACCTTCATCTAATTTCAAGTCTAATCTTCCTGATAGCCAGTTTATATCCACTTGTTCTTGTGTCCACATTGGTTACTGAGCTTAAATAATTCCTCTCCCTCCCTGGTATTTATTCCTCTGATATATTTATAAAGAGCAATCATATTTCCCCTCAGCCTTCTTTTGGTTAGGCTAAACAAGCCAAGCTCTTTGAGTCGCCTTTCATATGACAGGTTTTCCATTCCTTGGATCATCCTAGTAACTCTTCTCTGTACCTGTTCCAGTTTGAATTCATCCTTCTTAAACATGGGAGAACAGAACTGCACACAGTATTTCAGATGAAGTCTCACCAGTGCCTTGTATAATGGTACTACATCTCCTTATCTCTACTGGAAATACCTCGCCTGATGCATCAAGGTCAAGACAGTTTTCATCCTGGAAGTGCTTGCTAAGTCCCAGGGACTCCTCAGTTATACAGTCACTCTTTAAAAGTCTATTAAAATATGTGCTTGTTATAGGAATTTACTGATGAGATTCACTCTGCTGTAACTGACCCAAAATTAACAACTGTGCTCAGAAATTACAAAGTTAACATTACAATTAATCACAATCTAGGCAGTAAGGTGTCTTCTGTGACTGCATCGCTTACTGCTATTCTCAATAAAGAGCAATCTGTTTGTGCAATGACTTCAAGTTAATTTGAAAGTATCTTGCAGACATGTCTCAGCTTAAATATAGGGCAATAATGACTCAAGTCTTCAGCACTATTTACACTTGAACAGCTGCTAGAAAGAAAAAATGTCTTGCTCTACTTTTGAATTTAGAGCCCCACACCAAGATCAGAATAATATTTTGTAAGTACTCTCCACTTCAGAAGGCAAGAATCATTTGGATCCTTCCCTTCTCCCCCCCACCTCCATCCTTTCCAACATAAAGATACAATTTGAAAATAAATAATTCATTCCACACTGGACATCCAAAACCAAATACTGTATGACCGAGGGCAAAATACACAAATTCACTCAAAGCTGCCACGACATTTTCTTCCCTTTAATTTTGTAGCCAACAGGTAGCAGTCAAAAACAGATGGTCATTTTGGCAGCAGTCCTGCAAATGTGACATCCACCATCTTGGCCAGCACACCAGGGACTGAACTGGGTACCTCCAGGGCTAAAAACAGGAGATTTTACAGCTTGAGCTAAAGAGCCAAGGCTACCTAGCTGGGGGCTGCAACAACTCAGATCCTCAGTGACAGGCACAAAGGGGAGGGACCTGTAACACACACTGACCAGCCCTTACACCAACGTGTGCATGCGCCCATGCTTAACTTTACATGTCAGTAGTTCTACTAACTCCAACAGCAGTCATTGTGTGAATAAAATGAAGCACATGACTACGTGCTTGCAGGATGAAGGCCTTTGTTAGTAAATGAGTTACTGTAAACAGCCCCAGCAAAGCACATGGCTACAGCCCCGCTTAAACTGAGAACACATATATATTACCTGTAAATTAACCAGGTGCATTATTTGCATTTTGCAAAACTCATGCCCTTGTTTCACATTTAATATTCAGTGCAAAAGTGATTATCCCAAAAAAACATTTGCTGCGAGCATCCATTTCAGCTAGAGAATTTTACCAAAACTAGCAAAAATGCTACAGTAGTGCTCTACAAACAGGTTTCCTGTTGTCTTTACTCTAAAACAGGTGGAAATCCAAATCCAAAAGGTGTCTGCCACCTTGTAAGTTATTTTTAGTTTATAGGTGAAGCTGTTGCCCTCTGCCTTATTTATCCAGTGAATTCACCTAGCCAGCTGTAAATCCACAGGCGATCACAAGCATGTTTATCTTACAAATTATGCAGGCCAACAGATGCTAGACTCGTACAAGAGAAAATTCACTGGGGGGAAAAAAAAAAAGTCAAGCATGGATTTTTGTTTTGCTACTAAAAGTACTACAGGCACCTCGTTCTGCAGCTTTATTATTAAATATTTAGGAGTTATGGGAAGACGGGGGTTAAAAGAGGCTACAAGAAACAACGTTTTAGTGCTGCTGCTTTACTTGACCCATTTATTTCTAAAGGGAAAAAAAGGATGCAAGACTAGGCCTGGATCCTTCAAGCCCAAAAATAAGGTTACATGAATATGTATAGGACTTCTCCCCACCTAACTCCTCAATCCTGTAAACAGACCCCATACCTGCACAGAGCCCCAATTAAGTCAATGGAGCTACCCTGGTGTCCACCCACATGGATCCTGATGGCAGGATCTGGGCCTAAAATATTAATGGCATTAAGAAATCTTGCATTCCAGTTGGTAGGTCCTGATATCATCAGCATGTCACACCAACACAGGAATCTGATCTAATTTGTTTACTGAAATCCCTCTACAAAAGTATCAGTGTATCTCCACTGTCCTCAATAAGACCATGGACTCTCCTAGCGGGAGTATACGTTGTTGGCACTTAACCAATATTAAATAAGTCAAGAAGTCACTGTTGTGTTGATAAAATAATGCTATAGACTAGAGCTGCTCAGATGTTAATTATGTAGTTACTAATGCAAGGTTCTGTTTAAAGAAATGAGTCTGCCTGATTTCATCATTGTTTCCTGCCACTGTTTCCTCTATTTCAAAAATCCACAAGACAGACATTTTCTAAACGGCTTTGCCATCACATGCTTCTCTCCTTCCATCCTATGTCTCCTAATCACCTCTTGTCCCAACCCACCCCACATCTTCCAGTTTGCCATCCCATCTGGGCTTCCCCACACTGTGTGGGAGTATCACATAATATGACATTTAAAAGGCTAAATGAGAAATCACTCTTCCTGGGAATTTCAGAAGCAGAATAAAATCCAATTACGAGATTATCTAAAAAAAATTAAAAATCTGCTTTCTTCCCCAAAGCCAAAGGACAGAGAGCGGAGATGTCTGAGTTTAACGTCAGTAAAGTGCTTTGAACACAGAAAGCGGTAGGCAAATACATTATCATTCTCATCAGCAGATGTCATTAGGGCAAAAATCTTCAATTTGGATTGGAGCTTCATTAAAAGACAGGCAGAACAAGTGGAAAAATATTAGAGAAGCAGTAAACACAGGCTGGACTGGTGCAAAGTTTGCTACTGAACTAAGCAAATAAGAACAGCCAGTATCCACACATGCTGAATTCACATTGCTGCTTCTTGTAAGGGCTTGCTTTTCACCATTCCAGTTACACTAAGGGCTGCAGAAAACACTCTTTCAATACCCTGCTACCTTGGCACTAAAGAGCAATTTACTTCCTCTTCCCTGCCACCCAAAAAAAAAAAAAAAAAAAAAAGCTGGGGTTATCTAGGAAAAAGAAAAACAAAGTCTGAGGATTTTAAATCGGTGTTTACTTTCCCAGCTTACGGGGGCCCCATGATGAGCTCAGAGAAAGGAGGGGAGAGAGAAATAGTGCAGCACACAGCTGGATGCTAGAGGCATAAAGCAGCTGACAGAGCCCTTTGGCCAGTAACCTAGGACTGCAGACACAAAGCAACCCACCCAGCTTGCTCTGGGCATCTCCTGGAAGGGGATGAGCTCACCATCTGGTCTCAGTCAGATTGCAAAGGGTTTCAAAAAGGGGAAACAAAGAATCAACAAAAAGCAGTTCCGCACCCTGAGCAACACTGCTCAGTGCAGCAGGGTTCATCTCACAGACCACAATGCCCCCCAAATCAAGCAGGAAGAAAGTGTTTCCAGTTTCCCCCCACAAGTTCCATCACCCTGAGCACCCGCTGTCTCTAACTCTCCCCCCCGCCCCCAAGCAGTCCATCCCCAACCACAGTTGACAGGGATCCTAACTCTTCTTCAACATCATCTGCATTGGTGTGGGAGAGGGCATGGGCACTTAAAGCTTTCCCCTCCACACATTTACTCTGCAGAGGGGCTGGAAAACACAAGGCAGGGTGTATAGCTGCACAAGGGTGGAGTTCTGTAACTGGCAGGGGGTATTTGGGGAGTTGCATTCAAATGGGTGCAGCTGAAGAAAATGTTTGGAGGGTATGTGGCAGCTGGAATGTGGACAAGGCTTCAGGGAGGGTGATGGGTTTGGACGGGATGGAGTATTTCATAACATGGAAATGTTGGGCTGACAGAGGAATGGGGATTCTTTGGGGAGTCATGGACAGCTGGGGGTGTGGAGATAAGCGGCTGGCCTTTCCAGAGAAAACGGTTAGCTGAAGGGAGGGAATGGGGTAATAGTCAGCTGGGGAAGGAACAGGAGGGTTACATGCGGGGATCTCTGAGGGAAGATGGGGAATATCGGGAGAGGATGTTCACAGAGGGTTGTACAGAAATTTTTAGGGAAGGATAGGAGTTTGTATTTAATGAGGATGGGGAGCTTATTTGAGGAGTTGTGGGGAAGCTGTGAGAGGAACTTGGCAGTTGGGGTACATGTAGGGCTGAGGTATAGGCCTCCATATGCCATACATAGAGGCCTGCGGTATATGGGGTTGAGAAAGAGGTGGGGGCCTGTGGTATCTGAAGATTGGAACTGAGAGTTTTCATCTAGGGTGGGGCTTATGGTATCTAGGAGGAAGTAGACGCATCTGGGAGGACTGTCATGTATGGGGGTGGAGGCTGAAGTTGTATCTAGTGGGGGCTGTTATATAGGGGTATTACTAGAGAGTCTGATATATAAAAGGTGTGTGGACTGTTGCATCAGGGGTGTAAATGTATGTAAGGGGTCATGGGCTGGATGGTCTGTGCAGGGGTGTACTGAGAGGGTCTGAGTGGGTGGGGTTTATCACGGGGGTGTGTTAGGGGAGATATATGGAGTGTAGGCTGTACCTAGGGAGGTATATCACATGGTCACTGGGATGTACCTAGGCAGCCTGGGAATGCAGTGTGGAGGGTCTGGGGTGTCTCGTGCAACGTGGGGAAGTACAGGAAGCCACTAGGGTAGGTGCAATGGGCTGTACCTTGAGGTCTGCTAGGCAGGTCACTGGGCAGGGTCTGGGTGTGGGCAAAAGGCCCTTGAGAACCATGGAGGGGGGTGTTCTGTGGGAGGCAGCAGGCTGGGAGGGGCTCTCAGATGCTGGGGGATCCCAGGAGTGTTGCTGGGGGCTCTCAGTGGGCCCAGAAGGCAGCTAGTAGAGGTGAGGAGCTCGCCTGCTCGCTGGGCCAGGCAGGAGGGTGTTGCTGGGCAGGGCCGGAAGAGGGTCACTGGGATGGATGGTACCAGGGTACTGGGGGGACACAGGGCAGGGTGGTATCATGGGGGCAAGGCAGGCAGGGTGCTAGCAGGGGTACTGCTGGGCAGGACCGGGGGGCAGGCCCAGAGGGTACGAGGGCAGGGTGTCGCTGCACAGGGTGGTACTGGGGGAATACAGAGTGGCACCATGGGACTTGGAGGGTCACAGGGAAGGCTGGACAAGGAGCTGGTACTGGGCACATATACCAGGCACGGGGGGGGGGTCACAGGGCAGGGTGTATCAGGTAGTACCAGGGGTTGCAGGGCAGGGTGGTACCACAGGTGCAAGGTGGGCAGGGTGCTGGCAGGCTGGTACCAGGTGGCAGGGGTATCATCAGGAGGAACCTGGACACTGGGGGCTGCAGGGCAGGGTGGTCCTGGGGGGGCAAGGCAGAGCGGGGCAGGGGGGTACCGGGAGGCGGGGCTGTGGCTGGGGTTCTGTGGGGCGGAGGCGGGCCATGCAGGGCGCTGGCAGGCTGGAACCAGGGGGCGAGGGTGTCGCTGGGCAGGGCCAGGGGGCAGGCGGCGAGACCAGGAGGGACCGGGGCGGGGGGCTGGCGAGACGGGACCGGGCGGGCCGGCTGTTACTGGGGGATCGCGGCGGGGGCCGGGGGCTGGCGAGGAGGCACCGGGCGGACCAGGGCACCGAGGTGTCGCTGGGCGGGAGCGGGGCGCCGCGGGCCGGGGCTCACCCAGCAGCAGCAGCTTGACCTCCCGCGCCGCCTTCTCGCCATCTTCGCGCAGGTTCTTGTCGATCATCTTGGAGCGCTCGGCCGCCGCCTTGTCCTCGGCGCTCACGGTGCAGCCCATTGCGGGGCCGGGCTGAGGCGGATCCCGGCCGAGTCGGGCTGGTCGCGCGGCGCTAAGCTGCGTCCCCTCAGCCTGCCGGCGCCGCTCTGAGTCCAGGGCCGCCCGGCTCGGGGGCGGGGCCGGGCCTCCGGTCGCAGGGCGGGGCCGTTCTGTAGGGGGTGTGCTTCGGGGGGAAGGGGAGGGATGGGTTAGGGGGTGTCTCTGTATTGGCTTGGTTTGAGGTGCAATGGGTGGGGCTGGAGTGGATCTGTGTGGGGTGGGTTTGGGGGTGCAGTGGGTGGGGGTGTGATGGCTCTGTGTGGGGTGGGTTTTGGGTGCAGTGGGTGGGGGTGTGATGGCTCTGTGTGGGGTGGGTTTGGGGCTGCAGTGGGTGGGGGTGTGACGGCTCTGTGTGGGGTGGGGTTTGGGTGCAGTGGGTGGGGGTGTGACGGCTCTCTGTGGGGTGGGTTTTGGGTGCAGTGGGTGGGGGTGTGACGGCTCTGTGTGGGGTGGGTTTGGGGGTGCAGTGGGTGGGGGTGTGACGGCTCTGTGTGGGGTGGGGTTTGGGTGCAGTGGGTGGGGGTGTGACGGCTCTGTGTGGGGTGGGGTTTGGGTGCAGTGGGTGGGGGTGTGACGGCTCTGTGTGGGGTGGGTTTTGGGTGCAGTGGGTGGGGGTGTGACGGCTCTGTGTGGGGTGGGTTTGGGGTGCAGTGGGTGGGGGTGTGACGGCTCTGTGTGGGGTGGGTTTGGGGGTGCAGTGGGTGGGGGTGTGATGGCTCTGTGTGGGGCGGGTTTGGTGTGCAGTGGGTGGGGGTGTGATGGCTCTGTGTGGGGCGGGTTTGGTGTGCAGTGGGTGGGGGTGTGATGGCTCTGTGTGGGGTGGGTTTGGAGTGCAATGGGTGGGGGTTGAGTGGGGTGGGTTTGGGGTGCAGTGGGTGGGGGTTGGGTGGTTCTGTATGGGGTAGGTTTGGAGTGCAATGGTTTGGTGTGTGGAGGCTTGGTGTGGCATGGTTTGGGTGCAATGGATGGGGGTTGGGGGCTCTGTATAGGGTGTGTTTGTGGTGTGGTGGATGGTTTTGAGAAATGAAGAGGGGTTAGCTCCCTTTTACAGAGAGCCAGCCAGCAGCTCTAAAATCCCTCTTAGTAGCTGTCCTATAATTGTACTACCTGTAAAGGGTTAAAAAGTCTCACTGCTATGCATAGGTAAAAGGAAGTGAGTGGGCACCTGGCCAAAAGAGTCAGTGGGAAGACTAGAACTTTTTTAAAATTGAAACAAAGACTCCCCTTTTATCTGTCTGTTGTTCTCCCTTGGGAGAGAGGCGGCCAGAGCAGAGCTATGCTGTGAGAATTTGGGCCAGGTAGGAAAAAATCTTCAGTATCATACCTAGAAACTACTCATTTAAAACCCCAGATATGTAAGTTGATCAGGCAATGTCTTGGAAGACTCGATTAATTTTATCTCTTTTTGTTTCTTTATGGCTTGTGGACTTCTCTGTGCTAACCCCAGATGCTTTTGTTTTCCTTGTAACCTTTAAGCTGGACTTCAAGAGAGCTATTGGTGGTGCTTAATCCTTGTAATTGCTCTTTTAAAATCTAACAATAGCCTGAGCTTCCAGATATATTTTCTTTCTTGTTTTATATTGATAAAATTTACCTTTTTTAAGAACAAAATTGGATTTTTTGTGTTTTAAGAGATTTGTGCACATGTTGTTTAATTAGCTGATGGCAATAGCTGATTTCCTTTCTCCTTCCCCCTTTCTTTTCTTTCTCAGCTCTTCCCTGGGGTGGGGGGTGAAAAGGCTTGAAGGTACCCCCACAAGTGCACCTTCCTGGGCTCTCAAGGGGGGTTCTGCACTTGTGTGGTGGCAGCATCTACCCATCCAAAATCTTTATGGGGTGAATTTGGGGTGCAGTGGCTCTATATGGTTTCAGATGCAATAGCTGAGTGTGGGTGACTCTTTATGGGGTATTGCCATGGGCAGGGAGTGGGATGGTTCTGTGTGGGATGTTTTTGGGGTTCATTGGTTGGGGTGGGTGGCTCTGTATTGGGTTGGTTTGGGGTGCGATGGGTGGGGTTTTTTTGGCTCTGTATGGGGTGTGTTTGGGGTGCAGTGTGTGTGTGTGGACTGGCTCTGTATGGGGTGTGTTTGGGGTGCAGTGGGTGTGGATGGGTGGCTTTGCATGGGGTGGATTTGGGATGCAATGGGAGGGCTGAGGTAGCTCTATCTGGGGTAGGTTTGGGGTGCATTGGGTGGGTGTAGGTATCTCTGTATGGGGTGGGTTTCGGGTGCAGTGGGTGTAGGGTGGGGTAGCTATGAATGGGGTGAGTTTGGCGTGAGGTGGCACTGGCATGGGTGTGGGGTGCAATGTGTGGGTGTGGAGTGGCTCTAAATAGAGTGGGTTGGGTTGTAGTGGTGTGGGGTAGCTCTATATGGGGTTTGTCGTGCAATGGGTGGGGTGGCTCTGTACAGGGTGGATTTAGGGTGCAATGGTTTGGAGTTCTGTGGGGTGGCTCTGTGTGGCATGACTTTGGTGGAATGATTGGGGGTTCAGGGCTCTGTATGGGGTGGGTTTGGAATGCAATTTGTGGGGATGTATGAGGTGGGTGTGGGGTGCATTGGTTGGGGGTTGGGTGGCTCGGGTCAGTTTGGGGTGCAATGGGTGGGCTGGGTGGCTCTGTATGGGGTGGGTTTTGGGTGCAATGAATGGAGGTGGGGTGCTTCTGGGTAGGGTGGGTATGGGTTGCAGTGGGTGAGGTGCAGTGGGTTGGGATTTGGATGCGGTGAGGGTGGGTGGCTCTGTATGGGGTATGGGGTAGCATCATGGGCAGGTGTGGAGTGGCTCTGTGTGGGGTGGGTTTGGGGTGGAGAGGGGTGGCTCTATGAGTTGGGTTTGGGATGCAGGGGTTGGGTGGCTCTGTATGGGGCGGATTTCGGGTGCAATGGGTGGGGTCAGTGTCTCTGAATGGGGTGGGTTTGGGATGCAGTGGGTAGGGGTGAGATGGCTCTTTATGGGTTGGGTTTGGGATGCAGTGGGTGGGCTCTGTACGGAGTAGTGCCACAGGCAAGGGCATAGTGGTTTTATATGGGGTGGGTTTGTGGTGCAGAGGTTGGGTGGCTCTGTATGGGGGGACTTGGGGTGCAGTGGGTCAGGATGGGGTGGCTCTGTATGGGCTGGGTTCGGTATGCAGTAGGTGGGGTGCGGTGGCTCTGTATGTGGTGTGTTTGGGTTGCAGTGGGTGGGGGTCATCTGGTTCTGTATGGGGTGAGTGTGGGAGCAATGGGTGGGAGTGGGCTAGCTCTGCATAGGGTGGTTTGGGGTGCAGTGGGGGTGGGGTGTCTCTGTATCGGGTGAGCTTGGGGTGCAAGAGGTGGGTGTGGATGGCTCTGAATAGGGTGGGTTTGGGATGGAGTGGCTCTGTATGGTGTGCATTTGGGGATGCAGGGGGTGGGGTGGTTCTGTATGGGATGGGTTTGATGTGCAATGGGCGGGGGTATCTCTGAGTAGGGTGGGTTTGGAGTGCAGTTGGGGTGGGGTGACTGGAATGTGTTTTGGGTGCAGTGGATGGGGTGGTTATGTATAGTTTTGGTTTGGGGTGCAGTTTGTGTAGGTGGGTGACTGGTGTGTTTGGGGTCTAATGGGTAGGGATAGGGTGGCTCTGTATGGGGTGGGTTTGCAGTGCAATGGGTGGGGTGTGGTAGCTCTGTTTGAAGTGGGTTTGGATTGCAGTGGATGGGGGTTGGGTGGCTCTGAATATGGTGGGTTTGGGGTGCAATGGTTGGGGATGGGGTGGCTCTGTATTGGATGAGTTTGGGGTCAATTGGTGCAGAGGCTCTATATGGGGTGGGTTTCGGGTACAATCAGTGGGGGGTTACAATGTTGCCATCCTCCATACATTAAAATCAATATTTTTTTTAAAACACACATTTGGGGTCCCTTTTAATTACCTTCTGGATTTTGAACCTTTAGGTCTCACTTTTCTTCACAAACCCATAGAACTAGAAACTTCCATTTTTTTTAAATAAAAGTTCTTATGTAGTCACCTGACTCCAGGAGCTGGGGCTTTAAGAAAAAAATCACGAGACTGACAATAAAATCATCAGAGTCGAAAGAATGTGGTCTTTTCTCTATTGAGAGTGGAGGTGTTTTGAGGTTATTTGAGGGAGGGGGGTAAGTCGGGTTGGCTGTGTATTGAGGTGGTGGCTGGGGGGGGGTGCTGGTATAGGATGGAGGCTGTCAGGATGTGGGGGCTCGAAGCTATGATGGAGGGAGGTTTTGGGGGGCACTGGAAGAACTAGTGGGGATCTCATGACTCCTGGTAGGGCCTGAAGCAGCCTTTCAAGACTGCACGCCTTTGAATCATAGAATATCAGGGTTGGAAGGGACCTCAGTAGGTCATCTAGTTCAATCCCCTGCTCAGAGCAGGACCAATCCCCAACTAAGGAGAGGAGGGATAGCTCAGTGGTTTGAGTATTGGCCTGCTAAACCCAGTGTTGTGAGTTCAATCCTTGAGGGGGCCATTTAGGGATCTGGGGCAAAAATCTGTCAGAGATGGTACTTGGTCCTGCTATGAAGGCAGGGGACTGGACTCAATAACTTTTCAGGGTCCCTTCCAACTCTGAGATAGGTATATATCTCCATATAATAAATCATCTTAGCCAGGGCTTTGTCAAGGCTGACCTTAAAGACCTCTAAGGAAGGAGATTCCACCACCTCCCTAGTGAAAAAGTTTTTCCTAATACCCAACCTCAGCCTCCCCCACTGCAACTTGAGACCATTGTTCCTTGTTCTGTCATCTGCCACCATCCTCTTTGGAATCCCCTTTCAGTAGCTAAAAGCAGCTATCAAATTCCATCTCATTCTTCTCTTTCACAGATTAAATAATCCCAGGTCCCGCAGCCTCTCCTCATAAATCATGTGCTCCAGCCCCCTAATCATTTTTGTTGCCCTCCACTGGACTCTTTCAATTTTTTCCACATCCTTCTTGTAGTGTGGGGCCCAAAACTGGACACAGTACTCCAGCTGAGGCCTCTTCAATGTCGAATAGAGAGGAATGATCACATCCCTCAATCTGCCGGCAATGCTCCTACTTATCCAGCCCAAAATGCCATTAGCCTTCTTGGCAACAAGGGCACACTGTTGACTCATATCCAGCTTCTCGTCCAGTGTAACCCCTAGGTCCTTTTCTGCAGAACTGCTGCCTAGCCACTCGGTTGCTAGTCTCTAGCAGTGCATGGGATTCTTCCGTTGTAAGTGCAGGACTCTGCACTTGTCCTTGTTGAACCTCATCAGATTTCTTTTGGCCCAATCCTCTAATTTGTCTAGGTCCCTCTGTATCCTATCCCTACCCTCCAGCATATCTCCCACTCCTCCCAGTTTAGTGTCATCTGACCTTCTCTGCCTCTGAAAGCACCAAATTTTGGAGAAGAAGAAAATGCTCCAGATTGCAGCTGGGCCTGCTTGCAAATGTCTAGTATTCTGGCTTATGAATAATCAGGGCCAGCTCCAGGCACCAGCTTATCAAGCAGGTGCTTGGGGCGGCAACTCCGGACGGGGGTGGCACTTTTAGGTATTCGGTGGCAATTCGGCGGAGGGTCCTCACTCCCACTCGGAGCGAAGGACCTCCCGCTGAATTGCCGAAGATCGTGAGTGTGGCTTTTTTTTTTTTTTTTTTTTTTTTGGCTGCTTAGGGCAGCAAAACCCCTGGAGCCAGCCCTGTGAATAATGGTGGAAACCTTCTGTCATCACAAGTGCTTGGAGAAAGGATCCCACATGCCAGGATAAATCTATCCCTGTTCTTACTGCAGTGAACTTAATAGAACATCCTCAGTGATTAGTTTGGCTCAGTATTTTTACTGAACTGCAGAAAGGACCTTTGGGGGCAGGTTTAATGTGGATCACTGTCCTAATAATCTGTAGGAGTATATCCCAGACAGTGCATGTGCTGGTTTTTTTGGTTTGTTTTTTTGTTTGTTTTTTATTACAAATATTTGCACTCTAAAAAAGGTAAAAGAAATAGCATTAGCTCATTACTATCAGGGCCACAGCTCAGAACCCTCTCCTTGTAAAAACCCAAATACTGTATTCACCCTATAAACTAGAGATGCAGCTCTACTAACCAAGAGAGGAGGATCCCATGTGCAGGCTCACACATTCTACCAAACAGAGAAAAAGTGCAAGCATGCTTTCACGCATACATACAGTGAGTTTAGGGGTGGGAAGCCCTTGTTCCAGGTACCTTGGCTGATTAGATTAATGGGTGAGAGGTGAGAGGCAAGTGGGATTTGGAAGCTATTCTGCATGTGGCCCAGCTTCCAAACATTGGCACTTCAATTGTCAGCTAGTAAGTACATCAAATCCCTGAATGTTTGCAGCTCCATCTGACAATAGTAATTGCCAAAAAAAACTAAGGTCTTTGTACCAATATTAACTGTTTCAGTTGGGTGGGGGTGGGGATGGGGATGGGGATGGGGGTGGGGGAGAGTATTCTGGATGCAGTTATACTGGTAAAAATGTGCCTTTCACTGGAACACCTTATTCCCCTTCCCATACAGGAATAATCTATAATGATATAAACACTTTTATACCCATATAGCAGCATCCATATGCTGGTAACAATTTGGGAATAATTAAACCAGGTAACTATAAGGCCTAACCATCTGTTTTGCAAACCCAAGTGCAAGCTCTCAGATGCAATGTTTGGAGAAGCTGTTAAAATGAATTGAACCCCCTGTAGTTAATTTAGCACAAATCACTTACTATCAGCTTTCTTGCTGAAGAAACAGTTTTGACATCTTAAAAACCATGACATTCTCAGGACTGATTGCTGTGATGTGAAATGCAATAACACCTGTTGCTGGTGCACATCTGGGCCTAATCTGCAGGCCAGAAGGACATCCAAAGCATTTATATTCTGCTCCCTCTAATTGGAGCATGATTTTCAAGAGGGACTAGTTGAAGGCCTTTAGAAAGGTAATTATTTTCTAACAGACTGGAATCCATTGATCTCCTGGGGTTTGATGTCCACAGAGGTGGGATTTGGCTTGGCAGTGCTCTGTATATAGGTTCAACCCTGAACAGAGAGTCAAGGCCCATAAATCAACATTTACTGCCAACGAGCCATCCAGTCAAGCCCCGGGAGAGAATTTTTGTACATGCTTTGTTTATTTTTTCATGTGCTCATTTTGGATTCCGTCTCCCCAACTGTGCAGGGAAAACTATTTGTAATGAGTCAGTTTGCTTCTCAGCCTTTTCCAAATTGGGACTCCCTTTTCCACACTGGGACCCAATAGCCCCCCTCCCTACTAGCAGGGAATGCACTCCCGGTTAGTAATATTAGATGGGAATGTTGGACATAAGCCCTCAACACGTGATCATGACCTCCATTGAGAACCCAGGATTGTCACAATTAATTGACTGTCACAAGAACACCTTGATTTTTGCCTCATTTTCTCTTTGTGAATTGTCTGAGGAGAGCTCACGGTTCTCCCCAATTCCTTTTGTTGTTCAAAATTGTTCAGCAGATAACTCCTACAAACAATTCTTGGCCTATCAATTGGTCCATTGTAATCATTGCATATGCAAAGTGCGCTGGTTAGTTTAGAGTAGATGTTTTGATCACGTGGCACTGTATTGGTTCCCTAGTTGGATCAGCATTGCTTTTAGAATCAAATATTCCCAAATTCAGCATTTGCAAATATTCTGCCCTATTGATGTCCTTTGTGCCCCTTCCTGCCAGGAAATCTGTGTGCTAGAATATGAACACAAATAGGCACAACCACAGGGGAAGCAAATTCTGGTTGTGATTTGAGAGAAGAGCTATGGAAATATTTCTGAGTTATTTGTCCTCCTCTAATTACAGGAAACGCAAGTCCTCAAATGTAAATAAAAATGGTTTGTTTTGTTTTAAGTTTTATTAAATAGTGTTGCCACTTTTTGACCTAGGTGGGTAGGCAAATTTTGGGGCCCTGGGGCTGTTCCAGCTAGGAGTAGAAATGGGTGATAAGTATTTCTTTGTTGCAATTGTGTTTATTTACAAAGAATGCACGAAGTCCAGTGTCTGTGAACACAGAAAGAACCAAATGGCAGAAAAAGAACACACTTTTCAGCCTGCACCACCTACCCAAAAACCTCTCCCCAGGTTTCTTCCACAGTCAGACACCTGGCTTTCAGCTGATCCTTCAGGTTGTCTGTGTCACTCTGAGTCTTTCCTGATTTTCTGTCATCTTTTCTTTCTCTCTCTCTCTTACTCACATACAACTCATCAAAAGCACCCATTCAGTTCCAAACACGTGAGAGGGTTCACAACCCCCTTTTGTCTTCAGTTTTGTGATTCACTCACCCTGCCAGGTATGTTAAGGGAAGGGGACGCTCACATTCAGTCCCAGAGATGGTGGCAGTTCCTGCAGCAACAGTACCTCTCAGCAAAACAATACTTATGGACAAGAGCCACACGGTGCCTCATCCCAGGCCCTAATGTGAACAGGGCATGGCAGGATTCCCCCCATCTTGAAACCTTCAATCCATTTTCTAGCACAGCTCCCTCGCAGCCATGACATAGTCCACCTTATTCGTGACCCCAGATGGAGGCAGGGGATGGAGGGGGATTCTCCAAAGCACATGAATCTATGGAGGTTCTGGGCTGACACATACCCTAAAGGTAACCCCCAGGGCTGCTCTAATTTGCAATCTCTAGCCCACCTGGAATCCAGGCAGTGCAAGGATGGCTTACAGCCATCTTCGCTTCCCTTTGCCTGGGCTCCTAGGAGTACAGCTCAGAATTAAACCCCAGGCACTGAGTCCATGGGGGATCTGAGTGTAGTTGTGGGGAATGCATGTGGAAACTCAGGCTTCTCTACGCCTAAATGTAGTTGGTCTCATAAACCCAGATTCTTGCTGTTTTACCTTACCTCTGTAATGCAAAGGCACCCTAAACCCCATGGCAGACCAGCTGAAGCGTACTGTGGCCCAAAGCCTCAGGGAGGGGCTGGGAGAGGAGCAGCAGTGGGAATAGAGGGCAGGCCAGGGAGCTGTGCAGAAATTACATTGTCCTGTTGGTAACATATTGCTGATGCCGTTTACCTTGTTTGGTCTGAGAAGAAAATGTGGCCACAGCCTTTGCTAATCTATTTTAGTGTGGTTATCCCGGAAATAAACCCCAAACTCAAAGGGATTGTTCAGAGAGATGGCCCATGCTCCCACTGACATCAAAGGGAATTCCGCCTGAGTAAAGACCATAGGATTTGTCCCTAGATTTTTTAATTGAGGCAAGGTGGTCTAGTGGATAGAGCATGGACTAGGACTCAGGACAGCTGAGTTCTACTCCCAGCTCTGTTGCTCGTGTGCTGAATGACCCTGGACAAGTCACTGCCCCTCTCAGTGCCTCAGTTTCTCCACCTGTGAAACAGGGATCGTGACACTGACCTTTGTAAAGTGCTTTGAAACCTACTGCTGAAAAGTGCCAGGTATCAGCTATGGTGTATTATAATTTAAAAGGGCACTGGAATGCTTGATCCTCTCCTTTACTCATCATACCCAATAACTTCATGCCAGTGGTATGTTAAAGGATACTTCCTTCCCCAAACCACCACACTAAAACCCAAGCTGTGCAATGTAGGCCAGGCTTATAATTTAAAATACTGCATGATGCATGACTCTGGAAACTATTTTAATTCTTCTCTACCCGTGTCAGGTAGAAGTTTTGGAGCAGTAAATGAGGACATAGCCAGTTGTCCATTGCTCCCATAGACCCCCCTCGGGAGATCTCTTAGCCCTATGCCTTATCGCTGATCTCAAATCAGGCCTTAAGGTTAGGCTAGGATCCTGGTGCCTGCACTTCGCTGGAAAGAGAACTGCATTTGGCACATGGTCTGTTACAATGATAGCACTTCCAGCTACCAGGAGCTCATTGCATCCTCGGCGGGGAAAATGTCTTTTGTCGAGAGCAAGCTTCCCGATAAACTACAGCCTTGTTTATTCACTGCAGCTGTAAAAAAATACCAACTGCAACCACAAAACTAAATACTGTATTGTGCTTTTTAGTCCAAGCGGGTATTAGCGGGAAAGACTGGGCTGACTTCATCCCCAGAACAATCCCAGATTGTATGTTTTCATCACCATTTCTAAATATTTTGGTTGTTGATTAGTTTCTTTCTTTTTTTAATTTCTTTTTGTCATCCCTTTTCCAAACTGCATTACCTCAGGCACACTGCAATAAGCAAAGTATCACTCAAAGCAGCAGCAGCAGAGGGTAAAAGACCTGGGAGTGAGGCTCTGTAAAGGGAAACACGCACACAGTGCGCATACAAAGCGCCCACTAAAAAAAGTCAGATTGGCCTAGTGGTTAGGGCACTAACGTGGGCATTGGGAGACCTGGGCTCAGTTCCCTACTCTACCACAGACTTCTTGGGTGACCTCAGGCAAGTCACATGACTTAGGATGTGTCTACACTGCAGTTAAAAACCCCTGGCTAGCACCTGCCAACTGACTCACAGGGCTCGCTGTTTAATTGTTGTGCAGAGGCTTGGGCTGCAGTCTAGGCTCTAAGACCCTGCAAGATGGGAGGGACCCAGCAATTGAACAGATCCTCCTAGCCCAAGGCAGCTGGCATGGGGCCAGTTGCAGGTGTTTAACTGCGGTGTAGACACACCCTCAGGGTACGTGTCTAGTGCAATCCTGGGATATGACTGTAGCTCCCATAGATATATCCCAGCAAGCTTTAATCTAGCTCACTCGGGTACCAGAGCAGACATGGCAGCATGGGTTAGCCACCTCAGTAATTCCCCAGGGTTCTGGGCCTGACAGCAGCGCTGCCAGGGCTTCACTGCTTCAGGATCTGAGCATGCTAGATTAAAACCAGCTTGGGTATGTCTACATGAGCTTCAGTCACACACTGTGTTTACAGTGGAGACACCACCTTAGTCTCTCCATGCCTCCGTTGCCCCATCTGTAAACCAGAAATAATGAACTTGACCTCCTTTTACAGCAACTGAGAGATCTACTGACAAAGAGTGCGATGTAAAAGCTGGGTGTTAGCTATTGTTATCTGTCCAGGGGGGCTAACAGCACGGCCCTACATCACTGCTGGCGTGAGCGGAAATACTTTAAAGATGGAGAGGCACTGAGACGCTACAGCAGTTGGATCAGAAGTCAGAAAACAATGACTCAGGTTTTGGCTGAGCAGTGTAACGAGGCGGTGTGGCTTCCCTCCTCAACCGGGAGGGTCGAGCCCCGTCACTCACCCATAGGGGCGGGGCCACTAAGCAGAAGTCCTGCCCCTCAAAGGGTCAAGCGGCGACCCAGAAGGATAAAAGCCGGCTCTCAGCCCTCATTTGAGCCCCAGCCACCGTCAGGAGCAGATCTGTCAGTGGGAACTCCTGACTGGGAAGCTGCTGAGGCCACAGGCTGGTGTCCGGACTGGCCGGGGCCTCCCGACGCTCGCTATAACGAGGAGCTGCCAGAGCTTCCCTGCGCTCGCTATAACGAGGAGCAGCCAGAACCGCCCCGCCCCTGCTGTGGCCCCGAGGACACCCCGGAACAGGCCTGGCCGGACTTCCCGGAGGAGCTGCCGGACTTGCCGCCCAGCCCTGGCCATGAGGAGCCTCCATGGTGGGACGTCCCCAAAGCGGGTCCCACGAACCAGGTAGGCTCGGGGGAGGGGGATACTGGAAGTAGCCCGAGGGCAGCTGACCCGAATCAGGCTGCAGATTTCCCGATACCCATGGCAGTCTATTGCGGTCAGGATCCCCACTGACCACCTGCAGCGGTGATCACTGCTTCTAGGGCCACGGGCTGGAACGCAGTGGAGTGGGTGGGCCTGAGTTCCCCCTGCCACCCATCCATGGGTGGCAGAATCCCCCCTCCTCCCCCCAGCCTGAAGAGGCTAGCTACATTGAGATAACTGTGTGTTGGTGTCTGCCCGAACCAAGGGCTGGGCCCCCTTTGACTGTGCCACTGCTCAGTCCTGTCCCAAAGGGCCCGAGCGACCCGCACCCTTGCCAGCACGTCCCTGAACCAAGAGGGCCGGAGCCGAGATAACTGTGTGTTGGTGCCCTGTCCGAACCAAGGGCCGGGCCCCCTTTTGACTGTGCCGCCACCCGATTCTATCCCCAGGGACCGAGCCACCCGGACGGTGGGCTACAGTTCCAAGGACCTAGACCCTCAGACGACAGGTTGAGGCCGGAGTGGCTCCCCTCCTCATCCGGGAGAGTCGAGCCCCGGCAACGCCCCCACTTACAGCAGATTTACAGGAATTAAAAATAGCTAGGGTTGTTTCAAGATGGCAATGCACCAAGTCCAATTCCTTACCCCTGGACCTTGTGCTAGTGGCCATCTGGTGTGATGGAACAGAGGTGGGCAAACAACAGCTGGATGTGGCCTGCGGGACCGTCCTGCCCGGCTCCTGAGTTCCTGGCCTGGGAGGCTAGCCTCAGCCCCTCCCCCACTGTTCCCTCACCCCCACAGCCTCAGCTCGCTCGCTCTGCCGGCGCAATGCTCTGGGCAGTGGGGTTGTGAGCTCCTGGGACTGCGCAGCTGCAGATCCGGGCCTGACCTGGTCTCTGTGCTGCTTGGTGGCGGCGGTGGCGTGGCCTGGCTCCAGACGGGCCGCACGGCTGTAGCGCTGCCAGCCACCAGTGCTCCAGGCAGCGCAGTAAGGGGGCAGGGGTGTGGGGGGTTGGATAGAGAACAGGGGAGTTTGCAGTGGGGGGCAAGGGTGTGGGGTGGTCACGGAGGAAGCAGGGGGTTGAATGGGGGCAGTCAGGAAGGTTGCGGGGGGCTGGATGGGGCAGTCAGGAAACAGGGGTGGCTGGATGGGGGTGGGGATCCCAGGGGTGCCATCAGGAATGAGAGGAGGGGTTGGATGGGGCAGTCAGGGGACAGGGAGAGGGTGTGTGTGGATGGGGCAGGGGTCCCGTATGGGAACAAGGGGGGTTACATGGGGCAGGAGTCCCAGGGGGGCAGATAGGAGGTGGGGACTGGGCCATGACTCCCTCCCCTAACTGCCCCTCCATACAATTTACAAAACCCAATGCGGCCCTCAGGCCAAAAAGTTTGCCCACACCTGTGATGGAGCCACTTTGCCACACCCCATCTCTCTGTTACACTGACAAAGCGCCTCCCTCAGGTGGGGGTTCTGGCACAGGACCTGCCTCTGCCAATCCTCCTCCACAGTGGGAAATTGCCATTGTGTGCCACGTAACTTGGTGCCACGTAACTTGGTGGACTAGAGACATTCAGTGAAGAATAATGAATCAAGGGAAGCATGATCCGATTGCGGACAAGCTGCAAACCCAAAGAGAAGCAAACATGCCAGTTAATTCAATCCTTATGAATTATTCCCTCTGCTCTAATTTGAAGCCACCGTGCCCTGCCCTGGCTTGCAGCCAGTGCCTTTGGCTACTAGGTTCCAGTGCTCCAGCTCCTGCTGGCTCATTCCTGCACCTAAAGGCCATTTCTTAGGAGCCAAGTTCTGTTCAGAAACGCTGCCTTCTGAAAGGCCTTGGAGCAATTGCTCCGCCATGTCAGTGAGTAAACGCCTCTCCCCAAGCACGTACCAAGGGATGACCCATAAATCAGATTAGGACAGGCTAGCTGTGGAGGTATGCATGGTCCAGTTTTTATCTGCATGCAGCCCAGCCTTCCTGGCAGACTTAGCCCTTCCCCTTCCCCCACAGCTTCCACTTCCTCTTTCCCTCTCACACACCAGCCGCAATCAGCTTACTGGGCCTTGAGGCAACTGCAGGGTAGTGAAAACTGCACCCCCTTGCAGCCTCAGCAGAGCCTGGGATGACCAGATGTCTTGATATTATTGGAACCATCCCAATAGTAGGGGCTTTCTTATTTATGCAACTATTCCTCTCCCCCTCTCACCCCCAGAAAGGGTACCTATTTTGCACACTTGCTATCTGATCACCCTAGCAGAGGAATTCTCTCCTCTGCCCCTCACAAGAGAAGAGAGTTGTTAGCTTTCTACCAGCAGGAGCATGATGGGTCAGAATCAGAGAATTATCTAGCCTCACGAGCAAACTGGCCAGTAGGTGTTGTAATACCTTGCACCTGAAGCCCCGAATCCTGGCAAGCACATCCTGGCTCTTGCACTTCTGATGATTGTTGCATGTGGTTCTGGGTGCTAGAGCATCAGAGAGAAGTTCCCTGAAGGCTCTCTCCCCCTGAGTATGCTTGGGGGCTGAGCAGGACAGTCCCTGTGGTGACAGCTTTGGGCCCCAGTGGGGCGAAGCAGCAGAGCAGGGCATCCCTCTTTTTTTGTGCTTCCAATGGCCCCCAGCTGTGCAGCATGGAGGAGGAATCCTCCCGAGTCCTAACCTGAATGCAGAGGGGACCAAAACCCAGACCCAGTGGGGGAAGGAGACTAATATAAAGCAACAGGGTGGGGTGGGAGGCAAGAGGGAGGAAGCTGGGGCTGAGAGTTGGGGGGAGCTATAACCCCAACCCCTGTGGGATCAGACACGAGAGCCTGACACACTGATGTGACTGAGAGAAGACCTGACTATGACACTAGCAGACCAGTGCCAGCTCAGACAATGTGCCCCTTTGTTTCCCTTGACCTCTGTTAAATACAGAGCCAGTCGGTCTGGCTCACCTGTGTGCTGGCACAGTTAACATAGGCAGTAGGTTTATAAGAATGTATTTAGACTCTAATGCATGCAGCAATTTACAAGCTTTTCATAATCTTGCCTATGACATCCACCCCGATGTTATAAAGGTTATGCTAAGGCCATGTCTACACTGCCACTCATGTCAGCAAAATTTCTGTCACTCAGGAGTGTGAAAAAACCACCCCCCTGAGCGACATAGTGGCAGTGGGCACAGCACTATGTCGGTGGGAGAGTTTCTCCCACTAACAGAGCTACGGCCGCTCATTGAGCTGCTTTTATAATGTAGACGGGAGAACTCTCTCCCATTGGCATAGGGCAGCTACACGAGTGCTCTTAGAGCGGCGTGGCTGCATCGGGACAGCTGTGCTGCTATAAGCTCACTGGTGTAGACACAGCCTAAGTGTTCGCCTGGTCAGTGTCTTTCATAGTGAAGGCCAGCAAACACGAAAGAAACACTGGCTGGTGTAAATAGTGGCTTCCAGCAGAAGGTGTCAAGCACTGCCGGTAATGATGATGCCTGTGGCAGGACACAGCTGAGAGTATCAGTCCAGGACAAATTGCTTAGAGCAGAGCCACCTGGGGGACAAGTGGGGCAATTTGCACAGGGCCCTGCAGGGGCCCTCACAAGAGTTTTTCAGGGTCCCTGGAGCGGGGTCCTTCACTTGTTCCAGTGGCCCTGGAAAACTCTCATGGGCCCCAGAGCTTCTTCCGCTCCAGGTCTTCATGGCAATTTGGTGGCGGGGGGGGTGTCCTTCCGCTCCGGGACCTGCCCATGGCTGCCTAGAGGATTCAGGGGGCCTGGGGTCTTTGGTGGCAGGGGGACTCTGCCGCCGAAGACCCAGCACTTCAGCGGTGGGTCCCAGAGCAGAAGGACTCCCCGCCGTTGAATTGTCGACGATGACACGGAGTGGAAGAAGCTCCGGGGGCCCGGGCCCCGTGAGAGTTTTCCGGGGCCCTCGGAGCGAGTGAAGGACCCTGCTCCAGGGACTCTGAAAAACTCTCGTGGGGGCCCCTGTGGGGCCCGGGGCAAATTGCCCCTCTTGCCCCCCCGCCTCTGGGCAGCCCTGGACCTGTCGCCGAAGTGCCGCATCTTCAGTGGCAATTCAGCGGTGGAAGAACCCAGCCGCCCTGAAACCTCTGGCCGGCCCTGGCTTAGAGCAGGGCAGTCACAGCCCAAGGCTGGGTTTCCTTTACCATTAAGAGCCACCAAACCAGCCAAACAGAGAGGACTTCGGTCTCACCCCACTGGCTAACCACAAGTCATACAAGCAATTCCCTTAGACACTCCAAGTTTCACTGTATCACCACCAGTGCCACTCGTTATGGGGACGAATGGTTATGAAAACCAATCCCCAGTAAAAGAAAAAAAGAGGTTCTCCTGATACCAAAGGACCAGAATCAGGTCAATATACAGGTCAGCTCTTATCCACAAATCATGATGTTGCCAGTCCTCTAGAAATCTAAAAGGTTTATTCATAAAAGAAATATAGATGAATGTTACAATTGGTTAAATGGAATCAATTAGATACAGTAATGACAAAGTTCTTGGTTCAGGCTTGTAGCAGTGATGGAATAAACTGCAGGTTCAAACCAAGTCTCTGTAGTACATCCACAGCTGGGATGGGTCATTCAGTCCTTTGTTCAGAGCTTCAGTTTGTAGCAAAGTTCCTTCAGAGGTAAAAAGCAGGATTGAAGACAAAATGGAGGGGTTTCCAGGGCCTTTTATGTCCTCTGCCATGTGGAAGGAAACCCTTTTGTTCTTACTGTGGGAAAATCATAGCAGCGAGATGGAGTTTAAAGTCACATAGGCAAGTCACATGTCCATGCATGACTCAGTTCTTTACAGGGAGAGAAGCCATTGCTCACAGGGCTTGAATGTTCCTAGGAAGAAGTCTCATGTGGATTGGAGTCTCCCAAGAGCCATTGTCAGTTAAGTGTTTCTTGATTGGGCACTTAATCTGAAGAGTCTCTTCACAATAAGATGGCCAAATGCTTCACTGGTGTTACTTAGAATCAAACACATTGAGATACAAGTACATAGCCAATATTCATAACTTCAAATAAAAAAGATACATACATACATACAGACAACATAATTATAACCAGCAAATTACAACCTTTTCAAAGACACCTTACTGGACCTCTTTTGTACAAGATTTGGTGCAACTATAGGACCTTGGTTGCAACAGTGATCTACACGGTCATGTCACTAATGTCACAACCCCAATGCAAAACTGATGCAGGAAGGGATGACACAAACATTGCTGATTGCATCCCAAAAGCTCCCCATCCTTGGTTCTGTCTTACTACAGCTAATATTGGGTTAGACGCCGTGTCAGTGTATAACAGCAATGGTTTATCCAGGTCATGTTCAATAACATGATTGAATCTCTTTACAAACTCAAGGTAAAACTTGGTTAGAACAACACTGTATTGGATCTGCTCTTGCAGCATGGTTCCTGTATTCCTTATGTGATCTTGCAAAATGCTAAGGAACATAGCTACTTTATCCTCAGCGTATGGCTACACTTACAGTTGTACAGCGCTGGGAGGTACAGCTGTCTTCGTACAGCTGTGTAGGGAAAGCGCTGCAGTGTGGCCACATCTGCAGCATTTGCAGCGCTGTTGGGAGTGGTGCATTATGGGCAGCTATCTCAGCGTTCAAGTGGCTGCAACGTGCTTTTCAAAAGAGGGGGGTGGGATGGAGTGTGACAGGGAGCGTGGGGGAGACAGAGTGAGTGGATTTTTGGAGCTGACACTGTTCTCAGCTCCCTGCCTTGCAAGTTCTAAGGACTGGAAGATACACAGCACCAACCTTCAATTATTTTAAAAGTTTCGAGCCCTTCCCCAACCCCTCTTACTCACTAAATGCAAATTATGCACTCCTAAATAGCCTTCAGACCACATAAGCAGCTGCTCAACACGGACTCCCCTCTCTTCTCAAGCATTAACAGCTGTGAACATTCCAAAGCAATTCCCCTGCCTCCGCTCGCTCGCTGGAGCAAAGAGCAGCTGTGTTTGTTTTTTAGATAAGTAGCTCCGGGAAGCTCGGAGTTCAGCCATTCTTCCGGTTTGTTGTGGACAGGAATTCTGGGATACCTCCTAATACCCTGGAGGCCAATAACAGTGCTTTTGGTGGCCACACTTGATAAGCAGCGCTGCAATCGTTACACCCCAAGCAGACCAGGTGTATGGCCAGCGCTGCAGCCAGGGAGTTGCAGCGCTGGATGTGCCTTGCAGGTGTGGACAGTTACTAAGTTGCAGCGCTGTAAACCCACCACTAGTGCTGCAACTCTCCAGTGTAGCCAAGCCCTCAGTCCTTTGGTTAGAATGCCAGCACCTCAGATCTGATCACCTCTCCCCTGCTAACCTGGCTCTCTCAAGGCATTGGCATAAGAATGGAATCTGTCTTTCCCTAAAACTCCTCCTCCTCCGTTCCTGATTGCCGAGCTGAGAGGCTGTGGGATGAGTGAAGTAGAAGCTCTGGGAGCAGCTGAAGACCCATCCAAATGGCCTGAGACGATGGATGGCAGGAGAGCTCAGTGTGGTTTGAACACTGACACCAAGGGAATGAAACCTGATTAACTAAGATGAGAAACTGAACAAGAAGCAATGGTCTCAAGTTGCAGTGGGGGAGGTCTAGGCTGGATATTAGGAAACACTATTTCACTGGGATGGTGGTGAAGCACTGGAATGGGTTATCTAGGGAGGTGGTGGAATCTCCATCCTTAGAAGCTTTTAAGGCCTGGCCTGACGAAGCCCTGGCTGGGATGATTTAGTTGGTATTTGTCATGCTTCGAGCAGGGGACTGGATTAGATGATCTCCTAGGTCTCTTCTAACCCTAATATTCTATGATTCTAGGTCTGTTTAATAAAAGCTTTGATTTTTGGTGGGGGTTCGAGTAATGAACCAGGACTTGGGATACCCTGCATTGAGTCCCACCTCAGTCACAGACTTGCTGGGTCACCTTGGGCATGTCACTTAATCTGTGCTGGGGCTCAGCTCCCTAGCCATAAAGTGGGGCTAGTCCTACCCTATCTCACATGGGTCTTGTGAGGATAAAACCCATTTGTGATTGCAAGAGGGGCATATCCTATGGTGTTGAGGGTCTTACATATACAAACATCTACTTAACACTTGGGAGAAAAAAGCTCTTTGCTAAATACTCAGTACCACCACCTCCCTTAATGGCCAAGTAATGCATATTTCCCAGTTTTCCAAGGGAAAAAGGAATGAGACAACTAAATGCTTCTGGTCTTTTTAAGGCAATAAACAAAGAGAGGGCAATTGTAACTCCCCCGTTAACAACCTCCTAAGGTACATCCCTCCCCTTTGCCATGTTTTCATTAAAAGCAAAGGCTAAGAAATGCCAGCCCACAGACTGTTTTAAGGGGTTAATCATGCCTAGAGTTCATGATGTAGCCATTAAACCCATTTGATGGCTGCAGGTTGCAGCTCTCCTTTCCCCCAGAGCATTCCCTTGTGCAGTGAGATAGTCTGCTCGGGGCCATCTACAGGATTTGTACAGCATTCTTTTCTAGGAGGCTGCAAAGCCTCTGTGTGGTAGGTAGATGGGCAGGAGACAAAGGGAGATGGGCACCGTGAGTCTAGCTGGGAGCTGGTGGAATGTCCATCTGGCTCCAAGCGACAAAGCAAGTAGTCACTCGCTAACGCCATCTTTTCCATGAAAGGCGTTGAGACTTGTGGCAAGCAGCTGAAGAAGGACAAGTTCCAGCCTCCTATAATACATGGAAAAACATTCAAGCCAGAAGCAGCCTTTGCTGCCTGCACATCCCAGCTGGGCTGCTTTGCTAAAGGCCTATGAAGAGGGTCTGCATGGAAGCAAGTGCCCTACTCCTGGGAAGTCGGCTCACGTGCGGAACAGCACTTGGAAGGCTTCCCCAGTGCCAGGCTCTTCGGACTCAGGCCATTTGAGTGGGTCTTCAGCTGCTCCCAGAGCTTCTACTTCACCCATCCTGCAGCCTCTCAGCTGGGCAATCAGGAACGGAGGAGAAGGAGTTTTAGGGAAACAGATTCCATTCTTATGCCAATGCCTTGAGAGAGCCAGGTCAGCAGGGGAGAGGTGATCAGATCTGAGGTGCTGGCATGTGTAGCTGTACAAAGCATTGCCCTCTACTGTATGAAAGCAGAATGGTTCAGCTGTGTGTCATAGATTCTATACTGTCCAATGAGATTCTCCTGTAGCTTATGAGGCAGGATATTGTGCCAATTTGGGAGCTGAAGCATCTGGGTTCTCTCCCTGGTGTTGCCATGAAGCTCCGATGAGGGTGGAGCGATTTTACCCATTCTAGTAACAAGGCCTGTGCGGGAAACAGACATTGTCTCCCAGCTGGGACCTAGCGCATGGAGATGGAGAGTGATCCATTTTAGACACGGCCAGACCGTTTTAGACACCTTTACACCAAACTCCCCACAGCAATTCTATCTGCTCTCCTCTGTCAGTGACGGGCTAAGAATGCTGCTGAGGGACAGCGGGCTCCAGTTATACAGCTCCAGGTGGCCATGGACCTAACGCAATTCAGATGGCAGCCACCTGTATCTTTAATGCTGGCTGCGGAGACTACAGCTCTCATCATGCCATGCTCCTCCCTGATCTGAGTAGGGCTGCCAACTTTCTAATTGTACAAAAACCCCTGCACACCCTGCCCCATCCCTTCCCTGAGGCCCTACCCTCCACTAGCTCCATCCCCTCTCCCTCCCTCCCTCGCTCACTCTCCTCCCCCTCACTCACTTTCATCAGGCTAGGGCAAGGGGTTAAGGTGTGGGGAGGGCAGGGAGGGCTCCAGCAAGGGATGCAGGCTCTGGGGTAAGGCCAGGGATGAGAGTTTTGGGATGCAGGAGAGGGCTCCAGGCTGGGGCAGGATGTTGGGGTGTGGGGGGTCTGGGTGCAGGCTCTGGATGGGTCCAGAAATGACAAGTTTAGGGTGCAGAAGGGGGCTCTGGACCGGGGCAGGAGGGTGGCGTGTGGGGGTTGAGGGCTCTGGCTGGGGGTGTGGGCTCTGGGGTGGAGCTGGGGATGAGGGGTTTGGAGTATGGGAGGGGGCTCTGGGCTGGGGCAGGGCGTTGGGGTGCGGGAAGGTAGTGTGGGGTCCAGCTGGGGGTGTGGGCTCTGGATGAGGGGTTTGGGGTGCAGGAGGGGGCTCAGGGTTGGGGCAGGAGGTTGGGGTGTGGGAGGAGGTTCGGGGTCCCGCGGCACTTACTGTGGGTCCCAGGAAACAGCCGCCAGGTCCCTGCAGCCCCTAGGTGCATGGGCAGCCAGTGAGGCCCCATTCGCTGCCCTCGCAGCTGCAGGCACTACTGCAGCTCCCATTGGTTGCAGCTCCCAGCCAATGGGAGCTGCGGAGCCAGCCGTCAGGGCAGGGACAGCATGTGGAGCTTCCCTGGCCACCCATGCATCTAGGGGCCACAGGGACCTGGGGGCTGCTTCCAGGAGCCATGTGGAGCCACTGTAGGCAGGGAGGCCTGCTTTAGCCCTAGGCCCCCCACTGCGTTGCCAACCGGACTTTTAACAGGCAGACTAGAGTCGCCGGGGTCCCTTTTTGACTGGACATTCCAGCCAAAAACTGGATGCCTGGCAACCCAAAATCTGAGAGGTCAGGCCTCAGGGCTTCTAGTCACTATAGGCCACCTCTGTATTTTAATAAGAGCTTTCTAGTGCTTTTCATCTGTAGCTCTCAAAGCACTTCACAAGGAGGTCGTTCTCATTACCCTCATTTTATAGGTGGGGGAACTGTGGCATGGGCAGGGGCAGTAACTTGGCCAAGGTCACCCAGCAGGCCAGAGCCATGACTATAACACTGGTTTCCTGAGTCCCAGCCCAGTGCTCTATGTGCCACACAACTAATCATTAGCACAACCCCAAATCCTTGTCTGCTGAGGTTGTTCCAATTGAGGGAGAGTCCTGCAGCCTCAGTTCCAATAAAAACCGTGTGATGCCAGGGGTGTTGGAACAATTTGTGTAGTAGGGGGGCTGAGAGCCATTGAACCAAACTGGAAACCACTTCAAACCAGCAGGTGCAGGTGCTGGTGCACCCCCAACACCCCTAGTTCCAGCCCCAAAGCTGGATGCCTGCCCACTCAGGCTACTTCCCACCTGCTTGCTCTGTTCCCAAGGTGCCGCTGCTTCCCTGCCCCTTCTGCATCAGCTGCCTCCTTGCTGATCAGCAGGGAAGTGCAGTGCCATGCCTGGCCCTGGAGTGCCACAGCAGCAGACATTCCCTGCCCATGGATCAGTAGCAGGGCCGGATCAACTTTTCGTGGGCTGAGCACCAAACATATTTGTGGGCCCCTCCAGAGAATGATTGTAAAAGGGGCCGGGGTAAAAGCACAGTGGGGCAGGAGCTAGGGTTGGTCTCTGGAGCAAGGAAGGGCTCAGGGGTAAACTGCAAGCGCAGCAGGGCTGGGGAAAGGGGTAAACAGGATCTGCCCCTGCCCACATAGAGCGGGTACCTATCTGGTTCTACCCCATTCTCTTTGTCTCTCTCTGCACTGAGGGGCCCCTCCTCCCACAGCAGGAGGACAGGTTCTCTTCCAGCTCTCTGGGGTGGGTGTTGGGAGTGGGAGAAGCAGAGGATAATGTGGTTCCTCCTATAACCAGACATTTGGTTTCCAGTCAGCACTGCTAACTTGACACTCAGGTCCCGTTTTCTACTGGAGTTTCCAGTCTAAAACTGGATACCTGGCAACAGGGCTGCCAGAAAAGCCTAAGGTGGGGAGAGGGGCGAGCAATCATTTTTAAAAGTAAGAGGGCTAAGCCTTAAAGGTGGGGGGAAGTGGTGGGTGGGCTAGGGAGTGGAGAGGAGCTAGTGTGCAGGGCCGTGTCTGCTGTACTGCCCAGGTAGGTTGGAGACTGTGGGGGAATCAGCTGACACAGTATGCAGGGCCGGTGCAAGGATATTTTGCACCCTAGGTGAAACTTCCACCTTGCGCTCCCATCCCCCAAGCATCACTTATTATACATTTTCAAAAAAGAACACAGTGGAGTCACATCTTACGCGGGGGTTAGGTTCTAAGGTCAGCACGTAAGAGGAAAATCGCATATAGTGAAAGTTGCCATAAACTACAGTATACATTAGAACAGGAGTCCTCGACCGACGGCACACACGGCAAAGGAGGCATGAGAGCTGCTTTTTTTTTTTTAAATGGCAGGCTGCGGGTCCCAGCCGCCGCTGAGCCTGCTGCCAGCCTGGGGTTCCGTTCACTCAGCTGCCAGCCGGAGTCCCATCCGGCAACTCCACTCAGCCTCCTGCCGTTCACCCAGGCCGGAACCCCAGATTGTCAGTGTGCTGAGCAGGGCAGGTGGCCGGGACCCCAGCTGGCAAGAGCCAGCCCACTGCTGGCCCTGCTCAGCCTGCTGCCAGTTGAGTGAACAGAACCCCAGGTTGGCAGCAGTCTCAGCGGCAGCCGGGACCCGCAGCCTGCCATTAAAAAAAAATAGGCTTGCATGCCACCTTTGGCATGCGTGCTGTAGGTTGAGGACCCCTATTCTAGTGTATACTGTACTTTATGGTAATTCACTATAGATGATTTTCCTCTTACGTGGTGACTTCAGAACCTAACCCCCATATAAGATGTGACTACACTGTAGTGTAAAAAAAATTGGGGGGCACCGCTTTTTGGCACCCCCAAATCTTGGGGCCCTAGGCAGTCACCTAGTTCTCCTAGTGGTTACACCAGACCAGACAGTATCCCCAGCCCAGGTGATGTGACAGCCAGTGGTGGATTTAGAGTTAGTGGGGGCCCCCCAGCCCTGTGCTCAGCTTCATTTTTGGGGCTCCTTCTTGGGACCCAGCTAGAAAAAGAACATTCTCTCTTATCCCCCGCTGCCCCTGTTTTTCATTCTTTTTTTCTTCCTCCTCCCCCCATAAGTAATAGCAAGTAAATGAAAATAAAGTGAAGTACCTTGATTGTTCTTGTAGTATAACTTATTTTTCTACAGACCACTTGAAAATCACGGAGGGTCTCGACAGACCATTTAATGATTTTTCCAAATACTGTAAAAAAATGTTTGGATGCGGGGTCTGGCCAGGAGCTAGGGTGAGGGAAGGGGCTGCTGCTCAGGGTTGGGGCAGGAGGTTGGGGTGTGGAGCGCTTAAGTGGGGCAGCTTCTGTTTGGTTCTCAGGATGAGGGTGGGGATGTGGGGGCGGGGGTGCAGGTTTCAGGGCAGGGGCTGGGGGGGCATGAGGAGGTGCAGGGGGCTGGGTGTGCGGGGGGGTGCAGGAGTCAGGGCAGGGGGATGGGGTGTTTGAGGGGGTGCAGGAGTCAGGGCAGGGGGATAGGATGTTTGAGGGGGTGCAGGAGTCAGGGCAGGGGCTAGGGGTGTGGGTGGAGGTGGAGGTGGGGGTGCTCACGCAGGGGGCTGGAGGGGGTATGCCCCAATTCCAGCCCCTTCCCCAAGGCCTCACCCCTGCCTCTTCTCCTCCTCCCCCCCAAAGCTGTGAGCGTGCTGAGGCTTCCTCCTGCCCCACCCCTCCTGGTGGCAAGCAGCTGATCAGCGGCAGGGAGTGGGGGAGGGAACAAGCACGCTGGGGAAAGAGGTGGGGGAGGAGCCAGGCTGCTGCCAGCAACATCAAGCTTCTTTGACCCCCCAGGAGAGAGCGGGGAACGGAGAAGAGCAGGCTGGGGCCCCTTTCAATCGTGGGCCCGGCGTAGGGTGACCAGACAGCAAGTGTGAAAAAAATCAGTACAGGGGTAATGGGGGCCTATATAAGAAAAAGCCTCAAAAATCAGGACTGTCCCTATAAAATCGGGACATCTGGTCACCCTAGCCCAGCGCCAGTGGCACCATTGTAAATCTGGTATTGATCAGCAGGACACAGATTCTCAACCTGGCAACCAAGTCACTGTGGGAGGGGAGTAAATGGGACCAGAATGGGGTGGTGTGTGGGGGGAGATAAAGAGAGACAAAATATTTCAGGCCACGAGATCCAGTTCAGCAAAGTTCTGAAGCACATGCTTAACTTTAAGCTTGGATTTCAGTGGAACTTGCTTAACTTTAAGCACGTGCTTAAGCGCTCTAAGGAATCAGGACCTGAAGGAAAGACATCCTGTGCCTGCTGTCGCATTCAGGATCCTCCACATCAGTTACACCCTCCCTTTCACCAGCTAGAGGCGCTGCTCCCCAATGCTCACTTGTCATTGGCCAGGGGCTAGTAACCGATACAGTGTCCTGGGGCAGTGTCCAACCGGCTCAATATACCAGACCCAGACTTTCTAACTCCTTGGGATATTGTTCTGCTCAGTCTTGTCTGCTCTCACCTGAGGTCCGAATGTGAATGGAGAATACCTGGAGGAATCATTTTGAAAGAACACGTGCATTTCTCTCCTAGGGGACAGGGAATTACATAGCAGTGACCTGTGATCTCACCCCTCAGCCATCTAGGCTGTCCGCTAAAGACGCTGGGCCTCACCCTGCTCAGGGGGAGCTTGGTTGTAGATATCCATGGAAGCAGGGTCAAGCCAATCTGGGTTCCAAGGCAAAGGAAATTTCAGGACTGGCTGCTAAAGGAAGGCACATCAAGGAGTTTTCTGCATTGCTGGAGCTCTCTGGAGGACATCAGTCAGGCCAAGAAGTCAGTGGCAAAACTCTCATTGAGGTCAAATCATGCCCACCCACTTTCTGAACCCAGATCAGGGCAGTGCCTGCCAATCGCAACAGGAGATTGATAAAAGGCCCCTCCTCCCCAGGGGAGGAGTGACCCTGCCAGTTTGCACTGTCTCTATGCCAGTTTCACTTGCCTTCACTGTATTGACCCAGAGCCGCATTCCAGCCTGTCCCTGTAGCACTCTCATACCTGCAACATCGGAGTGCCTTCCAGACATGCCCGGAGCCACAGATACTCACATCCATCTCCTGTCTGCGCTGCATGAAGAGCAGCTCCCTGCCCTGGGCAGGGCACATTCCCGGTTTCCAGCACCTCCCCATTGGGGTAAGCTAAGTGAAGCTGAATCCAGTCTGTTATCAGTAGGGCTGAAAGGGCCAGCAGGGTCCCAGCAGAAGGAATAAGTGACATATTAAAACCAATATCATAAATCTGAGGTCATTGATCATGCTGGTGAGGACAGGTTCCCACGGGGGAGCGGAGAAGTGATCTGCTTCCAGCCCCTGACAGCTGAGGGAAACAGGGAAAGGGGGTAGGGTGGGAATGCCATTCCTGCACCCGAGGGCCCCCTCCCCTCAGCAACTGTGGCTGGGCTCCAGCTCCCACTGCCACACCCAGGTGCAGAGCCTCAGATAAGGCATCCCTGAGTGGGATAGCTATGCTACAGCTTGCAGGGACTCTGTCCCTTCTGTATCTGCTGACTCCAGGCTGGAGCACAAGGAGACACCTAGGGCTTGTCTACATGAGCACAGGCAGGAAAATTAACCTGTGGCCTGGTCTACACTAAAAAGTTAGCTCAACCCAGCTGTGTTGCTCATGGATGCGAAAAATCCACATCCTTATGTGGTGTAGTTAAGCCAACCTAACCCCTGGTGTAGACAGCGTAGACACTTTCAAAGTGAATTAAACTAAACCAAATTAAGGCCATTATAATTCTGAATTACACAGGAATTTAATGCGGTTTAACAAATCCACTTCAAATTCACCCATTTAGTTAATTCAGATTAATTTTCCAGGACGTTCCTGTGTAGACAAGCTGTTAGTGGTGACAACAGGCTGAACAAGCTGGGGACAGGAGTGCCACAGAGAAGCACAGGTGTCCAGCAGCCCCCATACAGAATCCCCCCGAGATCTGTCTTCCTGTCCGTCCATTCCCATACACATCCACCTCTCAGTCCACCCAGCCCCGCACACTCCCCTAAATCCATTGCTACAGCTAACAAAGTGGAAAGCAGCAGCACAGCTGATACAGAATACACACAGAGTGGCAAATGCTTCGTGAATAAAGAGCCATGTCAGGGCTGGTCTAGGGTTACTCAGCCCTGCCTCAGCGCAAGGGGCTGGACTTGACAGCCACTCGAGGTCCCTTCCAGTCCAACACTGCTAGGAGTCTATGCCCTTAACCTAAATCCCTGAGGCAATGAAAGAGCTGCCCACTGGGCCATACTGCCGTTTGTCCCAATGTAACTCCACTGATCTCATTACACTGGATCTGGCCTGCTCTGTGTGATGGAGAATCAAGGATTTGGAGGGCATGTGGGACCTCCTGTCTGGGGAGGAAGCAGATGGGGACACCCAGGGAAGGAGCTCCAGTCCCTATTACATCCCCTGAGACGTTATCACTTCATGAGAACATTAGCATCTCCACTAGAGCTGGGGAGCTGGAGCTGCTTGCTCAGGATCTGATCCACAGGCCACTGCACTCAATGAAGTCTCCTGGAGCTAGAGCCACATAGGGACCTAGCCTGGCCACGCGTAGTGCTGCAATGCTCAACTGCTGCCCAGTGAACTCCTCCATCGCCAGGCATTGTACAAAGAGAGTCAAGTGCCCAACGAAGGGCTTCCCAGAAGCTAGCCAGGAGTGAAATGTCCAGGTGAGACCCAAAGGGAACGCCCCGCTCATGACTCTGTCGGCATCTCCAGCGTGGGGTGCTGAACGGTGACATCTGGCCATAAACGGTTTGGCTCATATTCACCGGTGGTGGGAGCTTTGGGGATTTGACCAGCAGGAATTTAGGCACCCCCAGGCTTGTATGAGAGCTGAGCAGGGGTTTGGAGACTCTCAATAGTGGTGAAGTCTCTTTCTGGATGAGGCCCTCAGCCAAAGGGAGAGATCCTGACTGCCACAGCCTGAGACCAACTCTGGACCAGTGCTAGCCACATTTGATGGTGCTTGGTGAATGGTAATCACGGCCGTGCATCAGCTGTGGGGGTCATCCTGGGGCCCCAGAGCAGGGAGTTAATTGCTGGCTAGCCCCCAGGCATGGTCCATCCAGGCCCTGGCACAGCATGTGCAGCCAGGGAGCTGAGCTTGCCAAGTGGCTTGTGACCTGTTTACTTCAGCCCGGCCGCACCTCCTGCTGGGATGGAGACAACGGAAATCGGCTCCTCCTCTACCAAGATCCATCGGGCTTTGCAGCAAAGTTTGTTAGTGAGTTCCTCTCCCCACTCTGTCTAGCAGAGTGTGATGTGGAGCCTTGCCCATCTCTGGGGGTGACCTATGCACCAAGAGCAAGACGCCCCTTCCCTTGGCACCTGGGTGAGGGTCCTTTCTCCCAGAAAGCCCTGGAAGAGGGGAGGGGCTGGTATCAGTTGCTTCTCATCCTACATCCCTTTGAGCAGCGGTCGCCTTACACTAGAACTGCTGGGGATGTGTGTGCTGGTCAGATAGGGTCCTGGGAAGGGGATGTGTGATGGCGGGTGTTATAAGGAGGATCCTTTTCCTTCTGGTCCATCCTCAAAGCACAAGTAGTTAGCAGGCCCTCTAGCTAGGCCTCAGCTGCCCTTATGGGTCTCTTCACTGAGATCTCAGAGGCCAAGTCACCCAGGGCTTGTGTCCCATGTGGCTAGTTCTGATGGTGGCCCAGGGGAGTCAAGAGTCAGGGTGGTGATGTTGAAGAAAGCTCCCCCACTTCTGATCCCTCTGGCTCCTGCATGTCCCCTTTTCCTCACAGCCAGTCTGAATGCTGGCCCAGCACTGGTCAGGGGCTCCAGATCCACAATGGGTTCAGGAGCTATGTGCAGCTCAAACTAGGACTAAGGGCTTCCTCCTTATTGGTGAGTTCAGGCTCTCTGCTGCCATCATTACAAGGCGGAGAGACTTGTCCCCATGCCCCAGTGCCAGGGATTTAGTGAGGATGGAGAGCAGTAGTGGTGATGCGGACGGACTGTGTGTGTGGATCTAGGAGGGGGTGGTAGAAGGGAAGTCTCCAGGGAAGCACACACAGTAGGAAGTGTGTGGGGGACGGGTACTATGCCTTGGTGTATGTGTCTGGAAGGTGGGTTTAGTGCAGGGGTGCGGTACAGCACAGCACTAGAGGTTCTCCGGAATGGCACACAGGGCGGGGTGCTCCCTGGCACAGCCCTTGGGCCACAGAGGTGCTCTGAAGCAATGCCCAGGGAAGGGATGCCCCCAGTCACTCCTAGGGCAGGGCTGCAGGCGGTAGGTGACCCTGGTTCACCTCCCTGCTGGCATCATTCCCTGGGCATCACTCCCTCTTTTCCTGGAATTCTCCTTCCACAACTCATTTGCTCCTGTCCTTGCAGCAGGCTCAGCCCGGCCGCTCAGTGATGGTTACACAGCCCCCTATCCCCACCCCTGCGGCACTGGTGAAGAGACAGGTAGGAAGGCCCAGCGCACCAGGCCTTACACCCTGAGCATCCTGCTTCACACATAGCCACTGTCTGGAGACCTGCCAGATCCCTGCGCCCTATGTTCCATCTCTTCAGGGCCATGGTGGTGCCCCAGAATTGTGGGGACACTGGATCACCACAGCCACTGTGCCTCCTGCTCTGACCCCACCAACTGGCCCAGAGTCAGTGGGGCGTTATTAGTGCAGACACCAGGACAGGGAGAGAAGTACTAGCCCAGGAGGTGGGGGGCAAGGCAAAAATCACAGCCTGAGGCAGCCCAGGTTCAAGGGGCCAGGAGACAAAGAAAGAGCGTATGGTACAAATGGCCAGTCTGAGCTGAGCCATGCCCCCATGTGAGCCAGAACTTCACACCAGCTTGTAACTAGGGTAAACCCTGCTGGGAGGGCTGGAAGGACACAACCCAGCCAGGCTGGATGAGTTGGAAACACACGGTAAGCTTAGCAAGCATGGAGACCGGCTGATTGCTGTTTGATTATATGTTTTCTCTGCGATGGCTGTGTCCCAAATAAACTGCCCTGTGAAAGCTAGTCAACCTAGTGCTTAATTTGTGCAAGGGCTGAACCAGCACCTCTGGGCCTGGCGATTCAGAGGCCCGGCGCTCTTGGCCTGGCTGTTCAGAGCCCTGGTGTCTCCAGGCCTGGCAGTTAGGAACCCTAGTGCCCTTGGGCCCGGCCTGTCAATTATGAAAGTAAAACAAAAAACAGCTTGAGCCCTGGCCCCTCTCTCATTACAAATCAAGCACTGATAAACTCTTCAGACCCACAGGTGTGGACTCAGGTCAAGAACCGAGAGACTTGATTTTTGTTTTTGACTCTGGGTCAAACTGAACACTGTGATTCATTTGAATCAAACAATTTTTTCTTCCAGGTCCCCGCCCCCCAGCAAAAAACGAAAAAATAAAAAGCCATTTGGGCAGGGGCGGCTCCAGGCCCCAGCACGCCAAGCGCGTGCTTGGGGCGGTATGCATTTGGGCAGGGGCGGCTCCAGGCCCCAGCACGCCAAGCGCGTGCTTGGGGTGGTATGCCGCGGGGGGCACTCTGCTGGTCGCTGGGAGGGCAGCAGGCAGGGTGCCTTCGGTGGCATGCCTGCAGAAGGTCCGCTGGTCCCGCAGCTTTGGTGGACCTTCGGTGGAGCCGCGGGACCAGAGGTGTCATAAACAGATAGTTAAGGGTTAATGTCTCTTTTACCTGTAAAGGGTTACAAGCAGTGAACCTGGACCACCTGACCAGAGGATCAATCAGAAGACAAGATACTTTCAAATCTCGGTGGAGGGAAGTCTTTGTTTGTGTGTTTTCTTTGTCTGTTGTTCTCTCTGGATTCTGAGACGTACCTACAGGCTCTCTAATTTTCTATTCAAATAGTGAGTATAAGTACAAAGGCGGTTTAGTCCTTTTTGATTGCTTTCTTTATTTGCAAATGTGTATTTTGCTGGAATGATTTTAATGTGTATTTATGCTGGGGGGAAGGCTCTCTAGTTTCTACAAGCTGAAATACCCTGTAACATTTACCATCTAAATTACAGAGACAACTTTTACTTTTTTTCTTTCTTTTTATTAAAAGTTTTCTTTCTAAGACCGGATTGATTTTTTCCCCTTGTTGAGGCTCAAGGGAATTGAGTCTGTACTCACCAGGGAATTGGTGGGAGACAGGGAGAGAGAAGGGAGGGGGGAAGGTGGAATCCCTTTGTTTTAGATTCATGGAGCTTGAATCTGTATTACCTTTTGGGGAGGGGGAAAGAGGAGGGGGCAAGGTGCACTCCTCTCTGTTTTTAAATTCAAGGAGTTTGAATCACAGTGATCTTCCAGGGTAACCCAGGGAGGGAAAGCTTGGGAGAGGCAACGGTGGGGGGAAAGGGTTTACTTTCCTTGTGTAAGATCCAGGGGGTCTGGGTCTTGGGGTCCTCTGAGAAGGTTTTGGGGGGACCAGAGTTTACCAGGTACTGCAAGTCCTGGTTGGTGGCAGCACTACAAGATCTAAGCTGGTAATTAAGCTTAGGGGGATTCATGCTGGTACCCCGTCTTTTGGACGCTAAGGTTCAGAGTGGGGATTTATACCATAACAAGAGGACCCTCCGCAGGCATGCCTGTGGGAGGTCCACCGGAGCTGCGAGAACGGCGAGCGGCAGAGCGACCCCCGCGGCATGACACCATGCTTGGGGCGGTGAAGTGTCTAGAGCCGCCCCTGCATTTGGGTCAAATCTATGCAGCATTTCCACTTGCCGGGGCTGGTTCCAAAACAAAAGCATCGAGACTTTTTTGGGGGACGCTTGAATGAAGCTTTGACATTTTTTAAGAAAAAAAAAGTTTCCTGTTTTTTTTATTTGGCCAAAAGGATTCACTGAACTTGACCTGAATTCACAAATAGTTTGTGTCACAGATTCACAAGTTGTGCCCCCTCTTGGCCCATACGGTCCCAGAGGGGATCCCCATTCAGTGTGGCAGCCCTTCAAGGGTTCACTCTCTCTCAGGGGTTAAGCCCCTCTGTCTCCTGGAACTGTACCTCTCTGAGCCTTAGCACACGTCTCTCGGCGTAGGCCCCCTCAGGGAGTCCACGTGCTCTGGACACCCAGGGCCTCCACTCCCAGAGGGAATAATGCAACCCTGTTCGCTAGACCAGAGTGACTCTCAGGCAGTGTAACAAAGAACGGTTTATGGAGCATCTGAACATAGCATAGGAAACTCTCCAGACCTCAGGGCTGGCCTCCCTCAGCACAGCACATTTAAGTCTCCCCTGCATCCGGGTGGGCGCTGCCTGCTCTCTCTCCAGTCCTGAGACCCTGCGCTTTCCAGCCAGGCATCCGATATCACCAGCCCCAACAGCTCCTCCCCTGTCCTTTGCCTTCGTCCCAGGTAAACAGGTTGCTGGGGCTCCTGTCTTCCATCCTTTGTTCCCCTCCGGCAGGAACTGGTTGGTCAGGTCACTGGGGTCCTCTCTCCTCAGCCCTTTGTCCTCCCACTGTCCAGAACGAGCAGACTGCCAACGTGGTGGGGGGGGCTCTTAGTCACCAGTTGTTAGGGCTCCCCCTCTCCAGGCCATTGTCTGGGGGGGTCCCAGCTGCCAGGTGAGGTCACACCTGGTCTTCTGCAAAAACCAACTCTCTCCCACCATCTTGTTAAACATGCAGCACACAGGGAAACTGAGGTACACACATGCTATTCATGTAAAACACTACAAAAATCCCCAATTTCATCACAATTTGTTCTCCGCAGAGCTGCATTTTGTAGGGAATTGAGTAATAGACTGAAAATGGCTGGGCAGCTCTTCTATGGTCTGACCTGCTGGGATAGTCAGCGAGTCTCAGGGCAACTGCAATCCAGACAGGTAATGGCTGGGAGTCTGCAACCTAAAGCAGCCTTGAGTTCTGACTCTGCCCAACAGGCTCACCAGGTCACCCAGTCTGATCCGTCACAGGCCAGCATCCCACCCTGCACCCGCATGCTAAACCAAGCAACCAGAACGAGCCCAAACTCTATAGACGATTCTGTACCACAGGCATAGAACAGGAGGAATGCTCCACTGCTGGCCTCCAATGTCCCAAGCAGATTGCCTGGGGGGCTGGGATGACCTGGCCACCCCAGAAAGCAAAGGGGGAGGAGGGGTGTAGGAAGCCAGAGAACAAGGCAGTTCTTATCAATGCCCCATCAGTATTTCAAGTCCCCCCACATGTATTCCCTTTTGTCGCTTTCTCCTTAAGCTCTCCATACTCTGCACACACAGTCTTTATGCAGAGGCCTTGGTTTACGCCCAACCGCCAGTACATTCAGTACCTTCCTCTCCAGCACAGTACAGCTCCCGGTGCCCTGGTCTTGGGCTGTTTCCTACAGCACTTCATTACAGCTCACCACCTGTACTGCTACTTCTCCATCTGGGTCTAAGGCTGAGCTGGTCAGACTTATATAGGGCCCAGGCTTCTCCCACTCACAGCAACCTCTGCAGGGCCTGGGCGTGGATTAAAGCCATCCTCCCCCCACCCCGCCCTGGGGTTTAACTCTCCATAGTTCAGCCACCTACAGCTACCTAGGCATTATTTTGTTCACCTCTGAGACAGTTCACTCTGTCACTCCCCACTATCAGTGGAGTGTGACCCCTCCCCCTGCAGTGAGACCCCTCCACTCTCATGCAGTGTGACCCCTCCCCCTGCAGTGAGACTAGGGTGACCAGATGTCCCAATTTTATAGGAATAGCCCTGATTTTTGGGTCTTTTTCTTATATAGGTTCCTATTACCCCCCCACCCCTATTTTTCACATTTGCTGTCTGGTCACCCTAAGTGAGACCCCAACCCCCTCAGTGACCCCTGCTATCAGTGCAGTGTGACCCCCCCTCTCGTGACTCCTGCTATCGGTACAGTGTGACCCCCTATACCCTGCGGTGACCCCTCTCCCTGCAGTGACTCCTGCAAACAAATGTGATACAGGGCAGATCCAGATTCTGCTCTTTGAAGATTCAGGATTCTTTGGTACATGGGACAGTGCAAAGCCTGGGGAGGGGGAGGGGGACTGACTCCTAGAGGCTCACACTAAATCGTCTGCCCTGTACCACAGCAACCCTGCCAGCGGGAGCAGGGTAACAGGGGTAAGGGAGTGGAGGAGTGGGCAAGCTGCAGCTACAACCCTCTGTCTGTTTGTGTGTGTGGGGAGGGGAGTTGGGGGGTAAGTTCAAGCAATGTGAAAACATCAGAGCCCCATGCCCTCGGGGAGCACATACTGCCCTGCTGCTCCAGCCCAGGGGAGAGCGGGGGCCTCGGAGGTCGGGGTGCTACCTGCAGCCCCCATGTGCTTTGCACCCCAGTGCCCGCTGGATCCGAACTGCAGGGGTTACCCTTTCCTGGGGTGTCCTGAGTGGAGGGCGGCGAGAGGCTCAGGAGCAATGAGCAGTGGGCCCTGGCACAGTTGCAGTCCTGCTCAGGGAATTAAATGGCATCTAGTCAAACATTTCAGACAGAGAGTCACAGGGGGCCCAATCCTGCCCAACTGCCCCCTACCCACCCGGCTGCCTTCCCCCAAGGCACCTCATGGCGGTCCCATCCCCTCCTGCAGCCTGGCCCTGCACGGAATCTCTGGGCAATAACTCTTGGGCGCGGCCCTCGGGGTGAGCAGGGCAATGGGGCCATCCAGTGGCCAGCTGGGTGAATCCCAAAGCCTGTTACAGTACAGTGATTGCTGGGCAGCCCTAGCGTGACCAGATCACCACACTAAAATATCAGGACACATTGGGGTGCCATCAGCCCCGCCCACAGTCCACCCCCCGCTCCTCCCCTACTCTGCCCCAGGTCCTGCCCCCTCCCCACTCGCCCCCCCACACCCTTCCTCATCCCCTGGTCTGCTGCTGGCTTGTTGCATCCCTCCTCAGTCCCCCAACCACTGCTCATCTCCCCGCCTGCGTGCTCGCCCGCCTGCTGCTTGCCTCTTCACCCACCACTCACCCCTACAGTGCCAACTTCCCCTCTGCCGGGTGGGTGCTCGCCCACCCGCCACCTCTTCCTGCCCCTGCCCCTCCCTTGCCCCGCCCCCATTCCACCCCCTCCCCCCAAGTCCCCACCCCTGCCCTGTCTCTTCTTTACCTCCTCCCCTGTGCGCGCCACACCCCACTCCTCCGCGTCCCTCCTGGAAAGCACTAAGTGCTGCAAAATTGCTGTTACTCAGCGGGAAGCGCGGGGGGGGGGGAGCAGGGATGCAGCGCGCCGGTCAGCGCCTCCCTCCCGCTCGCCTCCTTACCTGAATATCGGGACAAATGGTGTCCCAATCGTACATTGATCAGGACGCAGGACAAAAGGTTAAATGTCAGGACAGTCCCGATTTTATTGGGACACCTGGTCACCCTAGGTAGCCCATGCAGCCTGGGGCAGGGAGGCAGATCTCCCCACCACTGCTTCCATGGTGCTATGGGGACCCGCAGCCATCAGCCCTGCCTAGGGTTCCTCGGGCCGTCGCCCTCCCAGCACAGACTAGCCACTGATACATGCTGCTTGGGGGCTGCTGGGCCCTTCCCACATATTGGGCAAGCTGCAGTGTGGGGTGTGTGGGACCTGAGCTGGTCGCTGTGGCAGTGGACCAGTGCCCAGGCAGGCTGCATGCCAGAGAGGTGCAGGCCATGCTGGCCTCTCAGTGCAGCTAAGGAGTTGCTGATAGACACCGTAGGAATGCCCTCACTCCTCTGCATGCCATGGAAGTCCGATCCCTTGGCAGAGGAGGCAGGAGCCTTGCTCCCAGTCCCGGGGTGTCAAATACAGAGCAGGCGCTGAATTCTGCTGCATGCTCCCAGCTCTGCTCAGAATCAGCAAAGAGAGTTGGGAGGGGGTTTCACTTCGTGACAGTGCATGTTCGGAGGTGCGGTGCTGCAGGGACTGGTGGAGAGGATGCACCCCGCCACACACTGTGGTGCTAGGGGGCACTGTGCTGCAGGGAGTGCTGTGATTGATTCTGAGTCACTACTGACCCCAGATCAGTACTAGGTAGAGCTGCAGGGAAGGGGACGGGGTGGAGACTCAGCAGAGGGCTTGCACCCCTACAGGGTGTATGTGTGTATAGACAGCTGAAACCCTGCAGCAGTCTCCCACCCCTCAAAGACTGCAGCATGGGGTCCCACCTGCACTTGGCTAGCCTGGGGCCAGGGCTCCTTTCCCTCTTCTAGAGGACACAAGAAGAGGTGGAGGGGGCACTGCCACGTTCTCCCACCCCTGGGTGCACCTGGGCAGTCTCAGCCCTGGTGCTGTGTGTCGCCCAGCCCCAGCTGCCCACACTGCCCAGTTGTGCTGGGATTCTGCAACTAGGGTGGCCAGATGAGAGGGAGGAAATATTGGGATACATGGGGGTGGAGGCGTCCGCCGGCAGAAGGTTAAAAAAAAAAAAGCCAAGTGCTGCCGGTGGAGCGAAATATTGGGACAAACACCTAAATATCAGGACGGTCCTGATTTTATTGGGACGTCTGGTCATCCTATCTGCAATGGGGGGGAGAGGGGGAGGGCACGGCCACTAAACGGAAGCCAGTCCCCCTCCCCAGCGTCTGCCTCTCTCTCTGCCTGCAGCTGAGGGAGGGAGCTGGGCCCTGGCTGAAACCAGATGGCAACCCAGGCCCCCAGCTCAGCAGCAGTGTACTGTGGCTTCCAGCAGTGATCTGCGTGCACTACAGTCCTGGCCACAAGGTGGCGGCAAACACCCCCTAGACCAGCAGTTCTCAAACTTTTGTACTGGTGACTCCTTTCACACAGCAAGCCTCTGAGTGCGACCCCTCCCTTATAAATTAAAAACACTTTTTAATATACTTAACGCCATTATAAATGCTGGAGGAAAAGCAAGGTTTGGGGCGGAGGCTGACAGCTTGTGACCCCCCATGTAATAACCTTGCAACCCCCTGAGGGGTCCCACCCCCCCCAGTTTGAAACCCCCTACCCTAGACCCGAACTTCCTCCGGCTGGGTAATGGCTGGCATCTTAGGGTGTTTTTCCTTCCTCTGCAGCATGGGGCATGGACACGGTCTGGGGTTCACCTGGGCACGGCTCACCTAAGCCATTCCCTTGAGCACTGAGGGCCCCTCGGTCCCACCTGGCTCCTGAGGCCTGGCATCCTTTGGGCTGGCTAGAGTCACTGGGCTCAGGACGGGGTAGCGGGGTGGGAGCCAATGGCCAGTGGCAGACGGGTGCTTAGACTGGAGCAAGGAATGGTCCCCTAGGCTCTCTGAGCCCTCTGCACTAGTGTGCCCCGTTCAGCTGGCTGGCGAGCCCCTGCCCCAGGCCTTGCCCTGCCCTCCTGGCCACTTGTCTGGGCCCAGCCAGGCCTTTCCACCCCTCCCGTGAGGAGACCCACTCGGCTCTGGGGCTCCTGCCCCTGCCTGTCTCTGCCTCTCGTGGCATTGCTTGGTCTCTAAATCAGGTTATCTGCAGGGCAAGCCCCAGTCTCACACCCATCACCTGCCAGCCTGGTAACGGGGCAGGGGTTGAGCCCAGTGCCCTTAAAGGGACAGTTACCCTGTGACAAGCTCTAGTGTGAGGGGACAATTCAGATGGGCGACAGGATTGGGCCCCCATCCAGCCACTGGGTTTACTCCCTTCGCCATCCCCCATCTCTCCCGCTTCACTGCCCTGACACCCCACAGCAGTGCCACCCAGCCGCCTGCCTGGGAGCAAAGCACCAGACGAAGGCCAGGGGATGACTTGCCATGCAGCTAACCTCATGGCACCCATGCAGGCCTAGCAGTTGCCCTCTGCCGGGGACTCCCTGTGGTCATCCTGCCATTGCCAGGCATGTCAGCGTGCTGCTGGGAAAGGCGGGGGAGGGGGCACGTTCCTAGCACGGGGCTGGGGCAGTAACCCTAAGAGAAGAGGTGACACTCCCCCCCCGCCATTCCCTGCTGCCCAGTTGCCCCTATCACTATGCAAGAACCCCAACTCATCTGCACACTGGCTCCGGGAGTGTCTCCGATCCGAGGCCTGACCTAGCCCTCGGTGTTTCGTTGACAACACTGGACAAAACGGCAGCCCCATGGTTTTTTGGCTGGAACAGAGTTACCTTGAATCAGGGCTGTGTGTGCAGCTCACTGAACAGCAGCGTCGCTGAAGCTCGCCTGACTGCACTCTCCATTGCCTCGGCTCCACCCACATGGTTACAGCAAATGAGCGCTGATGGGGCCAGGCCCAGACAGTGATTGCCCTGGGATCCCCAAGCAGAGGAGGCCTAACCCACCTCCCTGTGCACCAGGGCCCTTAGAACAGACACTTGCAGGCTGGGCTGACACCAATGTGTCTCCCCTGTGACCTAGGGACCAATGTAAGGTGACCAGATGTCCCAATTTTATAGGGACAGTCTCGATTTTGGGGTCTTTTTCTTATATAGGCTCCTATTACCCTCCACCTCTGTCCCGATTTTTCACATTTGCTGTCTGGTCACCCTAGACCAATATCTTCATCGCACTTACTCACTGCACTGTGCAGTCACTCTGCAGCAATCACAGACTGGGCTTCTGCTGCTGTGCGCCCACTGTACCACAGAGAGCATGTGCCCGCTGAGCTACCAACCTGCTCACATACATGCATGAGAGACAGGAACTGGCGGAGCAGGGCAACCCAGCAGCAGCCATTTCAGAGGAAAGTGAAAGAAAGCCCCTAGTGGAAAATGATGGAATAACCTGTCCATAGGGGCAGTTCCTTCCTGACTTGCCTTAGGTCATAGTTTGTTTATGCCCTGAAACATGCAGCTTTAAAAACTGTCTAGATGCTTGAGTCTCTCCATGATAACTCTGGGTGTTTTCATTCTCTATATAAATGCCTCAGCCTTAAAAAAAAAACTACTTTGCTGGTGGCCATAGTGATACCTTGTAGCAGTGAGTTCCGCTGGTTAATTTTGCATGCTGAACAAATAACGATTTCCTTGTGTCCATTTTCAGTCTGCTCAGATGAAAGGCCTACCTTATGCTCATCTCAACCCCTGAAGGGGATAAACATAAACTCCTTAGATCTGCCTTTGGCCGCACGGGAAGTGGCTGAGCGCATTGGTTTCTATGGAGGCGGTCATGTCATACAGTAATTCACAAGCGAGTGACTTCTTTCCTTCCAGGGTGTGGCTCCCCACTGATCTGTGGGTGCTGTATGTCCCATTCTGTGCCTGAGCCACAGTGGGCGTGAGTCTTTAGCATGGGTTTGGCATGTGCGCTGCAGTCATGCACACATGTAGTTCTGCAGGACCTCAGTTCACTCCATGCTGGGTCCATTCCATTAGCTCCCAGTGTCAAGAACACACGGAACCCAGGGAGGTTTTGCTTTTCCTTTATTGTTATTTAAAAAGGGGAGGGTGTTTGTTTCCTTTTCAAATAAAAATCTAATTTAACCATATAATTTAAAATCAACCTCAAGCCCTATCACATGGTACAGCCACGCGGCTCCTTGGCCAGCGCCTCACTCCCCTTTCACAGGCTGGGAATGTGCTAGCGAAGGGACAGGGGATGGGAGGCCAGCGCTGGCAGGGGAGGCTCAGCCCGACCCCTGGAGGAGGGTCCTGAATGCAAAGTGAGACTGAAACCAGCTTTACCCCTTACGCTGCAGCCTGCTGAGCCGCCTCATAGACAGAGCGATGGAGAGGGACCGCTGTACCAACCTGCCGTCACCCAGCTAACCTGATCTGTGCCCTCCCACCTCTTAATGGGCAGGCAGGGGCACACGCGCCTTGTGCAATGACCCACTGAGCACGGCCAAGCTGGGAGAAGCAGAGAGCCTTGGTTGTGGTTATAAGATGCCCCATACCTCCCTTGCCGTGCCAGCCGGGCACAGCAACTTGAGCTCTCCAATACCACAGAGCCACCACGTAACCAAGACTGGCACAATCATGGGAGTGGTGCTGGTGCTGAGCCCTCCCTGGGAGGCAAGTAGCACCCACTGATTGCAGCACCTGCCCGTGCCGGACTGGCGCTCAGCACCTCGCAGGATCAGGCCCTTATAAAGCTGACTAAAACCATCCTTTATCTTTGCAACTGTCTAGCCCTCCCCACTCTTCAGGAGGGCCCTAATCCACAGCCCATGGAGACCCTCCATGGGCTACTGCTCACAGCCTGGAGGAGATGGTTTAACACCAGCACAATGACATCTGGAGATGTCCCCTAGTAGCCAATATCACAGTGGCCACCAGCCTATTGGACTGGCTGAATGGCCAGATCTCGCCGTCAGTTCTCTGTGGCATAGGCAGATCATCTGGTACAGTGGTCCCTCTCCATTGACTACATAGCATATATACACTATACAGAGCTACTGAAAGCAACACCTACTCATATACAGTATTGACACAAAGCTGTCCAGCTTCCTCCACCCCGATACAAAAATACGTCTCTGAATTACTTCATTTGCACTTAGTCAATCCCAAGAAATGGTGGGTTGCTTAATTTCACTTGCAATCACAGTGCTGCTGAAAATACCCTGGCCCACCCCTTACCCCTACCCCCCGCCCAATTCATATGGTGCCCGTCACGCAGCAAACGGAGACTGGGAGGTAGCCGCTCATTTTTCGGTGTGACCCAGAGGTTCCTGGGCATATGGCGCCTAGAGGCATGAGGAGTGATGTGGGCAGGTGGGCAGCTGGTAGGCACTGCAGGCTGGCAGGAAGTCATACAGTGTTAGCTCCTCCCCACTGATCGCCCTTGTCTGCCCCCAGCCAGCAGGGCTGCCCCTCCCCCCCTCAAGGACATGAATGGGTTTTGTTCCAGCTCAGCGACCCTCCTCTGTTTGGCCAGACCCGAGAGAGAGCCCTTGTTGGGGCCCCGGAGAGCAGGGAGTGGATGTGCCTTGGTTTGGGATGCCCCTGAGTTACAGCAGCCACAAACAGCCCCCAGTACCCATGGGTGCCCTGGTTCCTGAGCCAGGGAGTGACACTGCAGCCAGGCCCTGGGAGGCCTCGTGCAGGAACCTCATATGCCCCACCACAGCATCAGCACCACAAGCCTGCATGTGACTGTATACCCAAGAAGGCAGCTAGGTCACCCTGCTGCCCCCCCAGCTCTAGCTTCAGGCTGGGGGAGCCAACTTTGCCGGGCAGGACAGCAGGAGAGTCCCTTGGGGAAGCACCCCACCCCTGGAGAGGTCCGAAGTGAATTGCCAGAGAAGCCCAGGCACCTGGGCGAGGTCCATAAAAACCTGCTGCAGTTCTCCTAGCTGAACTTCAGCATCCACTCCCCTCAGTGGGGTGCCCATTCTGGAGCCCCACTAGGGTTCTCTGCCAGCCAACACAGATACAACACTGCTGGGGCTGCTGCCTTCACCCCTCCATGAATGACCCTCACATGCCCAGGCAGCCTGCCCCGTTAGGCCAGGATTGAGAGAAAGACCCAGTGCGAACACAGGCCCAGCCCCTCACTAGCCGGGTGACGAGCTGTGACTCTGCAGGGTTTTTCCCTTTAACTACAATCCAGGTGCCCCTACTGGTTCACTTTCCAGCCCAGCCCAGTAACAGTCAGTACAACCAGGGCCCTGCTGCCGGGACTACTCAGGTTCATACAGGAGAGGCTCTCCCTCTAGGCATGGGTGGCAAGTCTGTAGAAATTTTGGTGGTGCCCAGAACCCGCCCCCCCAACTCCACCCCCTCAAACTCTGCCCCCACCTGCCTAAGGCTCTGGGCGGAGTTTCGGGGGGGGAGGTCTGAGGTGCAGGTTGTGGGCTGGGGATTAGGGTGCAGGAGGGATGCAGGCTTTGGGAAGTAGTTTGGGTGCTGGGTGCAGGCTCTGGGCTGGGGCAGGGAGTGGGTGTGCAGGAGGGAGTGAGGGCTGCAGGCTTTGGGACGGAGTTTGGGTGCAGGCTATGGGCTGGTGGTGGGGGTGTAGGAAGGGGTGAGGGGTGCAGGAAGGGGTGAAGTGCGCAGGCTCTGGGAGGGAGTTTGGGTGCTGGGTGCAGGCTCTGGGCTGGGGCAGGGGTGGGTGTGCAGGAGGGGGTGAGGGGTACAGGCTTTGAGATGGAGTTTGGGTGCAGGATCTGGGCTGGGGGTGGGGGTGTAGGAAGGGGGAGGTGGTGCACGCTGGGGCAGAGGATCAGGGTGCAGGGGAATGAGGGTTGGGGCTGAGGATGAGGGGTTCATGATGCGGGGGAGCTCAAGGCTGGGGCAGAGGATTAGGGTGCAGGGGGATGAGGGCTCTAGCTGGGGATGAGGGGTTCATGATGCGGGGGGACGAGGGCTCAGGGCTGGGGCTGAGGATTAGGGTGCAGGGGGATGAGGGTTGGGGCTGAGGATGAGGGGTTCATGATGCAGGAGGGGGCTCAGGGCTGGGGCAGAGGATTAGGGTGCGGGGGGATGAGTGCTCTCGCTGGGGCTGAGGATTAGGGTGCAGGGGGATGAGGGGTTCATGATGCGGGGGCACTCAGGGCTAGGGCAGAGGATCAAGGTGTGGGGGGATGAGGGCTGGGGCTGAAGATGAGGGGTTCATGCTACGGGGGGGGCTCAGGGCTGGGGCAGAGGATTAGGGTGCAGGGGGTGAGGGCTCTGGCTGGGGCTGAGGGGTTTGGGGCGTTGGAGAGGCTCAGGGCTAGGGCAGGGTAAGGGCAGCCTGCCTTGCCATTAGTAATGACAGGCACTAGGACCCTGGGGCAGCAGACAGCAGTTCTGCCAGGAGCTGCTCTCTAGCAGCCGGAGCAGGCAGGGGAGAGGCGCACGCTGCTCTCTGTTGGGCAGGGACGTGGCGGGCCATGGGCGAGGGGGAGACCCGCGGGGCCGGGGCCCGATCCAGGCAGGGCCAGGGGAGAGACCCAGCTCCAAATATTGCTGGAGCAGGGTCCCCAGCCCTGAATATTCCTGGAGCCCGAGCACTGCTAACATATATAACCTGCAGCCTATGCCTCTAGGGAAATCAAAACCATCACATGGCTCCCACGGTGCTAGGGGCAGCGCAGTCAAACTCTCACTAGTGGTTAGGGCAGGAGACCCCCTCACTGCCTGGGGACCACCTCCTCTACAGCAAGCTAGGGAGCTCTGCAGGTTTCTCACTCCAAGGCCCCAAGAACAGCTCCTGCCATGGGTCTGTGAGGAGGCCACATCCACAGTGGCTTCTTCTGCCCACATCCTGCCCCTCAGCCAGACAGACCGTGAGGGAGAGGGGCCCATGACCATAGCATGTGGAGAGGGCTGGGAGCCATATTTGGTTTGGGCTGAAGTCTGATGGGACTGCAGGTCAGAGAGGTGGAAAAGACCTGTCCAAAGGGGTGCAGAAGATATTAAACTGGTGCACGCTGCCAGCCCCCCAGGTCTGGCTTCACCCCAGCCAACTGGCAGGGTGGGAGGACAAGAGGAGAGGCCCATGGTGAACTGATGCTCCTCATGCCCACCACAAGCAGTAACGAGGGAGCATCCCAAATTAAAGACAGCAGCCAACCAAACATGATTTCGCTGGACCCTCCCAGCTCTGACATGGTCTGCAGAGGATGGGCACCCTATGGAACCCACTAACTGCAAGGTCAGTAACACAATAACAATAGTGTGTGTGTGTGTACACATATACAATATAAATTAATGCAGATTCTCCTAAACTATTTCGATTAGCAGCAAATCAAGTTTTAGGGATTGTTTAGTTTCTATACAGGCTCAATGGCAGGGCCACAATTTCCAGTACACACTGCCAGCTCTCAGGGGGGCACCATCTGCCAGCCAATGGGGAGGGCCCTCCTTAGAAGGGGGGAACGGTCTCTCAGTGCTGTGGGGCAGGGAACTGCTCCAGGCAGTGGGCAAGGCCCCCCTGTAATAGCAGCTGGGGTGGGCATATTAGGGCTGGCATCGGAACCTCCACCTACATAGGCCAAGGTGAGACACGCTGAGGCCCTGCTCCCCCCAGTGCAGGGATTCCTGCCCCTCAATTGACCCCAAATGCCACTCTCCTTGGCAGGTGTGAGATCATGGCTGCAGGCTTAGCACAACTCTGAAGCCACCGCACAGAGAATGGGACCTGCCCACCCCCAACAAAAAAAGGGGGTTCTGAAGAGCGTGTCTGGCCTTGTGCCCCAGCAGGGAAAAAGAAACTGAGGCACAAGGCAGGACAGCACTACACCCCACCCCATTTCATTTTTTTTTCGTTGACGAGCTGCTCCCTGACAGGACATGCCCTCTGTCTGTGTCACTTCCCACTTGGCAGCACTCGCTTCCTGTTTGTTGCGCCCCTGAAACAATTCTCTGCCCGTCTCGCTGGTGCCACCATCCGTGGGCTTCTGGCTGCTCCACATGTGCATGGAGCTGCTCTGTCTCACGGCCAGCCCCCCAGTGAGGTAGGGAAGTAGCAGCCCCATTTTAAAGATGGGAAAACTGAGGCAAGCTCACCTAGCCGGACAAGGGCAGAGCAGGGAATAGAGCCCACTCCCATGCTACAGCCATTAGACCTGCTTCTGCTCCTTCTGGCACTCGAAGCTCCTCAGCTGGACTGGCCCAGCTTAGCTGTGCCCACCCCCCAGCTGGGGGATTGCTTGGCCCCCCCATGCTACATTTATTAGCTGCGAAGGTCTGGCTCACCTGTGCTGGGGAAATCCCAGTAGTGCCGCAGGGCCCCGGGCATGTCCCTGGCTCAGCAGCGGTGAGGACCGGGTCACTGGACAGTACTAGCAGCAGGACAGGGGCAGGGGAGCATGGCTCAGACAGCCCCAGCTCCCAGGGTGTGGGGTGGGGGTGGGAGGGCGCTTCCTGCTGCCCTCTAGTGGCTACCCCCACTCTTGGCGCTGCCCATTGCCCAGTCGCTGATGATGAAGCTGAGACTCATGACCATGAAGAGCACGCCGAGGCCCGCGAAGCCGGCAGCCTGCAAGGGAGGAGACAGGGGGCAGCAGACATGAGCCCCAGGGCAGGCTCAGCCCACTGGGCACAACTCCAGACATCTAACCCCACCCACGTGCGCCGACAGACACAGAGCTCCGCCCCCAACCTTGCCCACCGCAACCCCTCAGACACACAGCTCAACTCTCAGCCTCGCCCACCTGTGCTCCCCAGACACACAGCTCCAACCTCGACCCAGCCCACCTCTGCCTCTCAGACACACTGTTCCGCCCCCAACCCTACCCACGCATGCCCCTCAGACACACACTTCTGCCCCAGACCACGCCCACCTCTGGCCCTCAGACACACAGCTCTACCTTCTACCCTGCCCACCCGTGACCCTCAGACACACTGGACTGCCCCCGCTCCACCCACCTGTACCCCTGAGACACACAGCTCCACCGCCAGCCCCGCCCACCCATGCCCCCCAGACCCACTGCTCCTACGAGCCCACCCTCCTGTGCCCAACAGACACAGAGCTTCGCCCCCGACCCCACCCATCTACACCATTCAGACACACAGGTCGCCCCTCAACCAAGCCCACCTGCACCTCTCAGACACAAAGCTCTGCCCCACTCTGCCCACCTGTGCCCTTCAGACACACAGCTCCACCCCCAATCCTGCCCAGCTGTGCCCCTCAGATACACAGCTCTGCATTGGACCCCACACACCTGTGCTGCTCAGACACACTGCTCCGCTCCCAACCCCAGCCACCTGTGCCCCTCACCCTAAGATACAAAGCTTCGCCCCCACCCACCTGTGCCACACAGACGCACAGCTCCGCCCTCGACCCCACCTATCTGTGCACTCAGACACACAGCTCCGCCTTCTACCCAGCCCACGTGCAGCCCTCAGACACACAGCTCTGCCCCCAACCCTGCCCACCTGTGCCCCTCAGACACACATCTCTGCCTTCGACCTCCCCCATCCATGACCCTCAGACACACAGGACTGGTCCCGCCCCAACACACTGGTGCCCCTCAGACACACAGCTCACCCCCGACTTTGCCCACCAGTGACCCTCAGACACACAGCCCTGCCCTCGACCCAGCCCACCCATGCCCCCATGCACACATCTCTGCCTTTGATCATGCCCTCCCATGCCCCTCAGACACCCAGTTCCCCCCAGCCCTGCCAACCTGTACCCCGAAACACACAGATCCACCCCTTACGCTGCTCACCTGTGCCCCTGAGACACAGAGCTCCGCTGCTGACTCTGCCCACCTGTTGCCCTCAGACACACAGCTTCGCCCTCGACCCCACCCACCTGCATCCCCAAAAACACAGCTCCACCCCTGACACCGCCCCATGTGCCCCTCGGACACACAGTTCCCCCCGACCTTGCCCACCTGTACCCCTGAGACACACAGTTCCATCGCCAGCCCCGCCCACCTATGCCCCTCATACAGCTCTGCCCCGACTCTGCCCACCTGTGCCTGTCAGACACACAGCTCTGCCCTCGACCCAGCCCACCTGTGGGAGGGAACTCAGGGCTGGGGCAGGGGGTTGGGTTGCACGAGGTGAGGGCTCTGGCTGGGGGTGCAGGCTGTGGGGTGGGGCCGGGGATGAGAGGTTTGGGGTGTGGGAGGTTGCTCAGGACTTGGGCAGGGGATTAGGACAGAGGGTTGGTGTGGGGGGGGGGGGAGGGCTCTGGCTGGTGGTGCAGGCTCTGGGGTGGGACCAGGGATGAGGGGTTTGGAGTGTGGGAGGGTGCTCAGGGCTTGGGCAGGGGATTGGGGTGCGGCGGGTTGAGGGCTCCAGTTTGTGTGTCTCAGGGGTACAGGTGGGTGGAGTTGAGGGCTCTGGGGTTGGGCTGGGGTGAGGGGGTTGGGGTGCATGAGGGGGCTCCGGGCTAGGGCAGAGGGTTGGGGTGTGGGGGGGTGAAGGCTCCATCTGGGGGTGTGGGCCCTGGGGTGGGGCTGGGGATCAGGGATTTGGAGTGCAGCAGGGGGCTCCGGACTGGGGAAGAGAGTTAGGGAACAGGGGGGTGAGGGCTCTGGCTGGGGGTGCAGGTTCTGGGGTGGGGCCGGGGATGAGGGATTTGGGGCACAGGCTGCCCTAAGGAGAGAAGACTGGACCGTCCCCAGCCCTCTCTTGCCTCAGCAGCCCAGGGCCAGAGGAGAGACGCCTCTCCCTGCTGCACACCTGCATGGCCCTTAATAGCCTGCTGCGCGGCTGTGCAGTTTAGAGAGAACTTAGGTTCTATCCCCAGCTCTAGGAGGGGAGTGGTTAGTGGTGATGGTCTCAGATTCAGGACTCCTGGGTTGTATCCATGTGACATCTGAGGAGCCTCCCATGCTATAAATGCGACCTCCTTGCTTCTAAAGAGAGAGCCGCCCCTAGAAGTTCCCCCTAAAATTGTGCCCTCCCATACACACAGAAGGGAGGACTCTGGAAATTAAGGCCCATATTTTCAGAATATTGATGGCCATTAATGTTGGGTGACTGACTTGAAACACACTGTCAGGGAGGCATGACCTCAGCCATGCCGATTGCCCGGCTGGTTCTATGCCCTCTCAGCGGGGCGTCAGTGCCCAGCACCCCTGAGAGTCGGGCAGGAGGCCTCTGGAGGGGGACCCAAAAGCAGAGTCAATTCTGGCCCAGGGCCACCGTCTTCAGTGCCCATTAGTGGCACGATTCCCCCCGACAGTCAGCTTGGCTGGAGAGGACGTACCAGGATCTTGGGGGTGGACTTCGGGGGCTCCTTGTCTTTGGGCACGATGCGGATGTAGAAGATGGCCGGGAAGATGAAGATGAGGCAGGGGGCTGATGTGGCACCTGGAGAACAACAGGAGAGAATGGGTACAGGGGTGCAGGGGAGCAGCCAGTAGTGCCCAGTGTTATAATTTAGTGGCTTTTTCTTTAGGTTTTTTTGGGGGGAGGCAAATTAGCATTGTATGTTGCTAATACTATTGCAAGGCATTTTAGAAAGAGTTAAAGGTATAAGTGGAAAATATGTTGTTTTTTTGCAGGTTGCAAAAGGCTAAAAAAAAAAATATGGGTTAACTCAATGCCTCAGCTCTCAGCTGAATCCAAAAATAAGATGCGGGCCCCAGTCCAAGGTCACAGCACTCAAACAAACTCTATGCAGCCAAAAACCATGCAGCTAAAAAACTTAAAAACCCTCCTAAAAGTCAAAGCAAATTAAAAATCAACAGCAAACCCCAGACAACCTGTGCACAAAACAAAACTCCTGTCCCCTCTTCCCCCTCATCTTCTTACATTACACCCAGGCTTGGCCAACCTCAGGTAGTACAAATGTAAGTATAAAATGGGTTAAGGCCTGTGGCACTAACACTTTCTTCCTTCCTCTAAATAACATTAAAACCCCAGCACTCTCCACTGTTATTTTATCATTTTATTAACAAAGCTTTAAAATGTAGTCGCTTGGTGTGCTCCTCCATCTCCTCCCCTAAAAATCCTGCAGCCTCTGCCTAATCACCTAACGTCTTGGGCAAACCTGTCACACCAGCCCCCCACAGCCACCTGACCCCCTGAGCCAAGCCCCCTCTATTTGTTTCCTTAGAACCAGTGGGGCTAGAGAGCCTGGCACAATCCCCAGGTGCTGGCCTTGCACCGGGACCCCTTGTGGAGTGGGGCCAGCCAGGGATCCAAGGAACAGATTTAATGAGGAGTCCAGTGGCACCTTTAAGACTAACAGATTTATTTGGGCATATGTCATAAACAGATAGCTAAGGGTTAATGTCTCTTTCACCTGAAGCACCTGACCAGAGGACCAATCAGGAAACGATTTTTTCAACTCTGGGTGGAGGGTTTTTTGTGTGTGAGTCTTTTGTTCTTGGTCTTCTGCCTGAATCTCTCTCAGCTAGAGAAGGATTTTTCTATTTCCTGCTTTCTAATCTTATGTTTCCAAGTTGTGAGTACAAAGTTGGGTTTTTGTTTCGTATTTACATGTCTATAGTTGCTGGAGTGCTTTAAATTGTATTCTTTTTGAATAAGGCTGTTTATTCATATTTCTGTTAAGCAATTGACCCTGTATTTGTCACCTTAATACAGAGAAACCATTTGTATGTATTGTTCTTTCTTTTTTATATAAAGCTTTCTTTGAAGACCTGTTGGAGTTTTTTCTTTAGTGGAGGAACTTCAGGGAAATTGAGTCTGTACTCACCAGGGAATTGGTGGGAGGAAGAAATCAGGGGAGAAATCTGGGTGTGTTAGATTTACTAGCCTGATTTTGCATTCCCTCTGGGTAAAGAGGGAAGTGCTTTTTGTTCCAGGACTGGAATTAGGGAGGGTGGACTCCCTCTGCTTAGATTCACGGAGGTTGCTTCTGTGTATCTCTCCAGGAGCACCTGGAGGGGGGAAGGGAAAAGGTTTATTTCCCTTTGTTGTGAGACTCAAGGGATTTGGGTCTTGGGGTCCCCAGGGAAGGTTTTTGGGGGGACCAGAGTGCCCCAAAACACTCTAATTTTTTGGGTGGTGGCAGCAGGTACCAGGTCCAAGCTGGTAACTAAGCTTGGAGGTTTTCATGCTAACCCCCATATTTTGGACGCTAAGGTCCAAATCTGGGACTAGGTTATGACAGCATAAGCTTTCGTGGGTAAAAAAAACCCACTTCTTCAGATGCATGGAGACTGAAGAAGTGGGTTTTTTACCCAGGAAAGCTTATGCCCAAATAAATCTGTTAGTCTTTAAGGCGCCATCGGACTCCTCGTTGGTTTTGTGGATACAGACTAACACGGCTGCCCCTCTGATACTAGGAACAGATCTGGCATGACGAGAGCAAAGGCAGAACAGGAATTAAAAACCACCCAACTGCAAACAAAGAGAAGCCATCAGGCTGCAGCCTGGAGCCCTGGGCTTTGAGCTAATACAGCGGTCAGGCCAGGACTCCAGAGTTCGGGGACAAGGAAGAGCAGCCGGTGCCGCATTTAAACCCTGCGGTTACAATGATCAGAGGGGAGCAGCAAAGGGAGGTGGGGCCTTTTGCCTGTCTGGGCCACTCCTGAGAGGAGTTGGGAGGGGCTCAGCTGAAGCAGGGACCAATGGGCCTGCCATACTGATAGTGCTGTGGGGCAGATATCGTGGGCTGGGCGGGGGATGGAGCAGACAGCCCCAGGCTGGGAGAGGACCCTGAAGCACAGAGAGGGAACGTGACCCAGCTGAGGTCGCCCAGATTGCTAGGCCAGGCCCTACCCAGTAGGCAATGCTGCCTCCCCTGTAACAGCAAGGGCAGGGATTCCCAAGCTGTGGAGACTGAACTCCCTCACCACTGGGGTCCAATCCCAGCACTGCTACTGACTCACTCTGTGGCCTTGGGCAAAGCACACTCAGTACCTCAGTTTCCCCACTGGCACTCCTTCCCTTGTGTGGCTGAGCTGTATTTGTACAGGTCCCTCCAGCTCAGGGCTGAGGCAGGCCAGCAAGGGGCAGCATGCATGGGATGCTAGCCCTGCGCTGGGGGAAGAGCTGTGGATTTCACGCCCTGGGACCTGGGAATCTGGCACGACAGACCAGACACTATTTCCCAGCCTACAGGGTGCTGGTGCAGAGAGCGCTGGGCTCCCTGCAGTGCCATGGTGGCGGCTCAGGCAGCACGTGCCAGGACTCACCAATCAGGCCGAAGATGCCAAGAATGGAGGGGGCGAAGATGACCAGCAGGTTGATGGTGATCAGCAGGACCACAGCGATTGCTACGTGACGGACCCAGCTGAAGTCCTTGCCTTGAAAGAGCATCTGCTGGATGGCGCGGCGCACCTAGAGAGGAGAGGGTCAGATTGTGTGCCCAGCATGGGGCCCACAGCCAGTTCCCTTTCCGGAGCCAAGCCTGCTCTGGGCCCACCACACCCACCATGGTCCCCCTGTAGTATGGTGCCCATCACCATGGCCTCTGGGCCCCGCCCACCCCACACCCACCAGGGACAACCTGTAATATGGTGCCCATCACCATGGTCCCTGGGGCCTGCTTGCCCCAGTCTCTGGCTGGCTCCCCTAGCTCCCTTCCTGCAGTTTGTATAAATGTCCTTTTCCTGCTGCTGTTGTGTCCCTCCTGTGCTCACCGCAGCCCATGCAGGGCCAGGCCCAGCCAGAGAAACCCCAGGCACCTGACGAGGACCACACGGTGCCAGGGCTCCAAACTGGGCTGCCTTCAGTCACCAAGGTCCATCCAGCCTCTGCTGGCACTGCCCACAAGCAGCCAGCCTGTGTCAACTGAGGCCATGCAGAGGCCTGAGACCACGGCACCAGTGTCCCCGGGGTGGGGCACTGCACAGGGAGCCACAACCCCTGATGTCAGGGGAAAGGCCCTGTTCTGCCCCCTCTTCCCCCTGTGACTGGCAGTGGCGTCACCTACCGGGAAGAGGACGATGGGAACAGTCAGTGTCACGGCGATCAGCACTGCCACGCGCACGCACAGAATCAGCACGTCAAAGGGGTCCACGTAGCTGTAGGTGTGCAGCAGCTCTGACTCCACCTGACCTGCAGGGTGCAACCTGTGTCTGTCACGCCCAAGGTAAGCCCCGCCCATCCTGCTGGCCCAAGGGGAGACCTGTCCCGCAGGGAAACCGGCCAACATGGCTCTGCAACAGCCTGGTGTGGCACTGGGTTGGTGCGTGACAGCAGAACCACTCAGCCCTAGAGACTGGGAGCCCAGCAACAAGATCTCGCTGGGTAGATCGCACTAGGGGGCCCTGCCACGGTTGGGTCTGGGGGTACCTGGGCAGGAGATGGTAGCCCCATAGCGTGAGCCCCACGGCTCCTGCCATGGGCTGGGTCTGGTGGTACCTAGGCAGGAGAGGACAGCCCCATAGCCGTGAGCCCCATGGCTCCTGCCCCTTGAGCCGTGCAGCCAATGGAGCCAATAACCCAGCTCTGGCTGGGTCCCTCTGGGGCTAGCGATGGGCAGGGGCTCGCTCCTGGCCTTTGGGAGTGGGAGAGTGGGGATCATCTGGGGGAGCACTCACCATAGAACGTGAGGTAGCCAAAGAGGGCAGCCAGGAAGTACATGACATACATGACAGCAATGGAGATGTTCGAGATGCCCTGCATCTTCTTCTTGGAGGGGCTGCAGGATGCCCAGAGCAGGGTTAAATTTGCCATCTGCCGGCAGCCACCACCCACATGAGCTGGGCACATCCCGCTCCAGGGGGCCTCTAGGCCACGGCTCTCAACCTTCCCAGTCTGGGCCCCATGTTGGTCTTGAGCATGGCACCCATGACCCCCCAGCTGCGGAGCCAGGCTCTCGATACCAAGGCCTTGCCAGGCTGCTAAGCTGGGTCCCTCCTGCCTGGCACTGGCGAGGGAGAGGCACGTTCCTGAGGCAACCCCGTGGTGCCAGCTGGTGCCTGGCAGCCCAGAACGGATGGGTCCCTGGCAGGGTTGGCTGGGGAGCAGCACTCCATTGCCCTCCCTGCCCCTGGAGCCCCAAGCATCAGAGGGATCCTCACAGGCTGTGTCCTGGGGACATCTCAGCTGCCCAAGTAGCCACCCTCGCTGTGTGCAGGGCTCTCTGGTGCCAGGAGAGGGCTACCACTGACCCTGCTGTAGAAAGGGGCAGGTGAACGGTGAACGGTGGATGGTCCCTGCCCCACGTGGGTCTGTCTGCCAGGAGGCCATCAAGGTGAGGGCATGAGCTGCAAAGCTGGCATGGATTGGGGGTCCCCACAATGGCTGGGGGTGCCCCCAGTGACCTGTGCCTGGGCTCCGGGTGCCAGAAGGCAGGTCACTCTGGACAGTGAGGCCGGGGCGGCACCAGAACCCGCTGGAGCAGAACCCAGATCTGGGAGTCCCAGGGCAGCAGAGGCCACTTGCAGCAATGGGGCCCCTGGCTGGGGCACATGGTCCAGCCACAAGAGGCAGGGGCCCATGTGGGCGTGGATCCTTGCCACGCTGGCGCTGGCCCCTGGAGTCGCTCCATTGCCTACGATAGAGCTACCCTGGGTTCAGGGACTGAGCGACACTGGCTCAGGTTCCTCTAGGGAGCAATGGGGTAGGATCCCGGGGCCACCTCCTTCTTCACCTTTGCCCCACCACATTCCGGCCCCCCGACTCACTCCTTCAGCTCCGTGTAGATGGGCAGCACCTCAGGGTGGCACACGAAGGCAAATGCCATGATGGGGATGGTGTAGGCTGTCTGTAGGAGACACCAAGGGTCAGTGGAGCAGGGCTGCTGGCTAATGGTGCAGGGCACCGGCTACAGAGAGCTACCCAGAGCAGCCCAGCTGTCCAGCCCCCCTGGCCTGGGTCCCCGTGGCTGGACATGACCCAGCGGTGGGAATGAAGGGGAGGATGGGAGTGGAGCAGGCAGGAGGGCTCAGAGGAGGGTGCTGGGCTCACAACCTCCAGCGCAGAACTGCCAGCTCCCACCAGTTGAGTCTGGGTCACACCAAGCCCCAGCTCCTGGAGGCACATGAGCCGGGGAGAAGCTCAGTGCTCATTTTAAATAAAGAGCATCTCTGGGTCCAGAGGAAACATGGCCCAAGCACAACCCGATGGCACAGGCGCCCCGAGGTGAAGGGAAAACCCAGGGGATTGTGTGAAGTCTGACTGCTTGGGAGCCAGTCCTGCCATTTTGGGGGCCTGAGGCACAGTTAGTGACCCTTGGGCTTGGCCAGATGGCAGCAGGGTCAGCAGCAGGGCTGGGACATGGCCATAGCATTCCCAGGACACACCCACACCCAGAGCAGGGCTCCTCCGGGATCCTGGCCGTTCTGCCGTGTGGTCTGGCACATGCGGTACCTGGGAGTTGAGTGTGAAGAGGCTGGCGGAGCAGGCGGCCCCAGCAGCAGCCGGCTGGAGGACCGGGTAGCCGTTCTGGTAGTCGCTGGTGCTGCCCTGGGCGTCACTGACGTTGCTTGTGCCGTTGCCGTCTTGCTCAGGGAGGGGGCAAGGGATCTGGAACTTCTTGTAGATGACCTGGGCAGAGAGGGGGTGGAAAACCCAGTCAGAGCCCGGCGCTGCCAGCGTCACCCACGGCCCCTCAGCAGCCCAGCCCCAGCTCTGAGCCTGGGAAGAAAGGCGGCGAAGGAGATGGGTGCTCCCCATGAGGGGGAGATCACGGGGCAGGGGAGAGCAGCCCATCCCCCTGCATCACTGACCAACCCAACCAGGCCTTCCCAGTCCAACCCTCAGGGTCTTTCTCTGCTCTGCTGAAAACCTCTGCTCCCCACGGGGAGATCACCCAGGGCCCCAGCCACGTTGGTCCGAAGTCCCCTGAAGGGTGTGATTCATCTCACACCGCAGTGCCTGAGGTCCCCTCGCAGCCCCTGGGCACAGACTGGGCTCCTGGGGTGCTCATAACTTTTAGGCCTGGCAAATTTCAAGGGAGACTGTAGAGACACCCACCCAGAGCCGTAACTAGGTATTTTTGCGCCTGAGGCAAGAATATAAAATTGCACCCTCCCCCAGGGCCGGCTCTTAAGTGGCAATTCGGCGGCGGGTCCCTCAGTCCCTCTTGGAGGGAAGGGCCTGCCTTCGAAGAATGAATGAAGTGGCGGCAGTAGAGCTTGTGATTTTGGGGGGTCTAACTCATAATTTTTGGCTACTTGGGATGGCAATGTTGCTTCCAAGATGGTCTTTGGTTCCAGTCCAGTTCCAATCCAGAGAGGGACTCACAGGTTAAGAGAGGAGGGAGGTGCTGGATATCAGCAGTGGCCACTAGGGATCAGCATGTGTCCTGAGAATGCTGGGATTTCAGGTTTGCAGGGCAGGAATCAGGGCTGGCAGGTTTTTAGAAATTTTGGTGGTGCCCAGAACATGCCTCGCCCCGCCCCGCCCCACCCAAACTCCCTCCCAGAGCCTTGGGCGGATAGGGGGATGGAGTTTGGGCGAGGGAGGAGGTCTGGGGTGCAGGGCCTAGGCTAGGGCAGGGGATTGGGATGCAGGCTCTGGGAGGGAGTTTGGGGATGGGTGGGTGCAGAGGGAAGAGGTGCAGGGGTGAGGGCTGTGGCTGCAGATGAGCAGTTTGGAGTGTGGGAGGGGCTCAGGGCAAGAGTAGGTATGTGGGGGGTGAGGGCTCTGGCTGTGGCTGGGAATGGAAGGTTTGGGGTGTGGGAGGGGTTCAGGGCCAGGGTAGGGGTGTAGGGGATGAGGGCTCTGGCTGGGACTAGGGATGAGGTGTTTGGGGTGCTGGAGGGGCTCAGGGCTGGGGCAGAGGGTCAGGGTGTAGGGGATGAGGGCTCTGGCTGGGACTGGGGAGAAGGTGTTTGGGGCGCTGGAAAGGCTCAGGGCTATGGTAGAGGGTTGAAGGTGCAGTGCGGCGGTGAAAGCTGTGGCTGGGGGTGTGAGCTAAGGGGTGGGGCAGGGCTGGGGATGAGTTTGGGCTGCAGGCAGGCTGCTCCCGGACAGGGGCCAGAGAGGAGAACTCCCCCCAGCCCTTTCCCTGCTGGCAGCAGCAAGCTCTGGGGGAGGAACCCCCCATCCTGCCCCCCCCAGCAGCACACTGTCACTGCATGTGCTCCCAGGGCCCCTCTCAGGTCCAGGAATCACCCTCACCTCACTAGGGGTGAGGGATGGGGCTGCCTCCTTGCCCAGCATGGGGCAGGACTGGTGACTGCGGGCAGGGCCTGTGCTGCTGGAGGGTCCAATGGAAAATGAAGGTGTCTGAGGGGGAAGGGCAGGCTCAGAGTCAGTCTGCCCTGGCAGTGGAGATGGGGGGCGCTAGGACCCTGCGGCAGCAGTTGCTGCAGGGGAGAGAAAGGGACTCTCGACTCTTTTTTTTCTCCACTGTTTTCTGCGCCCCCTCCCCCTCCCGGCTTTGTGTGCCCGAGGCAAGTGCCTTACTCGCCTGGCCCTTGTTACGGCCGTGCACCCACCTCGCTCCCGCCTGCACTCTGTCTGTGGGCTTTGCTCTGACCCTAACCCCGCCCACGTCTGACTGCACCTCTGCCCCAGGGATGCTGTTACCTCCCGCCCCTCCGCCAGCGGGGGAGAGACTGGTCCCTCCTGGCCGACCTCCTGGATAGCCCAGGCCAGAGCCCTGCCCCGTGGTAATCCCCAGAGCAGAGCTGCCAGAGAAGCATCTCAGCTTGGTTTAAAAGTGATCACCCCGCCCTGGCTAAATGGTCCTAGTGGTTAGTTACTCTCCCTGCTAAAACATACACCTCATTTCCAGTATAAAGATATCTAGCTTCAGCTTCCAGCCACTGGATCCTGTTAGACCTTCCCCCGCTCAATTAAATATCTGTGCCCCACGCAGGTACCCAAAGACTGGGCTCCAGTCACCCCCTGGGTGTAGCTCCCAGGTGCAATGGGCCTTTTCTAGTAGCTAAGCTAAACAGAGGGAGCTTCCAGCGTCTCTTGCTCTCAGACAGGTTTTCTAGTCCTTTCCTCGTCCTCACTGCTCATCTCTGAGCCCTCGGCAATGCATCCCCCTCCCCCTTGAACCCAGGACCGGGCTGATGTTGCTCAGTGTCACTGGGCCTCAGGTCTCAGATGCACTCTGGGATTGTGGGTACCAGAGCCAAACCCGCCCGCCTGCAAGACGAGCAATGGAAACCCCATGATGTCTTCAAAATCGCTCGGCCCTTCCAGGGCCTAACGTCACAGCAGGGTTTGGCGACGGGCAGAGAATTCTCATATCTGGTGGCTTGTGTGTGTGCATGAGCCTCAATTGGTGCGTGTGTGCGCATGCATGAGTGTGCGTGTGCCTCTCCATGTGCGTGTGCACGCATGCATGTGTGTGCATGTGCAGAGTGTGCATGTGCCTCTCTGTGCATGTGTGCACGTGCATGTGTGCATGTGCCTCTGTGTGTGTGTGCGTGCGTGCATGAGCGTGTGTGTGTGTATGTGTGCATGTGCATGAGTGTGTGCGCCTCTCCGTGTGCATGTATGTGCGTGCATGAGTGTGTGTGTGCCTCTCCGTGTGCGTGTGCACGCATGCATGAGTGTGCATGTGCCTCTGTGTGCGTGTGCATGAGTGTGCATGTGCCTCCGTGTGCGTGTGCACGCATGCATGAGTATGCATGTGCTTCTGTGTGCGTGTGCATGAGTGTGCATGTGCCTCTCCGTGCGTGTGTGCATGTGAATATGTGCATGTGCCTCTGTGTGTGCGCATGCATGAGCGTGTGTGTCTCTGTGTGTGTGTGTGTGCACGTGCATGAGTGTGTGTGCCTCTCCGTGTGCATGTATGTGCGTGCATGAGTGTGTGTGTGCCTCTCTGTGCATGTGTGTGTGCATGCATGAGTGTGTGTGCCTCTCCGTGTTCATGTATGTGCGTGCATGAGTGTGTGTGCATGCATGAGTGTGTGTGCCTATGTGCATTTGCATGAACCTCTCTGTGTGCGCATGCATGAACCTCTCTGTGTGCTGCTGTCCCTGAAGGCTCAGCGTTCTCCCCCAGCCACTGCCCTGGAGCCCTTGCCCACCCCTCCACACTGGGTTTAGGCTTCCTCAACTAGAAATAAAACCATTCGCTTGCCAGGCCAGGCCCCAGGGGGTCTGCTTGGGACCAGCTGATGGGCCAGCAGGGCCCAGAGTCCCTGTCTGTGGCCACGAGCAGCCATGACAAGCCCAGCAGCTCTGGCCTCTTCTCCGCAGCCCAGAACAGAGACCTTCAGTTCCCAGCTGGTGTCTGGAGCTCTAGGCAGCCATGGGAGCGAATGCTGAGCCATCTGGCACTGTCCTGCCCCTGCTGGAGTATCTAGCAACCTGCAGTGCAGGGCCAACAGGAGCAGAGGGTCCTGCTATGCCAGCCCTGGGCTCCCCACAGCTCTGCTGGTGCTCCTCGCTCCTGACCCGCAGCCCCCGCTACCTCAGCCCAGAGCCCCTCTGAAGTGGAGTTCGCAGTGTTTCTGCTATTGCAGAACAGGGCCATTTGGCCACTAGAAAAGGTCCATTCCACCCGGGAGCTACACCAGGTTTAAACCCAGCTCCCCGGAGCTGGCAGGCTGTGCTGCTCCCCTAGGGACCCTGGTGAAGGGAGCTTGAAGAGCGGCTGGTCTCTGCCCGCATGTAGCTGCAGCCAGACCCCCACCACACACATGCCCCCAGACAAAGACGTGGCACTCAGCGCCCGCATGACAGGCGTGCATCTCCCTGTGCCAGGGCTGAGATCACACCAGGCTCCTCATGCACTGAGCCCCCTATCTCCTGTGCCCCCATGTCAGTCCGCAGAACCCGTCACCTGGAGTCAGGCCCTTTGTGCAACCTCTGCACTCCCAATCCCTCCCCAGCGGCAGCATCCCAAGCTCCAGCCGGGGCACAGGCCACCCAGGATGAGGGGCAAGGTACGAGCCAGCCCGGATGGGTGCTGGGCACCACCCCTCGGGAAATGGGGCCCCTTGTCAGTCAGTGCCAGGCCCCACATCCCGAGTCCTTCTGTAGAGGGGTGACCCCTTTGTGGGGGAGGAAGCCAATGGCGGGGCTTCCCCCCTGAGCCCCCAGGGAGTCTCGGGAGCTGGAATCCAGAGCAGCTCAGTGGGCACATGAGACGTTCGGGGGAAGCTCCAGCCATGCCAGGTCAGGGTATGTGTCCCTTGGGAGGGCAGGTGCTGTTGCTGCTGCAGCACAGTGGTGGCTAGGCATGTCTGGCTTGCTGGCCCTTCTCGAGGGTCCTGATGCCCCCCAGGGCCATGGCAGACTCACTGAGATGAGGAAGAAGACCATGCAGCTGAGGGAGAACCCGCTGGCGTAGCCCAGGTAGCCTGGGGAGAGAAGAACGCAGGGCTTGGACACGAGCAGAGCGGTGTGTGTCCCAGCCCGTTGTCTTTGGCCCTTGTGGGGTTGGCACCAAGGGGCCTGGGGCGCAGAGGCTCAGGGCTCAGTCTGCTTGGGGAGGGATGGGTAGAGATCCAGCCATGGGCACCAGATGCCCCTCTTATCAGCCATGGGCACCAGACATGTCCTGGGCTGCTGCCTTCGGTCCCCCAGCTGGACTCTGCCCTTGGCCCAGACCCATATGGGGATGGGGCTCCAAGGGGTGAGGTGCATGGTGTGTGTGTGGGGCTGGGTGGCAGGGAGGGCGCTGGCACAGATACCTGGTGCTCACCTGACCCTGGCGAGAAGCATACCCCACTGGCCTCCTTGTCCCTCCCCTCCTCCAGTCACAGGCTGGTCCTACCCTGCCCTCCAAACCCCTCCCCCCCTGCTATCTCTCTTCCTTCCCCCCTGAGATTCACTTCCCTGCCCCCTGTCCTTCCCCCACACCCACCGGCCTGAAACAGCCTGGCTCCCAGCCCCTGTTGCACCCCAGCTCTGATCCCAGCTTCCCCCAACTCCCCACCCACTCGCCCCACACAGTGTTCACCTGTCCTGCTGTGCCAGGGGTGGGTGGGGGATGTGCTGCCCATCCATCCATGCAGGAGAGCTTGGGGGACGAGCACCCACAATGCACCACAAGCCCCTCTCTTGGGTATCTCGGACCCCCCGCACTTTGCCCCCCAGCTGCCAGCCCCGACCTGGCCTTGAGCGTGCGACTCACCGAGCTGCTTCATCAGGGCAAGGGGCAGGATGATGGTGAGGGAGATGAGGATCACCAGGTAGTTCCCATTCAGGTACCAGTCCCTGCAAGACAAGAGGCCGGGTCAGGCCCTGCAGCACTGGGGGGTGGGGAATTAGCGGGACCCTGGGACTGACAACGGTGCCTGAGTCAATACCCGTCCCCCAGCCTGGGCCAGCGACCCCCCTGCCTTGGTGGGAAGGACCAGCCGGAACTGATTCTGGGTGCCTGACACCGCCAGTTCTGCTGACACCCACCCCAGCTGGCTCCTTCTCTCTGCCCATCAGCTGCCCCCTCCCCTGCACCAGCTGGGGGGTCCTGCTGCAGCTCTGCTGCCTGGAGAGTCTCCCTCTGCCCACCACCCCTGCTCACTCCAAGAGTGCAACTCATAGGTCCTGAGTCTTCTCAAGATGCCCCGGCATCAGCAGAGCCTGCATGGGGGGCAGTTACGGGTCAACCCTGCCTGGTCCTGAGCATCCCCCCCAAAAGGCTCACAGGGTGCACAGCTCCCTACTATCCTCCCCTCCCACCCCAGCTCTGCTGGTGCCCCTCAGTCCCAACCCACAGCTCCCTACTATCTTCCCCTCCCCACCAGCTCTGCTGGTGCCCCTCAGTCCCATCTCTCCGTCCTCTGGAAGGAGTGCTGGGCTGCCCACCGGAAAAGCAATGCCCCGGCTGCCTGCCCCTGCCCAGACACATGGCTGCACCCTGCGCTGCCCCCAAGAGGGCTCTGCCTCGAGCCACGTTTGCCTCCCCCACCCTGCTTGGATGTGGCCAGAGCCTGGCTAGGCCAGAGACAGAGCTCACTCTGTGCAGGGAACACTGGGACCTTTAATGTGTCCTGGCGCTCAGCCTGACCGCACTAAGCTGGCTCTGCGGAGACTGTACGAGTAACCGTTCCGGCTCTGGGCATCCATCTGGCCTGGACCAGATGACCTGTCCTGTGGCTCCCTCTTGCTCGCCCCCCACCAATGGGGTTCCAGGCACCTCTATGGGACCCGACTTTCTCTGGCTCAGGGTCCCCCGGCTCGAGAGGATCCCTGGGGATGGGGTCAAGGCCCCATTGGGGAAGCCAGGAGAAGATCCCTAGGAATGTGTGGGGAATGAGCAACCTCCTGTTGTACTCGCCCCGGCTGCTCCCATGGGCTGAAAACCAGGCCTGAGGCCTATGGTGATGGGCACCCATGCCGGGTGGGACTGTAGCACAGTGCTGGGTCCACTTGCCCATCACAGGGCTAGTGATGGTTGTGGGGACAGTGTTGCCATGGGAATGGTTTGTGGTGCCCATCGTGGGCAGTTTGACTCAATGGGCCTGGATCTCCTCTCTCCTCTCCCTCGGTGCGCCAGAGATGTGCCACTAACGCCCCACCCCGGGCTCAGAGCCGACTCCAGCATTTCGTCGCTGCAGCAAGCCCCGCTCACAGTACCAGGCACTGAAACTGTTTGCATCAAGTAGTGGGGAGTTCCCCAGCCCGTGATTCCTGGATAGAGCCCCTGGTCCATTCCTTCCCTGAGCAAGCAGTGCCGTGAACGATGGGATTTGTGCTAGTGCTGTATGGGTCTGCAGGGAGGGTGGGGCACCGCCCTTGCATGCACGTGGAGCTGTTTGGAACAGTCTGAGCATTGACTGGTACCAGGATCAGGCCTGTGAGTGGCTGCCAGGCCCAACAGCGCCCTCGCTAGGCTGTGCCTGTGCAAAAGTATAGATCCAAACACCCCAGAGTTCAGGGCCTGGGTGGCTCCGGTCCAGCCGGTCTCCGTGTAACATCCAGGGGAGAGACCCATTCTTTGGCCTCGTGGGTGCCAGGCATGGAACTGCCTCTGTGGGCCTGTGGGAAGCTGGATGGGCTGATAGAAGCGCCGGGAGACAGGCTTTGGCATCTTGCACGGATGTTGGAGTGGTAGTGACACCTGCAGCGACCTCACCAGCTACTGCGTTAACCCTTCAGTGCCTAGAGGTGCCAGCCACCCCAGCCAAGTGCCACATGGAGAGTCACACCCCAGGGAAGTCGTGTGCCCAGTGGGGGGCTGGCTCTGCCCATGGGAAGGGGAAGCAGGGATTGGACGTTCCCGCTGGTTTAATCCGACACTGAAGGCTTATTCAGCTCTGGCATTAAGCTAAAATAGAAGTGACTAAATACGGCTAAATCCCTGTGCTGGGCTGGAGGCCAGATCTGCCCGGCTGCCACAGGACGTGGGACACGGCTGACCCTGGGGGAAGAGGTACAGGCAGGAAGTAGGGAGAGAGGAAATGCACCAAGGAAGGCGTGTGAGAGACAGAGCCAGGCTAGCCTGGCAGAGAGGAGGGAGCTGCGAGTGTGGCAGGAGGGTGCAGACACAGCCTGTGATCATCAGGAGGTGCAGGTGGCCTCTGGGTGAAAGTCCCAGGCTGGGATTCCCTGGGTGAGCTGGCTTTGCAGATTGGTGTCATGCTGTGCCTCAGTTTCCCCAACTGGGAAAGGAGGCTAACAATACCAGCCTGCCTCATGGCAGGGAGGAGATCAGCCCAGGGAGGCAGGAGGGCAGGGCCGGGGGCAGGGAAGCAGATAGGTGGAGTGAGAGGGGTGAGGTGCCAGGGAGGGCAGGAGACGGACCAATGGATAAGAGGAGGCAGCTGGAGTCACATGGAACATTCTCCCCCAGAGGCTGTGGGTCAGATTCAGCACAGGTCATGGGGCAGATTAGCTTTCGCTCCACCTGAGCCCTAAAGCACACCAGTCCCCAGCCAAGCACCATCCAAGAGCTGGGCTAGCAGGGGCTGCGGGTGGGGAGTGAGGGGCACTCAAGCCATGGCAGGAGGGAGAAGAGGAGTCCAGGCTGGAATAGCAGAGACTGTGAGTCGGGACTGAGGGGCACCCAGAGCTGTGCGGGGGAGCTCAGGTTTGGGTAGCAACAGTCATGGTATGTCTTAGTCTGGCTGCTTTCCCATGCAAAAGCCCCTCTCTGGCCCCTGTGGAGTGGGGCTGGGTCCAGCCCAGCTGGGATTGGCAGCAAGTGATGACTAGCACCTCGATATCAACCCCCCCACACGCTGTGGTCTTCCCCTAAGCAGTGTCCCTTCCCTGCCCCCACAGCTGGCTCAAGCTGCTGGCCTCAGGTAGCTCCCGCCCCACCCAGGGGCCCTCAGGACATCTCTTCTACTGATGGCTGGGCCCCCGGGAACAAGGGGTGGGCACTGGGCCCGTCCCATCTAGGGATCCCCTTCTATTTGGAGCCAGGGAGCAGCGGCTGTCAGAGGCACTTGGTGCCCCCTCGGGCCATGTGGTTTCTGGCTCTCTGCACTGGGGAGATGCCCTGAGAGGGGATTGGGGGACTTGGATGCTGCAGAGTCAGCTGCCCCTTCCCCCTCCCCCACCGGGCCCATCCCCTTACCCCCCATTGGAGCTGGGGGGCTCAGGGTTACCCACCAGGCCCCTGCTCCCCTCCCGAGCTCTCTGAGGTGACCCCGGACATGACATGGACCCCCAGTGCTGGCTGGAGCATGGCCGGTGTGTGGCCAAGCACAGGGCCCAGCCGCTTTGGGCACCAGCATGGGCCAGGAGTCTGTGACCAGCTGGGTGGAGGAGGGGGATGGGCACACAGGGACTCACGTGCTCTTCTCCTCCAGGTTGAGGAAGGTCTGGATCACCAGTGGCACCTCGGACTTCACGATGTACAGGTAGCTGGACATGGCTGCGGGGAACAGAGGGGCCACGGGGGAGCCCCGGCACAGCCACATTACTGGTGCCCAGCGGACACTGCTCTCCCAGTTGCAGCCCTGCCGGGTGCTCTCCACAGTACACCAAGGGGAAGCCTAGGTGATCCCCCAGCTGTGCCCTGGGTGTGCCAGATGGTGCCCTGGCTGGGTGAGGCCTCCATGGGTGCCCTGGCAGGGTGGGCCCCCCACGGGTGCCCCATGGGTGCCCTGGCTGGGTGAGCCTCCTGTGGGTGCCCCAGGGTGCCAGCTGTGGCTCTGTGCTGTACGGGGCAGGGGTTCTGCCCATACCCCACCTACCTCCAATGTTCTGCAGTGTGATGGCGATGGCCGCGGCCAGCTTCCCTGGTGTGCCGAAGGCCCGGTAGCCCAACTGCTCGTAGGCACGGATCCCTGTGGGGGGTAGAGAGGAGATCGGAGGGTGAGAGGAGCCGCAGGGGCCAGGCACCGGGGCGATGCCAGCAGGGAGCAGTACCCAGGAATGCCAGCCCTCAGTTCTGGGCTAGTGGGGGGCAGGCAGGGAGCTCTGCCAGACCCAAGACACAACCCCTCCCCCCCCAGAGACCCCAGGTTTCCTGGCCCCAAGGCACAACCCCTCCCCTTGCAGCACCCCGGGACCCCCAACCTCACAACGCGACCTCTCCCCGCACAGCATCCAGGGACCCTCAGGCTTAAGACACAACCCCTCCCACTCATAGACCCCAGGCAGCCTGGTCCTGCAACATGACTCCTCCCCTGGATGGAGCCCCCATACCTGTTGCACTAGGGGACTGGGAGACAACTGCATCACTCACGCGATGCTCTAGCCCCTGGGCCGCCTAGGCTGAGAGCTGAGCACTCCTGTCCCCTGGTGTATTGGCCCTTGGACCCCAGGGCCCGATCTCGCCTGAGGCACAGCCCCATTGACGTGGGCTGCAGTGACAGGGCACTGTGCCATGCCAGAGCCGACATACTGCGGGGATGAACCATCTGCAACTTCCAGACTTAACGCAAAACCTCACGAGTGGGGCAAACGCTATAAGCTCGGTGCCCCCGCTGTCCCCGCTGTCCCTGCCTGGCACCTAGCACGCGGGGAGCACACAGCAGTGTGGGTACCTGGCCATACACTGGCCGTTCCCCTCCAGCCGCAGGTGGCCAGTCAGCTTCAGTCCACCCGGGGCTGGGGATGCAAAGTAACAAGTGGGGGGACTGAGAAACTGGCGCAAACGGGAAAGCTGGGCCTGGAGATAGCCCTCCTATCCCCACTTGCAGGGGTCTTACCCACAATCCCGGAGGACTTCAGCAGAAGGTGGATGGAGTAGCTGGACAGCAAGGCCACCGTGGTCAGGAGGAAGCTGGAATGAGACGGGAGATGAGTGAGCTGAGAGCAGAGCCCTAGGAGGCTGCATTTGGGTGGGAGCTGCTGGGACAGAGAGCTGAGAGCTGGCAGGCCAGAGCCCTGGGGGGGGGGTCACAGGTGCTGGCATACCGTGTGGCCTTGGGGTGTCTCCGAGGGCCAGATTTGCCAAGGAGTGGAATCTCTGGCACTCCCATTACCTTCGGCTCCCTGCCCCTCTGTGCCTCAGTTTCCCCTTCTGGAGCAGAGGGTGTGAGCATGTTACTGATACAGGGGAGTTGGGAGGATTCACCAGCCAAAGGGCCCTGCTGGCCCCTGGTGAAAATCCACTGGGTTCAGTGCAAGCTCCAGCCAGTTTCTCTCCCCGTAACAGAGCTCCAGCCAGCCCCTCTCCCTGCCCCATGGCAGGGCTCCAGCTGCACCACAGCCTGTGTGATCCGTGTCTCAGGGTCCCACCTGCTTGCAGTGCTGGGCGGAGAGCAGAGGAGCTACTGCCTGTCAGTGGTTCCTGGAGCCTGCAGCTGCCTTGGCATAATGGGGCATGGGGGCTTGGAAAACCCTTATTAACCTTGCAGAACCCAGCCAAGAGTCAAGGGCTGGGTGTTGTTTAGGAGCGGTCTCTCCCCAGTCAATGAAATGCATGTCCCGCTCATCCCACGGGGTCCCCCCCCCACTGTCCTGGTGCCTGTCCTGATGCCTGTCCTGGGGTGTATCTGGAGGCCAGAGAGCAGTGGGTGCTATTGCACCGCAGCCCACCACTGGCTGCCAGTCACTTCTGATGCCAGTCTGTGGCCTCGGGCTTCACCTTCCCAGAAAGGAGCAGAGCGAGCCCTAGTCAACCCAAAGGCCAAATCTCCATCTGTGAGCCCTGGGGCCAGCTGGGCTCCTCGGGGCGATGCAGAGCCCAGGGAGGTGGGGGCGGGGGGAAAGAGGGTGAAGCGTGGGAGGGATGGAGCAAAGCACTCTGGATTGTGAAGGGGTGAGCCCAGAGCCTAACCGGCTTCAGGAAACACCTCCAACCTCTTTGAAAAAGCCCTTCCGCCATAGGAACAACACTCACAACTCTGCTACACAACAAACCCCAGCCAACTGCCCAGGCAAACACCCAGCCACCCATCCAGCCAACCAGTCAACCATTCACCCACTCAAAGAAACAACCATTCAGCCACCCAAGCAATCAACCATTCACCCAGCTAATCAAACACTCACCTAGGCACTCAACCTTTCACCCACCCAATCAAACACTTACCCAACCATTCACTAACCTACACATCCAGCCAACCAATCAACCATTCACCCACTCCAAAAAACCAAACATTTAGCCACCCAACCAAACAACCACCCACTCGTCCACCCACTCAGCCAATCAAGCACCCACCTACCCAAACACCCACCCACTTACTCGACCAACCACTCACCCACCCACTCAGTTCCTCAAGCAACCAATCAGCCACCCACCTAGAAAAACAACAATTAAAATCACCCTGAAACAAATCAACCGAGACAACTCCATTATGGTAAATTCATAACAATCTAACCTCCCACCAAACAAGCCCACAGCCCTCCCCCGAGCAGAGCTCTGACCCCCTCAGTGGTACAGGGAAGGTACCCAGACACTCTGTTGCTGGGCGGTAGGAGATAGACACGATTGTTTGGGAGGCGCCCCGGGGTTTGGGATGTCCTGGGGGCCCTGTTCCTCGGCACTGTTCTTGGAGATGTCATTACCCCCAGAGCTATTTACTTGTTCCCAGGCATGTGGCCTGCCCAGCCCCTCTCCTCCTGTTTACGGTCATTTCAAATCGCAGCCTGCCGTGTTTGCTTTGGAAGGGCCTGTGGTTCCCTCTGGCCAGCCGGGGACCTGGAGCTTTTCCAGAGGAGCCGGAGGGGGCCGCGGATCCCCTGCTGCCACAGAGCCATCGCTGGATGCAGCTGTTCTGGGATGAGATCGGAGCGATGGGGAGGTTAGGACGCCCTGATCTGGATGGATCCATGCCCAAAGAATCCTGCTGTCCTATCCACACGAGAACTCACCCAGCTCTTGGGACAGCTGTGTTGCCCGGGTGCACTGGACAAAAGGGCCCCAAACTGCCCACATCTGCACCAGGACGAGGGCATTACGATATCCCTGGAATGCCTGAGATCACCCTGGGCAAAATGCCACTTCACCAGGTCATGCCACGTGGCGCCAGCCTCACCCTGGGGCCCTGCATGCTTGGTGGTGGGAGAGTGGCGAGGATCAGGGCTCGCTCTGGCTTCCAAAGTGAGATCGCTCAGGCCACGAAGACCGGGCAAAGCCTCTAGGCCATAATGGGCTGGGACCTGCCAAGTGGAGGACGCAGCAGAGGCGACGCAGAAGGCCGGTTCCATCTCTGCCTTGTGTCATAGGAGTCCAATGGTGTCCCGTGTGCCTGGGGGCTGCTGGGAGCTGTGTCAGGGAGAATGGAACCAGCAAAGCAGCCTCTGGCCAGGGTGCACTAAAAACAAGGCGCTATCTGATGCACCGATGCCTGAGAGAACTGCTCCCAGCCTGTAAAGAAGAGCCAGAGTGGAGCGCTCGTCCACACTCCAGACCTGGGAACACCGGGCAGTTCTCAGCTGGTCTGGCCCCAAAGCACAGGACAGGTTGAGTTCAAAACAGGAGACAGAGAGTGGGAGGCAGGACACTAGGGTCCTATTCCTTGCTCTGGCCTACTGTGTGATGGCAGGCAAGTCACCACCCCTGCCTGTCTCAGTTTCCTTGTCTGCAGCATGGACGTGCTGACACGTTTAACAGGAACCAGGACAGCCTGGCAGTGGGATGGGGCATTTGGACTGCAGCCAGATGTGATAGGACTGGGACCTGAAATACAGATCTGGGGTTTTGGTTCTGATTGACCCTCCACAGCCACAGCATCCGAGACCCTCATGCTCTGTAGGGCAGGGCCGTCCAGAGGGGGGGGCAAGTGGGGCAATTTGCCCCAGGCCCTGGGCCCCACAGGGGCCCCCACAAGAGTTTTTCGGGGCCCCTGGAGCGGGGTCCTTCACTTGCTCCAGGGGCCCAGGAAAACTCTTGCAGGGCCCAGGTCCCCGGAGCTTCTTCCGCTCCCGTTGTCGGCAATTCAGCGGTGGGGGGTCCTTCTGCTCCGCGACAGAAGGACCCCCCGCCACCGAATTACTGCCGAAGACCCGGCACTTCGGTGGTGGGCAGCCCCCGCCACAGGTCTTTGGGGCATTTTGGCAGCAGGTCCCTGAGCGGAAGGACCCCCCGCCACCGAATTACCACTGAAGCGGGGACCCCCTGCTGCTGAAGACCCCAGGCCCCCTGAATCCTCTGGCCAGCCCTGCTGTAGGGTATTCAGCCTCGCAGCCTTCCTGCCTGGGGTAGGGCAGTTCCATTACCCCCCATACAAATGAGGAAACCAAGGCACAGTGCCTGAGTGACTCACATACAATGTCATAAGCCAATCCCGCTAACCACCTTTCCACAGCTTCTCGCCCAGCCCAGTTCATGGCTCTAAGAACAGGATAAGGTCCTGGCTAAATAATGCCCTTTGACTTTCCGCTCAGAACCGTTGTCATTAGTCCCGCTAGGTAACAAGGCGTCTGCCAGAGTCACTTGCATTTGAATGGGCTTTTCCCCAGCAGTCTCCTAGGGAAGGAGATTTTCTTTTCTCTCCTGCCATCCCCAGACTCTCAGGGCGAGTTCTCAGCTAGGGAGGACTGGGCAGCATGGATGGCAGGGTTTGCCATCAGCTGGAGGTTTGTCTCTGGATCTGTTTGTCCTGGTTTTACTCCAGTGTAAAAACACTTTCCTATCAGTAAAGGGAACCCCCCCGCCCCAACATCTACCTGAGTTCTGCTGTGATGCGGAGAGCTCAGCGCACGTGTCTTGCCATGTTGCACAGCTAATCAGCAACCTGGACACGGCCTCAGTTATTTCATGGCACAGATCCCCACTAGGGAGTCCTGAATGCTGGTTTTGTTAAAGCGTGGGGCTAGAAAACCCAGGGGGCTAGAAACAGGTTTGTGCCCTGCGTACATACTCCAGGACAAATCAGACGTGACCCTCCTGCAGCCAGCAGGAATGGGCTGCGAGGTCAGAACAATTGCCCCCATGTATTTTAGGAGATGGATTTTCCCCACAGCAGCAGCCTGGACCTTTTGAATGGGAACCAGGAAGTGAAACCGAGCAAGCAAAACTCTATTCTCTTGGCTGAGCGGGCTGCAAACAGTCATGGATCCACTCCAACCCCCTGCAGTTTGATGCTGCTTCTTTCTAGAGTGGCCCAATCGGGGCTGAGATCCCACTGCACCAGGTACTGTACAAGCACATGCACGTGTGGTCCTCACCCTGAAGAGCAGTCATGGGCATGAACCTCATGTAAAGTGAGGCACAGGGAGGGAAAATGACTCACCTAAGATCACTGGTGCAGCTGGGATCAGATCCCAGCTGTCCGGGCTGCTAGCTTAAGTCTCAACCCACTAGGCTGCACTGTTACCAGATAAAAATAATGGGGAACTGGCATGGAACAGCGGGCGTAGCAGAGACTTCGAGCCTATTTCCAGCTCTCTCATCAACTGGCTGGGCCACCGTAGTTGAGTCTTTCTCTGGCTTGCTCTGTGCCTCAGTTTCCCCATCTCTCTAGGGGAGATTATGGCACTGCACCACTCCCTGGGGCTTGTGGGAGGAGCCTGCTGGAAAACTTCCATCGAAACATTTTTGATACCATTTTGATAAACTGACATTTCCTGTGAAATCATAATGGTTTGGACGAAATTTCACTTACAAAAAAAATGGTTAAAAAAAAAAAAAAGGTTGAAAAGCTCCGAACGGGACTGCTGATTTTTCATTGTGAAACACTGCTTCATTGTCTAGCAAAACCAGAACGAACCCCATTTCTCACAGCCTGCAATGGAGACTGGAACGTTTCAATGGCCCTAAACCAGGGTTTCCAGAATTAAATTTTTTGGAAAATTTCCAGTGGTTTTGGACTCTCGCTTGTTTCATGGGTGGAGGAATCCGGGGGCCGACCGACTCTGCTCAGGAGGCTGCCGTGCTACGTGCACTGAGATACATGCGGAACAGGAGGGCAAAGCAGGACTTGTCTCCCAGGTGCCTGCGAAGGTTTCGTGAGCAGCAGCGCATCTGTGGTTGTTTTAAGTGCAAACCCAGGAGGCTGTGGCCAGGGGCTCAGGCCAAGGGCTCTGGGAAGGGCCAGACACCCTGGAGCCAGGCCTCACTGAGGCCTAGCCGAGTGTGTGAGTAAGCAGCAGAACTGTCCCAGAAGGCTCTGGAGGGGGCTGCCCTCAGGGCTGAGTTGGTTCAAGGCTCCTGCCAGGGCACTTAGGACTGCGATTTGGTGTGCCCGTGCTAACCCGCCTGAGCACCGGGGTCCATGAAAGCAGCTGGCCTGGGGTGTCATCCCGCCTGCATAGGAACTCCCTCCACGGAGCCAACCCCACAGGCAGGACAGGAGAGCTTGCTGCAGACCAGATACTACAGTGACGGGCACATGATAGCTAGCTAGATGGTACCCTCCCCCCGCTGCCCATATCCATCCTGCCCAGCTGGTAGCTCCCACGCAGCCATGCCCAGCCAGTGTCCCCAATCATGCCCCCCAGCTCTCCATCCCCATCCCCCCCAGCCACTTGTTCATATCCTGCCCAGCTGGTACTCACTCCCACTCTTCTCCTCCCCCTGCACCGGAGTCTGGCACTGCCCACAACAAGGCAGATGACGCTGTGCCCATGCAGAGGGAACGGGATGGGCAGGACACTGCTTGTAGGGACACATGACTGAGATGAGCACCAGCTCCTTGTGACCTGCAGACACCTCCCTGCTGGAAGCTGGAAGGGCAGTGAGCTCAGGTCACCCCACAGTGCCTGGCTGGTTGGGTGGCCTCGTGGCTACGTGTTCCCAGTGCCATCCGACCCAGCCCCAGAGGCGAGCAGCAGTGCTAACCACTCCGGTCACACAGTCCAGAGTTTAAATTACCATGCCAGGGGCTGAGCTAGGCAGGCCTTCCTCCTCTGCCTGGCACGTGGCCCTGTGGGCGACAGCTGCCCCAGGGCTGGCATCAGGGGATCCTGCTGCGGGGCTGCACAGTACGACACTAGCTGCTGAAAGGCTTCTGGGGCCCACCAACCACTGCCCAGTAGGCTATGGGGAGATGGGACAGTAGGGGTAGGTGGTGCTCGGAGGCACCCGTCAGTGGAAGGATAGCTTAGTGGTTAATCTCCGGCCTAGGCTGTGGCCAATCTGGGGTCAGTGGGCAGCTGTGGCACAAACTTTGTGGCTAGGGAGTCTCAGTTCCCCATCCCATCCGTGTCCATTTAGCTGGCCTGCCCCTTGGGGCTGATGCCGGCTCCGGCTGTGGGTGCACACAGCACCTGGCACAAGGGGGCTGGGTCTTGGGGAGAGCCCTTCTGCCCTGCAGGATGGTAGGAGGTGCCCTGGAAAGCTGCCCTCCTGGGTCATTTCCCCTCCCTGGCTGCAGGGACCTCCCGCCTCTTGCGGTCAATGGAAAATCGGCTTCTTGGAAGCTGCAGGCAGCCCTGGAGCCAGCCAGGCCTTGGCTGCCCTCTCTGCTTTGTTTGAACAGTTATGAGCAGTGCCACAACCAGCAATGACCCTGGGGAAAGTCCACAGCTGCTGGTGGCCCTGCAGCCTAACAAGGAAGTGGGAAGCAGAGGATGCCAGGCAGCCGCCCCCTTCACCCATGACCGCCAGCTGCCAAGCAGCTCCTCAGCCCCACAGAGAACCAGGCGGCTGCTGACCGGGCGACCTGGGCAGCTGGGGCAGCTAGACAGAGTAGCCAGCAGAGCTTCACAGCACATAGCAGCTATGTGGGCACCCCAGGGAGCTAGGCCGGCCCTCTGATTGCTCCTCTCTCAGTGCTGGGGGATCCTCGCACCCCACAGAGTGTGTGTGTGTGGGGGGTGTAGAGGGCGCTGACTCTGATGCTGTGTGCAGTAATGCCAAACCTACCTGCTGGAGACACAAGACTGGCTTAAAAACCCCTGGGTGTCTCAGCAATACATGCTGGGCTCTGTTTGCCTTCCATTTCCTGAGCCACTGGAGGCAGTTTTCAAGCATTTCCCTGCAAACGGGAGGGCCAGAAACATCCTTCTTATAATAATAATTTAAAATAGTGATTGGAGATATACCAATCTCCCAGAACTGGAAGGGGCCTTGAAAGGTCATTGAGTCCAGCCCCCTGCCTTCACTAGCAGGACCAATTTTTGCCCCAGATCCTTAAGTGGCCCCCTCAAGGATTGAGCTCACAACCCTAAGTTTAACAGGCCAATGCTCAAACCACTGAGCTATCCCTCCCCCCAACCCAAGCAGAGATTTGCCCCCAATCACTTGACTCCAGGAGCTGGGGCTTTAGGAAACCCCCTTATCACAGAACTGTACCCATATGGTGAGGCGTGTGATCACATTCCCAGAGCTGGCAGCTGGGAAAGATGGTGAAGGCTCAGCAAATTGCATGGACACAGGCAGCCGGTTTTTATGCCCCCTACGGAATTTGATAACAGGGCAACAATTCTCTATTCAGTTCTATAGGTTAGTTGGGAACGGCCATGCAAACTATGGGGAGCCATTTCCAAAGTAGTGGCTGATTCTGGGGTGTGCAAGCCATTGGGCCTGTTCAGAAGGGCTCAGCATCCACCACCCCAGCAGGAGCAGCAGGGGCAAATCAGAGGTGTCTCTTAGACCTCGACTTGAGTGCTGTGAAGCCTGGTTGGTTTCAGGTTCTGCAGGACTGGTCTGGAGTGTGTGTCTGTCAGGTAGGTCTGAATCTGCATCTGGGTCCATGTGTGCGAGTGTGAATGGGGTGGGGTGTCTATTAGATACGGCTGCGAATTCCCCTGTAAGCCAATGTGTGTGTTTGCACTGTGATGCCCTCCTGGGCCCACCAAAAAGCCGTGAGGGTCAAGTGTCAGCCACTCCCGGCCCGGACTGAGAAAGCCTGCAGCCAAAACTGTAGCCTCGGCAGCGTGACCCATGCCAAAGGGAGTGGCAGGGGGTCCTGGTGGGTCTAACAATGCACTGAATCAGGAGGCCTGGGAACCACAGAGATCAGCTAACCTGTATCTGTGTCCCCCTCTGGTCCAGGCACATGGAAGGGGAACTGTCAGCACAGGTGGGGGACACAGCGCTAAACTGAAGGTGGGAAAAGCACACAAACCTCTCCGGGTACTGCCAGGGAAATGGGGAGAGACATCACGTGTTACTGATGCGCAAAATCAAAGGAGCAAATGCCAGGCCAGGAAGGAACTGGGACTTGTAATTCTATTTTGTTGCAGATGGCTTGGTATCCTGTCCTCCATGCTGCAGCATCTGAGTGCCAGTCGGTCGTGCAGCTGGTGATGTGGCTGGCATCTGTTGTGTGCGGTCCACGCTCTCCCACCTTTCCCCAGGCCGGGGGGGTGGAGGGGGGTGCGCTGCGTGCACTGCGGAGGGCCTGGGTTGGGCAGCATTTGGTTTGATTTGTCCACGCTGCTTTAGGCAGAAGGGGTCCTTGGGCCACAGAAATGGCAGTGCTGAGCCCAGAACTCCCCCGGATCTTCAGGCAGAAGCAGGGGCTTGATGTGCCAGTGGAAGCCCATCTCCCTGGCGTGTGGCTGCGTTCGATACCAGCTGAGGTTCTCTGAGTGCTGCAAGCACTGCGCCCAGCTCTGGTGTGCAGCTGTATTCTAGCTGAGAGATGAAGGAGGTGCGAATAACTCCGGCCAGGTCATCATGACAGGACAACCTTGCCTAGAGTGCCCTTCAGCAGCCTGTGGCCTGCAGGGTGAGATTCTGTGGCCTGCATTGTGCAGGAGGTCAGACTAGATGATCATAACGGTCCCTTCTGACCTTAAAGTCTATGAGCAGGGTGCAGCATGACAGGCATCTCCAGCCTCAGTTTCTCTTCCTGGTCCTGCCATGCAACGAAGAGTCACTCAAAGCTGGTCTCCGAACCCAACGTATCAATCAACTCCCAGGCTGTCGCTCCACACAGAAATCCCACAGTTCCCACAGTAAATATTGAAAGGTCCAACCCATTCCTCACTAGTCTGGAGCAGTCCTGCGTTCCCTGGCCACAGCCCTGTTCCCCAGGGCTTCCTGCCTGGCAGTGACCCATCTTCACACACCTCTTCACCCAGAGAGCTCCTGGCAGTCCTACCCCTCCCACAGCAACCCTCTGGATTCTGGGCTTGACCAGTTTTTCCCCTTTTCCTCGGGGTCCTTGCCCGAGCATCAGCTGGGGTCGCACCGGCATGCCCGTTCCAGCTCCTCCATGTCTCTCGCTGATTCCTCTCCAGTTTGGCCTCACTCCATCTCCCTCCCTCTGGAGCCCAGGTGCCTCCCAAGCCCCAGATTGAATCGACTGATTGGGGCATCAACCTTTCACTGGAGGAGACTGCCTCGTGGCCCAGAGTCTCCAGTGTGATTCCTCTGCTCACCAGCACCGCCCCCAGCTCACTCAGCTTTAGCCTCAGCCAGTCGCTCTTCACTCATGAGCTGGTCTCACCCGCGCCTGGGCTGTCCTGGGGGCTCTGGCAAGGTCGGATGTGGTGCAGGATGGGTCAAGCTGGGGGTTGGCTGCATATCATGATGCTGGCCCTTGGCAGAGCTGTGTAGGGGAGGAGAATTGGGGCTTGTCGATGGTGGGGTGTCGAGAGCTGGCAATGGAGCAGACAGTGCACTGAATTGTGCCGTGCCGAGGGGTGTCAATCGCAGCTTCTGGGACAGAGACATGTCTGGCCCCTGCCGTGTTTGTCTCCGGGGGAATCCCCCGTGTCTGGCTGATTGCTCTGGGGCAGTGGGAGACTGGGAGGGCACCGTGGGCTCTTGTCTCTGCCAACATGCTGGCACTGTGCCAGCAGGATCACTGATGGCATTGGGATCCCAGCTGGGCCAGCCACCCACAGGCCCTCTGCCCATCCCTGCTCCTGTCAGCCAGCGTGGCCAAAAATCTGCGGGGCAGCTCAGGCAGGGTCAGCCGCCAACAGCAAGTGCAACACCCCCAGCGTACTAACACTGAGTGTGCATGTCCACCCAGCATACGCCCCTCACACGCCTCTATCTATTCATCTATCCCCACACACTCCTCCATCCATCCCTCCCCATACACACATTTCTATCCATCCATCCATCCCCACACACCCCTCTATCCATCCATCCATCCCCACACACCCCTCTATCAATCCATCCATCCATCCATCCATCCCCACACACCCCTCTATCCATCCATCCATCCCCATACACACCCTTCTATCCATCCATCCATCCATCCATCCATCCCCATACACACCCTTCTATCCCCCACACACCCCTCTATCCATCCATCCCTATACAAACCCTTCTATCCATCCATCGCCACACACCCCTTTATCCATCCATCCATCCATCCATCGCTATACACACCCTTCTATCCATCCATCCATCCCCACACACCCCTCTCTCCATCCATCCATCCATCCCCATACACCCCTGTTCTCATCATTGGCTTAGTATCCACCCACCTCTCTGCCCAAGCTCTCACATTGCTGCCATGCCCGGCTAGGAGCTATTGTCCTTTCCCATTTGGACCCACACAGGCCAAACAGCAGATTCAGCCCCCTAGTGTGGGCCAAGCCCTCCCTCGCGCAGCCACACCCAGGCCCCCGGCACAAGGCATGTGGAGAGCTTCACTCACAGGAAGAGGAGGATGCCGGTGTTGGCCATGGCGTATGCCAGCCCCAGGATGCCGCTGCCCATGATGGCATTGCTGAGGTTGAAGATGGACATGCCAAAGGAGGTCTTCCCTTCGAACTGCACAGAGAGGACACAGCAGGTCACGCGCCATGGCTGGGCAAAGCCTGGCCCCCGGTGCCCTTAGCTGGAAATACCCCCATGTCCCCTGCCACTCACACAGAGCGATGCCTTTGGAGCACTCCAGCTAACCCTCTGGCTGCGGAAATGTGGGGACCGGGCCCATTGGCAGAGCCTCTGGGTTACTACCATGTTATTGGTACCAGCACCTCCGTCACTGCCCAGGGTACATTCCTCCTTCCTAGGGACTGTTATTTCCCTTGTAATCCCTCTGCCTCAATATCCTGCCTCCTTGCCCTAAGCTGCTGCACCCCTCTGGGCAGCAGGCCTTAGGGGGCCCCCTCCGTGAGAGCCCCACTTCCACAGCCTGGCTCTTCAACTCCAGCTGTAGTTGCTCCAGCTCTTATATCTAGAAGGCCCTTCTGTGACGCTGGCACATCAGGGGCCAGCTCATGCCAAGGCCCCTAGGTATCGACTGACCCATGACAAGCACACAGCTGGAGCCAGCCTGGGCGTTAGCCTTATTAACCTCGGTATTAGCGTTGTACAAATGGGCTTAGTGGTTGGATGTGCTGGAATGCTGTGAGTCGCTGCCGGCATTAATCTGGTTTATAATACCTATGTCCCATGCTAGGAGGTAACAGTGAAGTGGTTGCTCTGAAACTGGCAACCACCAGACAGGAGAGAAGCACTAACTAGTGTGAATGGAGTGTGAATGGGAGGTGTCAGCTCAGGCCCAGCCAAGGAGGCCCAGTGACACCAGCCGAACCCTTGTGGACCAGCAGAAGACAAAAGATTTCTGTTGGTTGCTGCCCCCTACCCCAAGAGGAGCCAGGCTCCTCAGTTCCTCCCAGCAGCTGAATTTGCATCTCGAAGCAGAATGGGAGGAGGAATAAAAAGCCCTGACAAGGAGGAACGGGATCTTTTATGCTGCTTGGACTCTGAGGGGCAAGGATTACTGGGCATAAGCAAGAGATTCCCAGTGCTTAGCCTGGGTTAGCCGCAAAGGACAGATAGAGCCTGCTTATCAGAGAAGCCTCTATTACTTTGTGAAACGTAAGACTGGAATTCATTTGGGTCTGTCTGTGTTTAGCTGCTTTAATCTCTCAAAGAGCTCTCCTCTCTCCTTTTCCTAGTCAATACATCTGTACAGCCGTGATACTCCGAGCTCAGCCATTCAGGGGCCAAATTAGCGAGTAACATGACCCAAAAGGGCCCCAGTCATGTGAATTCCTTGTTTCATTGACTATATATATATATATCTACACACTATTCTCACAGCATGATTGGCCAAGTATTCCACAGTCAGTCAATAACACAGTACAAGCATCCTGACTGGTCACCAACTTGGATTGGTTAATAATGAAATCACATGGGGCTTTAACATCATGTGTTGTGAACAGCCGCAGGAGACAGGTTAAAGAGCCACTTGCAGCTCCCGAGCCTCACTCCGAGTATCACTGCGCTAGAGAGTTTATTACAGGACTGGCTACAGGCACTGTTTATGGGTGAGATCTAAGGCACAGGCACTGACTTTCTAATGCGCTGGGGGGTGCGCCCCCTTGCTCCACCCTAGGCCCTGCCCCCACTCCACCCCTGTCCCCAGACCTCACCCTACCCTGCCTCTTCCTGCTCCTTCCCTGCCCTCCCCGTCCCCTGCCCTAAGCATGTTCCACCCTTGCTTGTCTCCTCTCCCTCATCCATCTCAGTGCCTCCTGTACACCACGGAACATCTGACTGCAGTGGGTGGAAGGCCCTGCAGAGCAGGGGGAAGTGCTGATTGGCAGGGTCCGCTGGTGGGCAGGAGGTGCTGGCGGGAGGCACTGCTAGGGAGGCTGCTCAGCACCCACCATTTTTTTTCTATGGGTGCTCCAGTCAGTGCCTATGGTCTAAGATGCAATTGATCTGGGGTGGCAGGTCCCTTGGGGCTGGGAGTAACCTGACTATTGCTGTGATCCATGGCGTGAGGGACCCTCTGTGACAAAGGCAGACTCGCCTGGGTGGCAGGATAGATCAGAGTGCCCAAAGGGGTGGTCAGTGACTGCAGGATTAGCCTGTTCTAGTGCCTGAGGAATTCACACTTGGTGAAATCTATGTGTAGAACTCACAGTCAGTAAGGGTTAGTGCCCTGCTTTTGGGCCCCTGCAGGGCAGCCTGACACCCAGCTCAATCCCTGGGGAGCAGGCCAAGAGGGCAGCCATCTACTCCATGTAAAAAGCCCACTTATCCACCCCCAGGAGTCACCAGCACTAAATGCAAGAGCTCTGATCACTTGAGCTAAGGGAAGAATTGCACAAGCTGTGAGCAGTAGTAGTAGGCTTTTATCCTCTAGGTGTACCAGCCACTAGAGGACAAATGGGTCACACATGCGAAACTGGAGGTTTATAGTGAAACCAAAGAACCTGGGAGATCTCTCCAGCTCTCTCTGTGCCCCAGGGAATGAGCTCAGGGGGCAGCCCATGGTCCAGGGGACTGGATCTGGATTTCCTGACTCCCACTCCCCTGCCCTCTCCCTACTCTGCAGTGAAGGGCAGTGGGTCTGTGCCCTGCCTGAGGGCCAGGCTCTTGGCAAGCAGCGCAAGGAGGTGCCTGGGCTGCAGTCACCCCACCAGCCACTCTCCCACCCAGACTCACATCCGTGAAGTGGGTCTGCTTCTTGTCAGGGCCCTGGGGCAGGAACTCCTCCATCTCCGCCACCGTGAGCTGGGGCTCTTCAAACCTGGAGTAAGGTGGAGGGGAGAGAAGACCCATAAACCATGCACTGTAGTGGGTGCTGCCTTTCCCTGGTGCCACCTGGGCTGCCCATGACACCTCCTGGGCAACAAGGCAGAACAGGCCATGCCACTCCATCTCCGACAGCTCCCGCTCCAGGGCGCTCCGCTGGCCAGGGGGCTCCAGCCTGCCCCTGGGGAGCCTTATCTCTGATGGCACCCTGCGGGGAGGAGGTACAGCAGAGGGTCCCTGAGTGACTGGCACCAATCCCTCACCCTCCTCCAGCACCAATACTCCAAGGGACTCAAAGTGCCCCTCAAACACGATCCCCTCCAGGCAGGGCCGGCTTTAGGAAGTGCAGGGCCCAATTCAAACATTTTCAGCGGGGCCCTGGCAGGGATGACTAAAAAAAAAAGTCTTAAAAAAATAAGCCTTTCATTTCTTTCATGTATTATTTACTTTCCATAACTATATAAATAATAAAATTATATATTATGTACATTGCATCATATATGCTGTTGATTGGTTATTAATGACTGCTGTTTCACATGTGTGGGTCCCTGCCACTCCCTGCGGGTGTGCACATGTGTGGGTCCCAGCTGCTCCCTGCCCCGCTCATTGAAGCAGGTGTGCAGGGTTACTGCCCTGGGAACTGCAGGGCAGCAGTGGACATGGGGCTGGCTGGAGGCAGGGCAGGGGCTGACTGGAGGTAGGGTCTGGCTGCAGGCAAGACAAGGAGTGCGGGGATGGCTGGAGACAGGGGAGTGTGGGGCTGGCTGGCTTCAAGCAGGGCCGCAGGGGAGTGCAGCAGGGGTTGGCAGGGCTGTAGACAGAGGAGTGCGGGACTAGCTGGCTTCAGGCAAGGGGGTGCAGCAGGGGTTGGCTGGAGACAGGGCAGGGGGTGCGGGGCTGGGTGCTGGCAGGGCGGGCAGAGCAGGGCTGGTGCGGGCAGGGGTGTGCGGGGGGCTGGCTGGCTTTGGGCAGGACTGCAGGGGGGTGTGGCAGGGGTTGGCTGGAGACAGGGCAGGGAGTTTGGCAGGGGCTGACTGTGGGCAGGGGGTGCAGAGCTGGTTGCAGGCAGGGGGGGTGGGGCTGGTGCAGGCAGGGCAGGAGGTGCAGCAGAGGCAGTTGGAGCCTCGGTGCTTTAAATAGCCTCAAACCCCCTGCTATCCCAGGGCTCTGGGGGCTATTTAAAGGGCCCAGGGCTCCCCTGTTTCTACCCCACTCCGGACCTTTTAAATAGCCGCGGGAACCCTGGGGAATGCATGGGGGCGGCAGGGCTCCGGCGGCTATTTAAAGGACTGGGGTGGCAGAGGCAGCTGGAGCCCCAGGCCTTTAAATAGCCCCCAGAGCCCCCCGCTACCCCAGGGCTCCCGCGGCTATTTAAAGGGCCCAGAGTGCCAGCCGGGAGAGCAGGGCCGCAGGGTAGGGCTTGCTGCGCTCCGGCCAGAGCTCCAGCCAGGACAGCGGGGCCGCAGGGCTTGCTGCGCTCCAGCCGGAGCTCCAGCTGGGAGAGCGGGGCTGTGGGGCAGCCACGCTCCCACCTGCGCTTTGGTCAGGGGAGTGGGGCCATGGAAGACCCCGGAGCAGACAGACGGCAGCCGGAGTAAGTAAAAAAAAATTTAAAAGGTGCCTAAGGCGCGGGGCCCGATTCCCAGGAGTCGGGCGAATCGGCCTAAAGCCGGCCCTGCCTCCAGGCAGGTGCGGCTCTATGTATTTTGCCACCCCAAGCATGGCAGTCAGGTGGCTTTTGGCAGGGCGCCTGCGGGAGGTCCACTGGTAATGCAGATTCGGCATCGCACCTGCGGGAGGTCCCTGGTCCCACGTCTTCGGCATATCCACCGCCGAATTGCCTGCAAAACCGCAGGACCAGTGGATCTCTCGCAGGTATGCCACCTAAGACAGCCTGACTGCCGCCCTCACAGCGACCAGCAGGCTGCCCCCCGCGACTTGCCGTCCCAGGCATGCACTTGGTGTGCTGGTGCCTGGAGCTGCCCCTGCCTCCAGGCAGGGTAAGCACCAGGATCCCCTGGGGAAACTGAGGCAGAGAGGGGCTGGGACTTCCTCAGTATCACCCCACAAGGCAGCAAATCCCAGCTCTCCTGTGTCCAGTCTTAATAGACTCCCACTGCTCCTGGCTGCACTGGGATGTCTAGTTCCATCATTCTCCTCAGGAGCAAATTCTTCCCAAGGCTCAGGCTGGAGCTGGCCCTTTTAGGTCAGACTGCACCATGCAGGACCTGCCCATGCAGCTTAGCTCCCCGCCCCCCGCCCGTGCCTGCTTGCGTCCCCCTCACACTGCCGCTCAGCCGGGCTCCCCATCAATCCACCTCGCCAGCCACTCAGTCCTTCTGGCTCATCTCTGAATGCCCAGCCTTCTCGTACGGGATCCATGGGGCTGCTCCACCGAGACCCTAGACAGGGATCAGCCCCTGCCCCACTTTGTTTTCTTGGCTGCCTGTTGCAGAGCTGTGGGGAGGAGGGTCATGGGGCAGGAGTGGGAGACATCAGCAGAGCTGGGGTGTGTGTGGGGGAGCCCAGGGTTGGGCTAGCTGGGGGCTGGGGGTTGGGAGTGAGGGGCGCCAGCAGAGTTAGGGACTGGGAAGAGCCCAGGCCTGGGCTAGCAGGGGGCTGCAGGTCGGGAGTGAGAAGCACCGGTAGAGCTGCAAAGGGGACACTTGCATGGCACTTGCCTTCACTGTGCCTAGCTCTGGCAAGGGTTCCTAACCCATCCCCTACCAGGCGCAGGAAGACAGAATGACTCTGTCTCTCAGCTGGCTGTGGTCAGGCAAGCCCCTGCCCTCTGCCCATGTGCTGGGGTTACCTGGCATTCCCCACCAAAGAGATGGCTGAGGCGTTCACAGCGTATTTTCCGTTGGGCACCAGCTCCACCAGCTCTGTCTGGATGGGGATCTCTGCGGGGTCCATCTCTGCTGGACTCACTGGGGTGACGGCGCTGGCTGTGGGAAGGAAGGAAAGTCAGTCGTGCTCCTTTTGAGACCCTGGAGAATGACGTCTCCCCACAGGACTGGGCCAGGTGGCAGAGCACAGATCGGGGCTCAGTGGGGCTGGGAACACAAATAGAATAACATGTATCTGGGCCGTGGGCTCGGAGCTTGACCTGCCTGAAATCCCACCTTGGGCTGGCTTCCAGGTCTAAACTGGTCTCCCCCTGGGCACGTGGAAATGCCAGCAGGGTCACCCCCAGCCGGCTGCCATCCAGCCGCCCTCCCTTCCCAACCGGCAGCCACAGAGCCAGGCTAACCACGGGGTCCTGCATCTGCCCAGGGCTATGGCATGGGGGTTATCCGCATTGACCCTTCCTGGGCCTGCTGCTAACGGGACACCAGATCAAAGCTGACACACCCAGGGGCTTCCCCATGGGCACTGGAAGGACATCTCACTGGGGACTGGTGAGAGCTGACGAGCTGTCTCCCATCACCGGGAAACATGCTCCCCTCCCCGGGCAGTGCACAGCACGGTACGGCATTGTCCCCACCCACTCTGTGTTGGGCACAGTTCTATGGGAGTGGAGGCAGGGAGAGAGGAGAACCTGGCTTGGTACTACTGGTTTCCAGTGGCATCCGGGTGAGGGGAGGACGCTACCCTTCTGTGAGAGGCACTCAGAGACCGCCCTAGATGGCCAGTCCCTCATTCACCTCGTCTCCATCGGGTCACCCTGATGGACTCCATCTGGGCACGACTGTGAAAAACACCTGGGAGCAGCAACTCGCCCAGCCCCCAGCTGAGCCCATCAGACCGGTGCTCTGTGCTGGCTGCCAGGCGAGCTCTGGATAGCCTACAGGGATCATCGAGCATTCCAAGCCCAGGCTGCTGCCAGGGTGGCATTATTACCACCCCCACCTGCCGTGCCAGCGCCCACCTGGGAGGCCAGCACGTCTGTGGAGTGAGCTAAAGCACCGAGCTGGCCCCTTTCCATCTGCCAGCAGCACCCCTGTCATCACACTGCTGTATAACCTCCTGGAGCGCCCACCCCTGGAATTCTGTGCCCAGGATGGTAGTCCCAGGAGAGAACGGAGCTGGAAAAAGTTCAGAGAAGGGCACCAAGTATGATCCAGGGTATGGAAGAGTTTCCATGTGAGGAGAGGCTGGACAGAGCAAGACTGTAAAGCTTAGACAAGAGATGGCTGACGGGGGATGTGAGAAAGGTCGATGAAATCATGACTGATGAAGAGAAGATGAGTAGAGAAGTGTTATTCACCCTGTCCCACAACACAAGAACAAAGGGTCACCTGATGAAATGAACAAGCAGTAGGTTTCATACAACAAAGAGGAAGGACTTCTTCACACAACACACAATTTACCTGCGAAACTCATTGCCAGGGGATATTTTGATGGTCAAAAGTATAACAGGGTTCAAAAAAGAACTAGATAAGTCCATGGGAGATAGGTCCATCAGTGGCCATTGGCTAAGATGGCTAAGGATGCCACCCCACACTTGGAGTGACCCTAAACTTCTGACTGCCAGAAGCCAGGAGGGGACCACTCTCCTGGAAGCTTAGAGACAGGATACTGGGCAAGACGAAACATTCACAGACAAGGTCAGCTCCCACACTGCTGTCCTGGGCAACACAGTATGGGGAGGAGGTGAGCAGCCCTCAGTGGTGAAAGAACAGGTTAAGGACTATTTAGAAAAGCTGGACATGCTCAAGTTCATGGGGCCAGATCTAATGCATCTGAGGGTGCTGAGGGAGTTGGCGGATGTGATTGCAGAATCATTGGCCATTATCTTTGAAAACTTCTGGGGATTGGGAGAGGTCCCAGATGACTGGAAAAAGGCAAATGTAGTGCCCATCTTTAAAAAAGGGAAGAAGGAGAATCTTGGGGAACTACAGACCGGTGAGCCTCACTTCAGTCCCTGGAAAAATCATGGAGCAGGTCTTCAAGGAAACCATTTTGAAGCACTTGGAGGAGAGGAAGGTGATCAGGAATAGTCAAAATGGATTCAACAAGGGCAAGTCATGTTTGACCAACCTGATTGCCTTCTATGATGAGATAACTGGCTCTGTGGGTATGAGGAAAGCAGTGGATGTGATATATCTTGACTTTAGCAAAGCTTTTGATACTGTCTCCCACAGTATTCTTGCCAGCAAGTTAAATAAGTATGGGCTGGATGAGTGGACTGTAAGGTGGATAGAAAGCTGGCTAGATTGTCAGGCTCAATGGGTAGCGATCAGCAGCTCAATGTCTAGTTGGCAGCCAGTATCAAGCGGAGTGCCTCAGGGGTCGGTCCTGGGGCCTGTTTTGTTCAACATCTTTATTAATGATCTGGATGATGGGATGGATTGAACCCTCAGCAAGTTTGCAGATGACACTAAGCTGGGGGGAGAGGTAGATACACTGGAAGGTAGGGATAGGGTCCAGAGTGACCTAGACAAATTGGAGGATTGGGCCAAAAGAAATCTGATGAGGTTCGATAAGTGCAGAGTTCTGCACTTAGAATGGAAAAATCCCATGCACTGTTACAGACTAGGGACCGAATGGCTAGGCAGCAGTTCTGCAGAAAAGAACCTAGGGGTTACAGTAGATGAGAAGCTGGATATGAGTCAGCAGTGTGCCCTTGTTGCCAAGAAGGCTAACGGCATATTGGGCTGCATTAGTAGAGCATTGCCAGCACATTGAGGGAAGTGATTATTCCCCTCTATTCGACATCAGTGAGGTCACATCTGGAATATTGCATCCAGTCCCTGCCCCCCACCACCCCAAAAGGATGTGGACAAATTGGAGAGTCCAGCGTCGGGCAACAAAAATGATTAGGGGGCTTGGGGCACATGACTTACGAGGAGAGCTGAGGGAACTGGGGTTATTTAGTCTGCAGAAGAGTAGAGTGAGGGAGGATTTGATAGCAGCCTTCAACTACCTACAGGGGGTTCCAAAAAGGATGGAGCTCGGCTGTTCTCGGTGGTGGCAGATGACAGAACAAGGAGCAATGGTCTCAAGTTGCAGTGGTGGAGGTCTGGGTTGGATATTAGGAAACACTATTTCACTAGGAGGGTGGTGAAGCACTGGAATGGGTTACCTAGAGAGGTGGTGGAATCTCCTTCCTTAGAGGTTTTTAAGGCCTGCTTGACAAAGCCCTGGCTGGGATGATTTAGTTGGGGATTGGTCCTGCTTTGAGCAGGGGGCTGGACTAGATGATCTCCTGAGGTCTCTTCCAACCCTAATCTTCTATGATTCTATGATTGATCCGACCCAGCCTGGCCGTTCTTATGGCTCTGCCCTGACCTCCCCGCTGATTCCATGCTACCAGCTAGCTGGGTGGAAAGTAGTGGTTCCAGCACCTTGGCAAAGGGCACGTCACAGCCCTTTGTCATGACTGGGCTGCTGAAAGATAAAAGTCTACTACAGCTACCCAGGGCCACCGAGAGCGGGTTCAGGCCCTGGTGAAAAATTTTTTTCAGGCCCCCCAGGAAGGGCAGACCAGCTAAACAGGGCCACCGAAGCCAGGGAAGCTGGGCCCTGGGCCCCCTTCTGGACTACCGGGCCCTGGTAATTTGTGCCAGCTTCCCCCCACCCTTTGTCGGCCTTGAGGCTACCACCACCTTTATTTCCAGCACTAGCAACCAGTGCTATGATGGTAAAGATTCTGGGTGCAAACCCTGGGGGTGACCCATGGGCAGGGTCAGTCCATGGGGTGTGGCTGCCCTTGGAGATCTCCTGCTGTCATTGGGACAGTGATTATTAATCAGCGAGGACCATGCTTCCACCAAGCCACACAGTCAGTAGCCCCTTTAGCTGTAACATTTGTGCAAAGAGGCTGCCCTTGGTCAGCTTGCCGTGGGGACTGGGCCTTTAAAAGGCTGAGCCTCTCAGCGCCCCACATGCACTCTGCCCGGGAAGCTCAGTCCTTAAAGGCCCAGCCCCCGACATCACAGGGTGCACTTGCCCATTGAAAAGTGCCTGGCTGGTTCAGGGGCATCCAGCAGTGCTAGGGTGCATGACAGCACAATGGGCAGGGCCATGGGGCATCGGATCCAATGGCAGCATGACCAGCACCCCAGCCGAGATGGCAGTTATGTCCAGGGCAGCCTCTCCTTTGCTGATAAACTGAGGCATCAGCCCTGGGCATCCTCACACTCCAGAGCTTTGGGTCTGCATGCAAACCCACCTCCCAACCCTGCCCTAAGGGCCAAGCTCTGGCCTGGACCTGTGGTGTCCCTCCTCTCTGCTGCAGCTCCGGGGTATGCTGGGGCCCAGCAGGCAATGCTGTGTCTTGCTCCGCTGGCTGCCCTGCAGGCAGGGATCGGCAGTGTCTGACAGGGCCCCCACAGAAGGGGGGGCAAGTGAGGCAATTTGCCCCAGGCCCCACAGGGGCCCCCACGAGAATATAATATTCTATATTATTGCAACTTTTTTTATGAAAGGGGCCCCTGAAATTGCTTTGCCCCAGGCCCCCTGAATCCTCTGGGTGGCCCTGGTGTCCGGGGAGCTGCCAGCTGGATTTCTAGTCTCCCCTGCACTTTCAGCTGGATACAGGAGCCTGCTGCACTTCCTGGCCCCAAGCTACTCATGCGATGTTCCTGCTAAACAACTGCTATTGGCCATCTCAGGGGTGGCCACATTTCAGCAGTGGGCGAGAGACCCCGACAAGCTGCAAAGCGCTGGCCTGGAAATACCAATACTGCTTTGCACGGCCCAGGACCCTTTGTGAGAGGGTCTCCCCAGGCAGGACAAGCATGAAGAAATTTCAGCCCCCAGCAATTAGCTTCTGTCACGGAGTCCCCGAGCGATGCTCTGGAACTGCTCCCCACCAAGCCAGGCAGGACTTTGGGGAGCCTCCTCTCCCTTGGAGCAGACTTGTTCAGGGCAAGAAGCTCACACGTCTTCACCTCTGGGTCTCTCCTTGGAGCATTCAGCATCCTCTGCCCCTCCGTGTGCTTCCCCCAGCGAGCCCGCCCAGGCGGGGTCCTGAGGAAGCCATAGGGTCCTGCACCCCCACTTTGCAGTCAGACATGACTCTCAGCCAGCCAGTAAAACAGAGGTTTATTCGATGACAGGAACAGGGTCTAAAACAGAGCTTGTAGGTACCGCGAACCGGACCCCTCGGCTGGGTCCATTCTGGGGGCAATGAGCCAGACCCCCATGTTTGCCCTCAGCCAGCTCCAGCCTAACAACCCCCTCCAGCCCCTCCCTCTCTGCTCAGCTCCTTTCCAAGGCCAGGAGGTCACCTGATCTCTTTGTCTCCAACACCTTCAGTTGGCACCTTTGCAGGGGAGGGGCCCAGGCCATCAGTTGCTAGGAGACAGAGTGTCAGGCATTTAGGTGCACTGGCCCTTTGCTCTGCCAGATACTTAAGAACTGCCATGGGGACACTGAGGCACCAACACAGTATTCAGAGAAAACATTAAGAACATTCCTAGTTCATCACAGCTTCCCACTGACTCTTTGCCATTGACCGTTCACATGGCGACACTGCTGGGTGTGGTACAGACTGGGTGCATGAGTTCCTGGCTCCAGAGTCCCGGCACACGCTGCCAGCCTTGTGCACATAAGGGCAGCAGGTGAGGTCCTCCTAAGCAGTGGAGCGTGCAGTGACCAGAACAGAACAGCACAGTGCCCGAGCAACACGTGGGGCTGCAGCAGAGAGCGGCTGATCTGACAATGGCCAGCACAGCAGAGAGCTCAGCGCCCCCAGGTTTGGGCCGTTCATTCTGCTTCCGGCTGGCCAAATAGCAGCCAGTGCTAGACGCAAGGTGGGAGTGCCTGCCTGTCTGTGATGCTTAGCTGGTGCCCATCACCATAGCGTCTGGCACCTCCCATGTCTTACCGTACTTATTCTCAGCCCATGACGGACAAGCAGCTCGGAGCCCTCCTGCTCTGTGCCTCAGTTTCCCCACCAGTACTACTGGGGGTATTTCTGTTGCATAGAGCTTGGAGGTCAGCGGGTGGGAAGCACCTGGGTGGTGCTAAGGGGTAGGGGTGGCCTGGCCCAGCAGCATGGTCTGGCATTTGAAACACCACAGGGATGGGTCCCTTCAACGACTGACAGCTAGGACTGGGGAAGAAATGGAAGAATAATGTCCTGCTCCTCTTGTGAGCAAGGGGAGACCCTGTGTGTCCCCCTTTCAGCAGTGCCCATCACACCTCAGCTTGTATGGAAATGGCTCAGTGCTAACGACAGACAGAGGATTAATAAAGTCTCCCCGCTGGGGCTGGCAGCCAGGGCCGCCCAGAGGATTCAGGGGGGCAGAGGGAAAGCAATTTCGGGGGCCCCTTCCATAAAAAAAAGTAGCAATACTATAGAACACTATATTCTCATGGAGGCCTCTGTGGGGCCCAGGGCAAATTGCCCCACTTGCCTCCTCCACCCCCCAACCCCGCCCCCCAGGAGACCCTGCTGGCAGCAGCCAGCCTCGGTGCCAGCCAAGGAGTGTAGGGGAGCTCCAGGCCAGCCAGCCGGGGCAGGAAGGGAGAGGAACTGGAAACAAGGCCTTGGTGGAGGCAGCTCGCTGGGCTCCGGGGCCAGGAGCGCGGGACACCTTGGCAGGCAGCACAATGCTCCCTCTGTGAGACCATGCGCCCCTCCCAGCCAATCGCTGGGAAACGGCTTGCACGGACAGTGTGTCTTTATGGGTTGCTGGCTGCTGGCAAGGGGGAGCCCCCTCCCTGCCCCCCACCTTGGGCTGAGTGGGGCATTGTGGGTTTGTTACTGCCAAACATCTTTGGAAAATATGGTTATAATTAAAATAACTTTGCGGCTGCCCTGGGGCCTTTCAGCCCAGCAAAGGGGGGGTGTCAGAGGGACAGCCATAGATGGGTGTAGGGCAGGAGATCTGGGGTCATTCCTGCCTTTCCCATAGATGCCCTGTGGGACCTTCAGGCCCCAATGCCTCAGTTTCCCCATCTGGCAAACAAGGATAAAAAACCTTCCTTGGCTTGTCCTGGCTAGTCAGCTCTCAAGCTCTCTGGGGCAGGGGCTGCCTCGCGCTGCAGTGCCGGAACGCTGCTGTAATACAAATAAATAAAGGATCCCAAAGCACTCTAGGAATGTAAAAAGGAGACAACACAAGCAACTTGCTGAGACTGCATCAGTCACCACTGAAATGCAGCTACCTCTGGGGTGGAACAAAGCCACTGGGCAGCAGGTGGAGGGGCCCATCTTTATCCCCAGGCACCCAGCCCCTGCACCTCATCCCTCCCTGAGATACCCCCTTGGTCTGTTTGGTCCTCAGCGAACACTTCCAACAAGGGGGCAACATGGGTGGCGGGCACAACCAGGGGGACCCCTGTCTGTCAGAAGCTGGGACAGCCCGTTCACCTTGTGAACATCACCAGGCACCCATCAGTTACTAAGAGCTTCCAGACACCCCCATCGGAGCCAGCGCCCTGAAGACACAATGTCCCAGCTCCCTGCATCCAGTCCCTTAGCCATCCAGGGCCCACTCCAGGTGCGTCTGCTCCAGCCAGACCACCTGGCCACCCCCGCCTCCTGGCCAGTGACACGCAGTCAGCTAGTCTGCGCTCACACAGAGCAGCTGCCAAGGACCCACTCTGGCTGGTACCTGGAGCTCAGACTTCTGGTGATTAAAAAACCGCTTGAGGAAGGACTCAGACAAGCCCATTAATCAGCCAGGAAAGGGCTGGAAAAGGCAGACACAGGAGAGACGGGAACATGCCCTGGGATCTAGCTAATATTCTCCAACTGTTTCTCAGCTTTTGGCTTGTACTTTTAGCTCTGGAGTTTATAGCCCCCGCCATAAGCTGTAATTGCAAGGATCCCGAAGAGTGTCGGACGAGGACCCCCCAGAGGTAATGATTACTTCACCCCATTTTCCAGTACACTTTCCAGCCAGGGAAAGTCACTTGAGAAGAATCCAAGTTCGTCCCCAAATCCAAGTTCAAGCCAAGGGAGAACTACTGGTTATCATTAGAGGCTTTGCTTCTGTTAGGTGGTCCCATAGGAAAGAGCCACAGATGGGCAAGGAGATCTGGCTTCTATTCTGGACCCTGCACACAACACATCATAGCTCACTGCCTCAGTTTCCCTATCTGGCTGGCCACTGCTGGAATCTGAGCTGTTCCATCTCCCACCTTTCCCCACCACATGAAGGCAGGCTCTGGGAAGAGACCGACTCCAGGCCGTCAGGTTAAGAAGCGAGGCCACAAAGACCGTTCTGTCCAGATCTCTCATTAGGGGCCGGGTGAGGCATGCTTGGGACATCTAAGTTTGCAAACAGAAGCCATATTCCAGGAAAGCGACGCCTATCAGGGCTGGGATAATCATTGCATGCTGCGTGTCTGTCAGCTCTCAGCACTGGGTCGGTCTCTCCCTGTGCCCTGGCCACACCCAGCGCCATGGGGCCAGATCTCAGCAGGGAGCTCTGGGGCACAGGTTAATAATTAACTCTTAGCTCCGAAGCCTTGTCAGCAGGGCTGGTGCTGTTGACCTACAGCAGGAGCCCTGGGCCAGCTTTGTCCAGACACCCCCCACATGTAGCACTGCTCCCCAAAGTCATCTTTCTGCATGTGGGTTAGAATTGTATCCTGTCTTATTCTCCCTGAAGTGATCAAAGACTCCACAGCTTCGCTGCTAATCCTCAGCCCCATCTGGCAGCTCCCCGTTGCTCTTTCTTCCCACCCTGGGCCCACCCTGCCTAGCTCTGCCTGTGTCCCTCATTCCCAACCTGCAGCCCCTGCTATCCCAGCCTTGGGCTCCCACCCCAGCTCTGCTGGTGCCCCTCACTCCCGACCTGCAGCCCCTGCTAGCCCAGCCCTGGGCTCCCCTCACAGCTCTGCCAATGCCCCTCACTCCCAACACGCAGCCCCTACTAGCCCAGCCCTGGGCTCCCCCATGCTGCTGAAAGGTGAGCAGAGAATTATTTCAGTAAACATCGTTGTCAGCACCTGCCGGGAAGGGCAGCTCAGCACCACTCGCATGTCAGGGAGGCCACCTACAACCCCCCTTCCCCAGCTCCCAGCACAGCGGCCACGTGGGATCCTTGGAACCAGCCTGGAGCAGGCCCCTAGGTCTCATGGAAGGGGCTTCGGGGCTCTTCAGATGTGGCCCATCAGGACCGAACAAGAGGCTAACGTTGGCCCAGATCCTCACAGGCATTCAGACACCCAACTCCCATGGGCCAGAGCAGGAATCTGGGCCTTGCCCCCTGGTTTCCCCGGCTTGCCCCAGGTGTGAGTGGCATCACCAGCCCCCGTGCAGCGCCCACTCCCCCTCGTCACCAGTGGGCAGGGGATGGGGGATGGAAAGCCCATGAGTTCCTACACTTTATTGATCTGTTTGTTCCCTGCACAGCACGTTCCCTGAGAGATTCCCACAGCTGCCGTTCCCTGGAACAAGCCCTAGTGCCTCTGGCCTGGCCACCAGCACCTGCTCCCCGTCCCAGCGTGTTTGGATTATTTGCTGAGGGGGGAAGAGGCTTCGAGTGTGGCCGAGTTCTCCCCTAAGCCAGGGGGCCAACCAGCATTGCCCGGACTTGGCCAGGCCAGGATGAAGATGGCGCCAAGTGACACCTGGTCTCCAGAAGAGTTTAAGCCATTGGTATTGCTGCCCAGTTTCAGACTGGGGTCAATGGTGCAGGGCAAAGGCCTGGCTTCCCCCAAGGTCTCGTCTCGCCTGCAACCTAAGGAGGGAGGTTAACACATGCTAACTAACACACCTGGAACCTCCCGCCTAGCCCTTAGCATGTGCTGAACTGCTGTCCTCCTGCCTGGCATAGCTGGCATAGTCAGTTTCATAGAGTTGCAGGGTGGAAGGGCCCATCAGATTGGCCAGTCTCATCTTCCATATAGCCTGGGTCACTGATCCCACTGGCTCCTGAGCCCAGGAACATCGGTGAGATCAAACATTTCAGTCCTCAGGGGACTATGTTGTGCCAGAGGTGAGACGGCAGGGCTCCCACTGCCCGAGGCCCTGCCATGGCAGGGCACGGACCAGCTGAGAGATGCCCAGAGGAGCAGAGCAGGTGATCCATGCCCCCTGTGTGCTAGCCACATGGCAACTGGCATGAGCGAACGTCACCCCTTAAATCCGAGTCTGGACAAAGCCTCAGGGTTTGCTTTGCTTCACTGCAAGTAACAACCATGGCTTCAGGTGCTGGCTGGGAGGCCCTGATGAGTCGCCAGCCCTTCGGCACAGCTCAGCCTCACCCCTGCTTTTGTCTTCATTTATTTCAAGTTGCCAGGGCTGACAATGAGTGTTTCTCATGCCAGTGCAGGGAAAAATCATGTCCCTTCATTGGGGAAACTGAGGCATGAAGCAGGGGTGTGACTTACACAAGGCCATGGAGCCAGAAACAGAACAGGAATGGGTTACCACTCCCTGCCAGGCCAAATAAAATGTTCACATGAACATTCTTCACACTGTTCTAATTCGGAAGTGTTGCCTGTTTCCTAGCACTTCTCACCCACTTCTCAAAGAGAAAATACCAGAAACTCAAAGGCTCGAGTGGAGACAGATAGAACAAGAACCCACAGTGGGAAGTTAAAACCAGACAAGTTCAATTCAGAAATAAGGCACAATTTTTTCACAGTAGAGGTGGCTAAACTGTGGAACTAACCCCATGAGAAATGCTGGATTCTTCATCTCTTTGATCATGGCTAGATCAAGGCTAGATCGATCTGTAGTAGGCACCCATTAGCAGAACACAGGTTATTGGCTTCTGCATAGGAGTAATTGGTGAAACTCTCAGGTCAGTGAGATACAGGTCAGATTAGATAATTTAATGATTCCTAATGGCATTAAAATGAATGAATCTTTGGGGAAAAGTTCTTCATTAACCCTCACAACTCCACCATGAGACAGGGCAGTGTTTGGGTCCCCATTCAGAGTTGGGAAAACTGAGGCACAGAGCAAGCAAAGTCACACGGGGCGTTTGAGCCAGGAATATAACCCAGGTGTCCTGGCTTCTCCTCCCGGACCCACAGTCACACCGTGCACTATGGCCCTGACAGTTTGTTTTGGTGCATAGCAGGGAGATAATCTCACACAAAGCTTGTTGTTTGAACTCATTAGCCCTGGCTCGCTTGCCCTCCATTCGCACTTCACATGCTGTTGCTCTGTTACCAGGCAGTATCGGCTCCCCCATTTCATTCTCCCTGCTGAACCGGGCTCAGGTGCTGTCCCCTAGCACCTCTGCTTTCTGCCTCAGCTACTCTGTGAGGGCCCAGTGAATTTAAGCCAATGAGCTAAAGGTGACCAGTCCTCGGTTCTCTGGATGCTGCCCAGGCCCTCAGTGGTGCTAATCTTCTAGCTCCTGGCACTGGATAATTCTTCCCTTCTCTACACCGCTGCTGAGTGCTGCTATGGCCTGGCCAGCTGCTCAGTGCGCTCCTAGGGGAGATGTCTTCCCTGCAGAGTTAACTCATCCATGCTTGGGTCTGAGCCTAGCCCAGGTCTGAGACTCTGGCTCAACTCAGTCCAGGTGTGAGCTGGCCCCTGGCAAATCCCTGCACACTGTGGAGGGGGGAGGGTTGCTAGGATTTCTGGGGGATGTTGCCTGCACCTCTGGGCTGTAGGGAACTGAACCACTCTGGGATTTGGTCCCAGTGACGTGCGGGAGAGCTTGTCTTCCTCTGGGCACGTGGTGGGGAGGTGCTGAAGGACTAGCAGCATGGGCGTGGTCTAGCCTGTATCCTCACTGCCCAAGTGCAAGCAGCCCCTGGGCTCTAACCCATCCCAGCCAGACCAGCTAGCCTGGGTTCAAAGCACCACCAGGCTCGGGTCAGAGGGGCTGTGTGGGGACAGGAAGGGGTTAGGTGAGAGCCCAGGCTAAGTACAGTGAAGACAGACCCAGTGCTACCAGGGCAGCTGGGCTCAAGTCCAACCGCTGGTGTCACAGGCCACCCCGCCCTATCACCCCATCCAGAAACTTACCATGCTCCACCTTCACCCCAGATAGGTTCCTTTCCCCCACTACTCCCAGGGGAAGGCTGTTAACGCAGCAAAACTTTTAGGTATAGACAAGGCCTGAGTCTGCAGAGAGCCTGAAACAATAGCTCCCAGAGGGGTGAACTGCCCCTCTCATCTTAACCTAAAGCATGTGGAGACATGGCCTGGGAGGGGGCTTCAGGGGGCAGCTAGGACTCTCGAATGCCTTAAATTTGATGCTCCCCACACAAACCAGGGGTTGCCCAATGAAATTAACAGGCAACAGGTTTAAAACAAACAGACGCAAGGACTTCTTCACATCAGGCACAGTCACCTGTGGAACTCCTTGCCAGGGGATGGTGTGAAACTAAGTTCAGAAAGAATGAGGTAAGTTCCTGGAGGATAGGTCCATCAATGGCTATCAGCCAAGGTAGTCAGGGATGCAACCCCATGCTCTGGGTGTCCCTGAGCCTCTGACTGCCAGAACTTGGGACTGGACGACGGGATGGATCACTGGATAATCACTCTGTTTTGTTCATTCCCTCTGAAGCACCCCACACCAGCCACTTGCCAGAGACAGGACATCAGGCTAGAAGGACCATGGGTCTGAGCTGGGGTGGCTGTTAGTCCTTACATGCCTGTGGGCAGTTGGATCCCTCATTGCTCCCCAGGGCTCCCGGCCCCCTAAGATTTTTGTCAGAGCACGTCCATGGGTGGTTACTCACTAGCCCTGAATCCCAGGCCGCTGTTGGCAGAGGCTGCGCTGCATCTGGCAGGGAGGACTCCACAAAAAGAGCCATGATTGCCCTGGCAGGGCTCAGTGACCTGCTTGGCAGCGCCACATGCCCCGCTGGGCAGAGAAGACCTCAGCCCAGGCAGCCCAGCCCCAGGCGTAGGAGCCAGGACAAGGGGATCGATTGGGGACCTCGCTGGGATGGGTCATTTGGGGTGAGGAGGTGTGGCCTAAATGTCCCCCCAGGTGTGACTGCCCCATGCTTCAGTGGGCCCTGCCTCAGCTGGGAGGCAGTGGGAACGGAGGAGCGGAATCTGAGGCTCAGGGATCTGGCTGTCACGGGCAGTGGGTCTTGTTGGGGTGCCCAGGCCAGGCTGAGGTGACGGCAGCCTTGCTGGGCACAGCAGTGCCAGGCCAGTGCCAGGCCACCCTGTCTTTCTCTCAGGCTATCAAAGTAACCTCCACTTCCAGCAGAGGGAGGGTGTAGCCTAGCGCAGAGAGCACCAGGCTAGGAATCAGGAAACTAGGGTCTGTCCTTAGCTCTGGCCTTCCGGAGGACCTTGGGAGAGTCATGGCCTCCTCCGTGCCTCAGTTTCCCCTTCTATAAAATGGAGGTGATGGCACTGGCCCACCTCAGGAAGGCGCTCCATCATTGGAGAGGGGCGACAGTGTGGCTGGAATATTTAAATCACACCCTCATCGCTGGCTTTAAAAGAATCCTTGATTCTGATGAGTCCTTGATTCTCAGGCTGGGCTCCAGCCAGGTGGTGCCTGCCCTGCCCTGCTCAGCCTGGGTTCCTTGCTGCGGAGTCACAGCGGCCAGGGCACCAAGCCACTAGCCAGGACACCTGGTTCCTAGCTGCACTGTAGCCTGCGGTCAAGCCCCCACCCTGCTCTGCAGCTCAGGTGGTAATACCTGCCCCATCCCCATTAAAATGTGCTGGGAGCAGCGAGGAAGAAGGACCCCAAAGCTAATCAGGACTGTGTCTCTTAACCCTCGGCTATCTATACAAGCCCAACCTTTCCAGGCTGCTGCCTCAGCACCTGTCCTGCTCTTTCGCTGCCAGCGGGCAGCTGGGCACAGGCAACTCCCAAGAGCCACTGCGGTGTTGGGCCGGCAGGGCTGGGCCTTGGTCCCACTAATACAGGCACTGGCATTGCCTCAGCAGCTGGACAGCAGCAACAAAACTTGGAGGAGCTTTGCTGGGCTTGAAACCTGGCAGGGCTGGCAGCTGGAGCACGAATCTCTGGATCCCAGAAAGCAGCTTTTTGTTGCTCAACCAGTAAGTAGCACAGGGCAGACTCCTCCAGCTCCACGCAGACAGACAGAGACGCACCCACCTGGGCTTTGTCTACACACACAGCGCCTGGGCTTCAGGGGTGGGTTTTGGTCACTGCAAAGAGCTGGGCACAGCCTCCGATTTCAGTTTAAACCAGGCCGATCGCAGTTTAGCTGCAATTGGCCAGGACCCAGTTTTAGCTCACCTGAAACAAGACCATCTACATGGAGGGGAGTGGAGGGAAGGAGGGAGGGGAAGTTGCACTACTTTGAGAACTGATTTAAGCTAAACCAGTGCAGCCTGCGGCATGTAGACAAGATCTAACACACACACAGGCCACCTCCTTGCTGCCCAATCCAGGGCTATTTTTACACTGTGGGGGCTAGGAAAGCCTAGAGGAGACAAGGCAGTGTCGTTTTACCCTGAGGGATCATGGGCTGGGGAGGGTGGCACAGGGTACGGGTGGTATCTGGCTTTTGGTGACAGCACCCCTCAGCCTCTCTATCTGGACCGCTCACCGGGAGGGTGCAGAAAAGCAGCTGACGGAGTGTTTGGCCCCGGTAATAGGCGCTGCTGGCCAAGCCATGCTATTGCACCTGGCTGGTCCCCTGCCCAGAGGCTGGCAGAGCTCAGGAGGAGGCGGAGGGGCAGCTTTGTGGGGGGAGAACCACTCACTCATCTCCCTTCGCGTCACAGCTGAATCCCTGATAATCCACCTGCCCTGGGGCCCGGGAAGCAGAAACATTAATGGCAGTAATCCGACTTTAGCACCAGGCACTTGCCCAGCTGCTGGGGCTGCATGTGGCTGGCCAGGTACCCAAGCACTGGCCTGTGTGGCCAGTAGAGTCTAGGAAATGCCTACAACAGACTTCTCCTTACCTAACCTGGCTTGACCATGGCATGCTGTGGATCTATAACGGTGAGCCCAGGACATTGGCAGCCAGGACATTTGGGTTCTAGTCTTGTCTCTGCCACTGCTTCGCTTGGGAGTTACTGCTCTCTGACTCAGTCTCTCCCGGCTGGGAGGCTGCATTGTGCCTACTTGTGGCTGGCGTAAGGAGGTGGCTGGGCAGAAGCTCAGCAAGGCCCAAAGAGCTGAACAGAACTTGCCTGCGGTCACGCAAGCATCAAGGAATAGAACCCAGGAGTTCTGGCTCCCAGCCCCCCTACTCTAACCACTAGCTGGCACTCCCTCCCAGAGCCCTATATCTCAGTCCTGCACTCTCACCCATAGGCCGCAGTCCCCACCAAGAGTCAGGAAGAACCCAGGAGTTCAGACTCACCCAGTGCTCTAACCACTAGATAGTGCTTCCCACAGGTGGATGAATATGGCTAATTGTTGGCTCGCTGGGTTCCGAAAGTTGGGTACCATCCAAAATCCAGGTTTAGACACTCAGGCAAGAGGCCCAATTTTCAAACATGCTAAACAGACCCTGAGTTAAGCGGGCACAGTTAGTGAGGTGGGGGCCGAAATACCTTTGAGACTCCAGGCCTCAGGACCTCTGAAAAGTAAGACACTGAGGTGCCTACCTTTGGATTCAGAGCGAAAAGCCTTCACATGCCTAGTTACTTTGCCCTTCAGTGGGACTTACAGAGTTTTGAAATATTTACCCCCTCAGGGTTGAAGTTTAGGGACCCCAGTTTGGAAATCTTGGCCCACTCAGTGCTGCAAACTCTCAGGATTTGACCCCAAGTCATGCTACTTGGTGTGGTTTTCTTAAAGCCCCAGCTCCCAGAGTCATGTGATTAATATCAAATCTAAATCGCCCTTGCTGCAGATTAAGCACATTGTTTCCTGTTATTCTCATTCTGAGGAAATCTTTGTTTTCTTTTTTGGAAATATTTCTAGCCCTCACAGCTACAGAGCAAAAGCACAAAACCGTGACCCCTGACCCTGAAGGGCTCAGAACCAAAAAGGAAAAATAAGAATTTAAAACCATGATTTTTGAAAAGTCTTGTGATTGTTCCACCAATCTCATGTTTTCTCAGGTGGCTGCAGGTTGCCAATTCCGCGTATCACAGCTAGACCAGCTTGCGAATGTCATGAGCTCAGACAACGTGACTCAGGACGATTACCGGTTCCACGGGCCTCTTAGCCTACCGGGTAAACACCATGAGCCCACAGACGTGGGAACTATGGGAGCAGGGGGTGCTGCAGCACCTCCAGGTTTTACAAAGCATCCCGGCATGCAGGGTCTCAGCTGCTGGCCCCGCGCCCACCTCCAGCTGGGGCCACAGCCTCAGCCCCCTTACCCTTATCTGGGTCCTTCTCTCCCGGAGATAAGGCCCTGCTCCTGGCCCCAGCTGAGGGGGCACAGACGGGGTAAGGGGGCTGGCTTTCAGCACCCCCACTATTAAAAGTGTTCCAGCACCACTGCACAAGCCTCACAACGAAGAACTCACAAAGATGCCTAATCAGCCCCAATGAAACAGGATAAGTTTGCATGTCAGAAATTGAGCAGAGTTGATTTCTCATGGCAGAAAAATGGACTACAGCAGTGAGGCAGCATGGAAAGACAGTAAACTGATAAGTGACAGAGTGAGTATACAGTAGTAAGAGGGTTGCATGATTACATGGCCTAGTGGCTAGAGCACTGGGACTCAGGAGACCAGGTTCTTGTCCCTGGCTCTGCCAAGGGCCTGCTGGATGACCCTGGGCAAGTCATGTCCCCACCCTGTGCCTCAGTTTCCCCATCTGTAAAACAGGGATAACAACACCGAACTCCTTTGTAAAGTGATTTGAGATTTACTGCTGAAGAGTGCTAACTGGAACTATTACAGTCAAACCCAAATGAAAAAAATCTCATATCCCCCCTGAGTTTTTACCTCCAAAGAAGAGACCCAGTGTTTCTCAGAGACAAAGAGACTTTCAGGCCAGATGGGACCATCATGATCATCTAGTCTGACCTCCTGCACAATGCAGGCCACAGAATCTCACCCACCCACTCCTGTAACAGACCCCTAACCTCTGGAATAGTTACTGAAGTCCTCAAAACATGATTTAAAGACTTCAAGTGACAGAGAATCTACCACTTACACTAGTTTAAATCTGCAAGTGACCCATGCTGCAGAAGAAGGTGAAAAGCTCCCAGGGTCTCTGCCAATCTGACCCAGGGGGAAATTCCTTCCTGACCCCAATTATTATGGCCATGTTTCCCAATTCCCAAACAAAACGCTTAGTTAACATAAAGAGCAACTGGCTGCCCGCCGATCTCCTGGCCAGCTGCCTTGCAGCCTCACCTCCGTCTGAGTTCCTGTGGGTGGGGTGGCAGCGGTGGGTCCTGGCAAGGGGGCTGGAGAAGGCGAGGGTTGGAGCTTTATGGATCAGTTCAGTGATTGCGCTCCAGGGGACCTTTTCAAAGCTCCAGGTTGGGAGAGGGAGTCTGGAGACACTGGTGAGACAGCAGGGAGGGGATAGGCTGGCAGCACGGGCGGAGGCCAGGGGCCAGCAGGGCAAGACGAGATGGCAAGGGATTATCCGCACAGGCTGGTTCTGTCCAAAGGTAGGGCTCAGCTGGCCCCCCAAGAGCCCCTAATCCTGGATCTTGCCTGTAACCCAGCAGTGAACCATAGCCCTTCTCCCACCCCCGTCCCCCAGTGCAGTCAATGGGAGTCTTTCCATCGCTCTGGGAGCAGCAGGGCTGGGCTCTGATTCAGGCGAAGTCCAGCTGAGCAGTAACATAAACACTGATCAGTGCCTTCGCTCTGAAAGGTTGTTATCTGGATGGGGGAGAGGGGGAATCTCTGTTACCATAGTTACAAGATTGGCTTAAACGCCAGGAAATTTAAAGATTTAATCAATTTTGGGCCTTTTCCATTCCCCTCCCAGTTTTGACCCTATAGGGGTAACATTCTCTAGCTCTTCTCCACGAGGGCCAGATACTTACTGATTTATAAAAACACCAGCTGAGATTCTGACCTAATCCCAGGACTCCAGGAGTTGGGGCTTTGAGGAAAAGAAACACCAAATATTACAAGCAGTCGGGCAGCGGCTTTACTCGCTTAGACCCAGCCAACAAATAGGCCAATTCCGAGCTCACTCCGGTGTGATTCAGGAGTCAGTGCAATGACAGCCATGGGTGTGAAACCAGCACAAGATGAGTATGAGGGGCACTGAATCAGCAAGGCTGTTTTGCTCCCTGCTGTAACACTGCACCCCACATTCTTCATAGTGATATTATTATATGATTATGGCATAATTTTGATGCATTTTAGGCAAGACGGGTCATATGAGGTGTCATTGGAAAAGTTATGATTTGCTGAATAAAATTATCCTATATGTATGCATGTATTATTTTGTATCTGAAGTTATGAATATTGACTATGTACCTGTATTTCACATGTAGTTACACCTGCCCACTAGGCAGGATGCTTCCAGTCTAGATAGCTGGTGGGGAAGGGTGTATTCAGGGTAATGGGCCATTAGGAAAAACAGTAGACCTTAGGAGAAGCTTATCCCCAGCCTGGTGTGCCTTCACGAGAATGCTCCAGACAATCTGTAAGTAATGGCTGCTATGACTCAGCAAGGACATGTGATGAGACCACATGACTCTGGACTCCATCTTGAGAGGTCAGTGTTTTTCCATAAACTGAGTTTTGGGACAAAGGGTTCCCACCATATGCTAAAGCTATATAAGGTGGGGAAGTGACATCATCTGTTGCCCTCCCCACACCAGGACTCCTGGAAACACCTGAGGAACAACAGCTTGAGCCACAAACACCCTTTGCCTGGAAGAGATCACAGCTCCCTGTGGAGAAGCCTAGTGCTGCCAGCTCCCTGGCACTGGGGCCAACCCCATGGGGGAAGCTGCTCAGAGGCTGGGCCCAGGGCACTCTAGGCCTTCACGAGTGCTCTGCTCTGGTTAGACTCCTATGTTAGTAGAGCCCTTGATAAATAGCACTCAGACTGCACAGCACCATGGCTCAGCTGGCCAACACTGGTACCTTAGGCCTCTCCTGCTCCTGGGACTGCAATCCACCTGACGGTCCGCCTGGCATCTACACATCCTAACACCTCCCTCTGCTGGGGAACCAGCTCAGAGATCTGCTTCTGCATTCCAGCAGGCACTCAGCTACTCATCAGAGGAGAGGGATAGCTCAGTGGTTTGAGCATTGGCCTGCTGAACCCAGCGTTGTGAGTTCAATCCTTGAGAGGGCCACTTAGGGATCTAGGGCAAAAATCAGTACTTGGTCCTGCTAGTGAAGGCAGGGGGCTAGACTCAATGACCTTCCAAGGTCCCTTCCAGTTCTAGGAGACAGGTATATCTCTAATTATGATCTGTGTTCCTAGCAACTCTGCCATCCCCTGGTGCACAGCTAAGATCCAGCTGGGTTTCTCTTGTCTTCCAAGACCTGAATCTGTTTTTTTCAGCTGCTCAGGTCACTCTCTCTGCCCTCAGCCATGTGCTCGGGTGCAATCCAGTTCAGGCAGAGGGACCAGCTGAGACCTGGCCCCCACCTTTCTCCTCAAACTAGGGCTTCAAGTTCAGTGGGGTAAAGTTAGGGTGACCAGACATCCCAATTTTATAGGTACAGTCCCGATTTTTGGGTCTTTTTCTTATATAGGCTCCTATTACCCTCCACCCCCATCCCGATTTTTCACACTTGCTGTCTGGTCACCCTAGGTATAGCTGGGGCATGAACTTTGCCCTTGTCCCACTGCTCCAGGGCAAATTGCAGCCCCTGTCCTCAACATGCCTTCTCCAGCAAAGTGTCCCCCTCTTCCCACTGACATCCTGCCCCTTGCTGGCCCATGGGACAGAGCTCTCCCTCACTCCTTGGCACTCACGGGCCCATCGGGCATGGGGGCGGGGAAGGCGATGTACCCATGCCCCCATAGGAGGGAGAAGGTAAATGCTGCTTTGCTGGAAGAATACAGTCCCTAGCTTGGTAGCACATGCAGGCTGCAGCAGAGCCAGGGTGGCGCAGCAGCTGCTGTCTGGGCATCAGAGCCAGCTCTGGCAGCACCAGTCAAGCCCAACTCCTCTATAAATCATGCAGAGCTCCCTTTCCCCCAGGGCCCTTGATCACTATTTCATTACAGTAGCATTACAGGCCCCCATCAGCATCCAGCTGCTCCACGCCAGGTGCTCTGAAGGCTGGGAGGCCATAGGGGCTATAACTGCATGCACAGATGGGCACTGACATCACACGGGAGCCTGTGGCATAGCTGGGGCCAAAACTCAGGTCTGCAGAGTCCCTGTCTAGAGCACATGGGATTCCTGGCGCCTTTCCCCCAAGGGCTGTCAGCAGTCCCCCATTAACTTCTCCAGCTAATCTAGACTGAATGCCCCGGGTCGAGATCCTGGCCTGAGTAGGTTGCAAAGTGTCCTTAGAGCAGAAACAAAGACCCAGGAACGCCCCCATCTCAGCCCTTCCCCAGGGACTGTGCCTGAGTTGGGTTCCAGTCAGTGAGGACACAGAGTCGGAAGTGACTGGCACACGCACTGGGCCTAATGCTCTCACATGTTCCCTGCCACTGGACCATCCTGCCTGGGTGTGGGTTGTTCTGTGTGGTTGACTGGCCCGGAGCCAGCCCCAAGCCAGTCACTGCTGCTCCGGCCCAGGCTCTCTGCCCTCCACTCGCCCACTGGGGCTGGAAAAATTCTGCTGCTCCTAGTCCTTGGTGACAGATCTAGAGGGGAGGGATGAGGGGACCTTGGTCTCAAAACTAGGCATGTAAAAAGCACAGTGACCCACAGCTGAGTTGGGGGATGGTTGCTCCAATTGCAAACAGCTGTTCGGTGCAGACTAAATTCATCCCCCTTATCCACTGTGGGTGGAACTCCCCCTGCCTCTACCTTGGGCATGTTCCTCTCTGAGTACTGCAGCATGTCTGCCCCACACTCCTGGGAGCTAGGCAGCGCTCTGCCCCCCCTTGCCCAGACAGGGAGCTGAGCCTGTGCGTTTCTTGCCCAAGGTCTAATGGAGTTGGTGGCAGAGCCACTTCACCTCATTACCTGATCAGCCACCATCCTTCCTCTAGGCAACAGCCACCCACCTGGCCAGCACTGTGAGACCTCCAGAGTGCAAAGGAGGAGCTGCTACAGCTTGAGCTGTGATAGCTCCATCTCCTCTGGAGGCAGGGCACGGAGGGGGACATGGAACACAGGCACGACTTGAACTAACAGGCCCTTCCCCAGAAGGGTGCGCCACGCTTCCCCCAAGCGCCCACTACCCATGCCTCCCCATCCCTGAGAGATGGCAGTGGAGCTGTTCCACTGAGCCACGCAGCGGGTAGGGGTTTTTTCCGCTACTGTGCACTCAGTGCTGTGCGAGACACACACCAAAATATAGTCCCTGCCCCAAGCTGCTTCCACAGCTATGAGCCCAAGCCCTGATGCAGAGAACGCTACAGAGCTTTGCCTGATCATTTCCTCCACTGGAGTTTGCAATGTCCAGTCTCACAGTGAGCCAGTAGCAGAGCTGGGAGAGAACCCAGGAGTCCTGGCTCCCAGCCCGCCCCAACCACTAGCTCCCACTCCCCTCCCAGAGCTGGGAAGAGAACTCAGAAGTCCCGGCTCCCAGCCCCCAACTGTCACCCTGCCATGGCCCTGGATGTCTCTGCCCAGCTTCCTCACCAGGGGATTAATAGCCAACCCATTCACAGCCACTGAGTTTTGTTGTGGGCCGGTGTCCCAACCTTTCCCCCATGCTTGTGCGAAGGAAGGAGCCGTGGCTAAGGGCTGGCCCCCGGCCTGGGGAAGGGCTGGATGCACAGCCTCACTCCCTGTGTCCTGAGCTGCCCTTGGGGAGGAAATCTAATCCTAGCAAGGGGGAGGAGGGAGCCGCAAAAGAGCTCACAGCTGGTCTGGATAATCAGCGAGGGTGCGCTGATGAGCAGGGACATGCACGCGTGGCTGCAGCCGCTGAACAAGAGACAAGGCCAGCCTAACGTACGGGGTTCGTACGTGGTGCTCTGCGCGGCAAAGCACCCGCGTGGGCAAACCTGCCAGGGCTTTGCTACCCAGCGTCACGGAAAGCCTGAGGATGCAGCAGGCATGTTGGGGAGTGGATTCAACCCCTCACAGCCCAGCCAGGCTAGGAGGGTCCCGTGCATCCCACACCCAGTCCAGCCGACGAGCCAGGTCTCCCAGCCCCTGGAGCTCCCTTGGCATCTCGTCACACTGGCCTATTTGGAAGCAGGGCAGAGCCCCCCCATTCCATGGCATGTGTCACACTCCAGCCAGACCCCACCATTGGTGCAGGTCCTAACCTTACCCACCCCGGCAAGGGGATTCTCGGTGGGGGTAGGGCTGGCCTCCAGAACCAGCCCTGGACCATGCCCCAATCTCCCAGGGAAGAAGAGCCCTCCGAGACCCTCCCAGCTCTGCAGGGATACATGCTAGGAGAGTGGTAACCTGCTGTGATGCTTCAGTGCCTGACCTCACCCTGGCAGGGGTCCAACAGAAATGCTCCCTCCAGCCCATGCAGTACCATCCAGGTAGGTTATGGGTGGGGATTTTCTGTATTTCTCCACAGGACCCACCCTGGACTACTGGCAAAGGCAGGAGAAGCCATCACCCCATGTTACAGATAGGGAAACTGAGGCACAGAGCAGGGCAGCAACTGGTCCATGATCACATGGTGAATCAATGGCAGAGTGGGAAATTGAACCCTGGCAGCCTGGGCCCCAGGCCTGTCATAAACAGATAGCTAAGGGTTAACGTCTCTTTCACCTGAAGCACCTGACCAGAGGACCAATCAGGAAACCGGATTTTTTCAACTTTGGGTGGAGGGAATTTTGTGTCTGAGGTCTTTGTTTTCTGTCTGCCTGCTTTCTCTGAGCTTTGGAGAAGTAGTTTCTGCTTTCTAATCTTCTGTTTCTAAGTGTAAGGACAAAGAGATCAGATAGTAAGTTATATGGTTTCTTTTCTTTGGTATTTGCATGAATATAAGTGCTGGAGTGCTTTGATTTGTATTCTTTTTGAATAAGGCTGTTTATTCATATTTCTTTTAAGCAATTAACCCTGTATTTTGTCACCTTAATACAGAGAGACCATTTGTATGTATTTTTCTTTCTTTTTTATATAAAGCTTTCTTTTTAAAACCTGTTAAAGTTTTCTTTACTGGGAAATTTCAGGGAATTGGTGGGAGGAAGAAATCATGGGGAGATCGGTGTGTGTTGGATTTGCTAGCCTGATTTTGCATTCCCTCTGGGTGAAGAGGAAAGTGCTTTTGTTTCCAGGACTGGGAACGGAGAGGGGGAGTCACTCTGTTTGGATTCACAGAGCTTGTGTCGGTGTATCTCTCCAGGAGCCCCTGGAGGGGGGAAGGGAAAAAGGATTATTTCCCTTTGCTGTGAGACTCAAGGGATTTGGGTCTTGGGGTCCCCAGGGAAGGTTTTTCAGGGGGACCAGAGTGCCCCAAAACACTCTAATTTTTTGGGTGGTGGCAGCAAGTACCAGGTCCAAGCTGGTAGCTAAGCTTGGAGGTTTTCATGCTAACCCCCATATTTTGGACGCTAAGGTCCAAATCTGGGACTAAAGTTATGATATGAGTGGCAGCGGTTACGGGATAGACAAAATCCAGAAGCCAGTAGGAATATTATTTTTTTCTCTTCTCTGCTAAGGGCTTTTTAGCAGAGAGAAACAGTTTGGGTTTAAAAGAGAATTTTTTTTTCTGCTCTCTCTGGCAGTTTGTGGCTTGCATAATAAGCAAGAGACCATTAAGCTGTGACAAAAAATCTTTTGTGACAATAGCTCTCCCATTGAGAGTCATTACCAGCACTATATACATGCAAATAAAGTGGTTTTTCAGGTTTACTTAACATTGAAGATTAGCTAAAAGCATTGTTGCTAGGCAGACCCCAGGAGGCAACAGAGCCTGCAGTTCAGAAGAGAAACACCGGAGGGCACCCCAACACAAGAAAACAGGAATCATGACTTCTAAGGCAAAAATTGAGGCCGAAGAGCAATTCAAAGAAGCTGAACACAGGCGACAACTGGAGCTGAAAGAAAAGGAAGAAAGCATCAAACTGGCAGCCTACCAAAGAGAACAGGCAGCCAAAGAGGGAGCACACAAAAGAAAACTAGAAGAAGAAGAGGTGGCCCACCGAAGGAAACAAGCAGAAGAAGAGTTGGCCCACAGAAGGAAGCAAGAAGAAGAAGAGGCGGCCCACCGCCGAGACATGGAAAAACAACAAAAAGAAATGGAAAAACAACAAAAAGAAAATGAAGAGAAGGAAAAACAGAGAAAACATGAACTGGACTTGCCAAAAGCTGGGCTGCATGTGCCAGCCAACCCTAACAACCCGGCGCCAATTATTGCTCCACAGCACAGGAAATTTCCCACCTACAAGGCAGGTGATGACACCGAGGCCTTCTTGGAAAATTTTGAAAGAGCCTGTCTTGGGTACAGCATCCCCGAAGACCAGTACATGGTAGAATTGAGGTCACAGCTCAGTGGACCTTTAGCAGAGGTGGCAGCTGAAATGCCTAAGCAGCAAATGAATGACTATAAACTTTTTCAAACCAAGGCCAGATACAGAATGGGGATAACCCCAGATCATGCCCGTCGGCGCTTCAGAACCCAAAAGTGGAAACCAGATGTGTCATTTCCCAAACACGCCTACTACGTTGCAAAAAATTATGAGGCCTGGATATCAGGACACAATGTTAAAACCTTGGAAGAACTGCACCTCCTCATACAAATGGAGCAGTTCTTGGATGGTGTTCCTGAAGACATCACACGGTACATACAAGATGGAAAACCCAAAGATCTCGCTGAGGCGGGGGAGATTGGAGCCAGATGGATGGAAGTGGCAGAAAGCAAGAAAGCTACTGTCAAAGGGGAACGATTACCCCAGGGGGCACACCGACCATAAACCCTACAACCGAGGACAGCCAAAGACCCCGCATACCACCCAAGTAAAGCCACAGACACCCTACTCTTCCACCTCACCAGTCTCCAGTAACTCACCTCGGCCCAGTGACCCATCAGATGGAAGATGCTTTAAGTGTAATGAACTGGGACATATCAAGGCCAACTGTCCAAAGAACACCATGCGAGTGCAATTCATTACACCACCATCACCCAAAAGATCCCCAGGCCCAGATGCCTCTCAAATACCCTTGGAGCGAAGGGAAAATTTGAGAGTGGGCGGAAAGAAGGTTACTGCGTGGAGAGACACGGGGGCACAAGTGTCAGCTATCCACCAATCCTTCGTTGACCCCAAATTCATCAACCCAAAGGCCAAAGTTACAATTTACCCCTTCATGTCACAAGCTGTAGACTTGCCTACAGCTCAACTGCCTGTCCAGTACAAAGGCTGGTCAGGAATGTGGACTTTTGCAGTCTATGACAATTATCCTATCCCCATGCTACTGGGAGAAGACTTGGCCAACCAGGTGAAGCGGGCCAAGAGAGTGGGAATGGTTACACGTAGCCAAACCAGGCAAGCTTCCAGAGCCATTCCTGTTCCTGAGCCGTCCACAGAGGCCCCGTCTGTGTTACCAGAGACCCAGACAGAGGTAGTGGATCCAGATTCCATGCCAACCACTGAAACAGCCACAGCACCTCCAGTCCCAGGCCCGGAACTGGAACAGCAACCAGCACCAGCAAGTGCAACCCCATCTTCAAACTCAACGCCAGAGGGCGCCAGAGAGCCAGAACTGGCAGAAGTAACAGACAGCCATACCCAAAAGGCTCACCCAGAGCCTGAAATAACTTCAGGGGCACCAGCGGAGAGCGGTTCACCAGCAATGGAAACAACCCCATCACCTACATCGCTTCCAGAGGGACCAAGCCCAAGTCCCCAGTCTGAGGAAGAACTGGTGACCCCAGCCTCAAGGGAACAGTTCCAGGCTGAGCAGGAAGCAGATGACAGCCTTCAGAAAGCTTGGGCGGCGGCACGGAGCACCCCACCGCCTCTCAGCTCTTCTAATCGATCCCGGTTTGTTATAGACCAAGGACTTTTATACAAGGAAATTCTTTCTGGTGGACACCGGGAAGAATGGCAGCCGCAAAAACAGTTGGTGGTTCCAACGAAGTACCGGGGGAAGCTCTTAAGCTTAGCCCATGATCATCCCAGTGGCCATGCTGGGGTGAACAGAACCAAGGACCGGTTGGGGAAGTCCTTCCACTGGGAGGGGATGGGCAAGGACGTTGCCAACTATGTCCGGTCTTGTGAGGTATGCCAAAGAATGGGAAAGCCTCAAGACCAGGTCAAGGCCCCTCTCCAGCCACTCCCCATAATTGAGGTCCCATTTCAGCGAGTAGCTGTGGAAATTCTGGGCCCTTTCCCAAAAAAGACGCCCAGAGGAAAGCAGTACGTACTGACTTTAGTGGACTTTGCTACCCGATGGCCGGAAGCAGTAGCTCTAGGCAACACCAGGGCTAACACTGTGTGCCTGGCCCTAACAGACATCTTTGCCAGGGTAGGTTGGTCCTCCGACATCCTTACAGATTCAGGGTCTAATTTCCTGGCAGGGACCATGGAAAAAACTGTGGGAAACTCATGGGGTGAATCACTTGGTTGCCACCCCATACCACCATCAAACCAATGGCCTGGTGGAAAGGTTCAATGGAACTTTGGGGGCCATGATACGAAAATTCGTCAACAAATTCTCCAATAATTGGGACCTAGTGTTGCAGCAGTTGCTGTTTGCCTACAGGGCTGTATCACATCCCAGTTTAGGGTTTTCACCATTTGAACTTGTGTATGGTCACGATGTTAAGGGACCATTACAGTTGGTGAAGCAGCAATGGGAGGGGTTTACGCCTTCTCCAGGAACTAACATTCTGGACTTTGTAAGCAACCTACAAAGCACCCTCCGACACTCTTTAGCCCTTGCTAGAGAGAACCTAAAGGATGCTCAAGAAGAGCAAAAGGCCTGGTATGACAGACATGCCAGAGAACGTTCCTTCAAGGTAGGAGACCAGGTTATGGTCTTGAAGGCGAAACAGGCCCATAAGATGGAAGCATCATGGGAAGGGCCATTCACGGTCCAAGAGCGCCTGGGAACTGTAAACTACCTCATAGCATTTCCCAATTCCTCACTAAAGCCTAAAGTGTACCATGTTAATTCTCTCAAGCCTTTCTATTCCAGAGACTTACAGGTTTGTCAGTTTACAGTCCAGGGAGATGAGGCTGAGTGGCCTGACGGTGTCTACTACGACGGGAAAAAAGACGGTGGCGTGGAAGAGGTGAACCTCTCAACCACCCTGGAACGTCTGCAGCGGCGACAAATCAAGGAGCTGTGCACTAGCTTCGCCCCATTGTTCTCAGCCACCCCAGGACGGACTGAACGGGCATACCACTCCATTGATACAGGTAATGCTCACCCAATCAGAACCCCACCCTACCGGGTGTCTCCTCATGCCCAAGCTGCTATAGAACGGGAGATCCAGAACATGCTACAGATGGGTATAATCCGCTCATCTACCAGTGCATGGGCATCTCCAGTGGTTCTGGTACCCAAACCAGATGGGGAAATACACTTTTGCGTGGACTACCGTAAGCTAAATGCGGTAACTCGTCCGGACAACTATCCAATGCCACGCACCGATGAGCTATTGGAGAAGTTGGGACGTGCCCAGTTCATCTCTACAATAGACTTAACCAAGGGGTACTGGCAAGTACCGCTAGATGAACCTGCCAAGGAGAGGTCAGCATTCGTCACCCATGCGGGGGTGTATGAATTCAATGTCCTTCCTTTCGGCCTTCGAAATGCACCCGCCACCTTCCAGAGGCTGGTAGATGGTCTACTAGCTGGACTGGGAGAATTTGCAGTTGCCTACCTCGATGATGTGGCAATTTTTTCAGACTCCTGGCCCGAACACCTACTACACCTGGAAAAGGTCTTTGAGCGCATCAGGCAGGCCGGACTAACTGTTAAGGCCAAAAAGTGTCAAATAGGCCAAAACAGAGTGACTTACCTGGGGCACCAGGTGGGTCGAGGAACCATAAACCCCCTACAGGCCAAGGTGGATGCTATCCAAAAGTGGCCTGTCCCAAGGTCAGAGAAACAGGTCCAATCCTTCTTAGGCTTGGCCGGATACTACAGGCGATTTGTACCACACTACAGCCAAATCGCTGCCCCACTGACCGACCTGACCAAAAAGACCCAGCCAAATGCAGTTAAGTGGACTGATGAGTGTCAAAAGGCCTTTACTCAACTTAAGGCAACGCTCATGTCTGACCTTGTGCTCAGGGCCCCGGATTTTGACAAACCATTCCTAGTAACCACGGATGCATCTGAGCGTGGTATAGGAGCAGTGCTCATGCAGGAAGCAACAGATCACAACTTCCATCCTGTCGTGTTTCTCAGCAAGAAACTGTCTGAGAGGGAAAGTCACTGGTCAGTCAGTGAAAAGGAATGCTATGCCATTGTGTATGCCCTGGAAAAGCTACGCCCATATGTTTGGGGACGGCGGTTCCAGCTACAAACTGACCATGCTGCGCTAAAGTGGCTTCATACTGCCAAGGGGAACAACAAGAAACTTCTTCGTTGGAGTTTAGCTCTCCAAGATTTTGATTTTGAAATTCAACACATCACAGGAGCTTCTAACAAAGTTGCTGATGCTCTCTCCTGTGAGAGTTTCCCAGAATTCAGTAGTTAAAAAGTGTTCTTAAAATGTAAAAGTCTGTTAGTTATATACTTAGTGGTATATGTAAAGGTACATGTGTTGTAGTAATCTGTTTATTTTAAAGTTCTAGAAGGAAATCGCCACCAGTGAGCTTCCCCACTGTCTGCAATTTGGGGGGCATGTCATAAACAGATAGCTAAGGGTTAATGTCTCTTTCACCTGAAGCACCTGACCAGAGGACCAATCAGGAAACCGGATTTTTTCAACTTTGGGTGGAGGGAATTTTGTGTCTGAGGTCTTTGTTTTCTGTCTGCCTGCTTTCTCTGAACTTTGGAGAAGTAGTTTCTGCTTTCTAATCTTCTGTTTCTAAGTGTAAGGACAAAGAGATCAGATAGTAAGTTATATGGTTTCTTTTCTTTGGTATTTGCATGAATATAAGTGCTGGAGTGCTTTGATTTGTATTCTTTTTGAATAAGGCTGTTTATTCATATTTCTTTTAAGCAATTAACCCTGTATTTTGTCACCTTAATACAGAGAGACCATTTGTATGTATTTTTCTTTCTTTTTTATATAAAGCTTTCTTTTTAAAACCTGTTAAAGTTTTCTTTACTGGGAAATTTCAGGGAATTGGTGGGAGGAAGAAATCATGGGGAGGTCGGTGTGTGTTGGATTTGCTAGCCTGATTTTGCATTCCCTCTGGGTGAAGAGGAAAGTGCTTTTGTTTCCAGGACTGGGAACGGAGAGGGGGAGTCACTCTGTTTGGATTCACAGAGCTTGTGTCGGTGTATCTCTCCAGGAGCCCCTGGAGGGGGGAAGGGAAAAAGGATTATTTCCCTTTGCTGTGAGACTCAAGGGATTTGGGTCTTGGGGTCCCCAGGGAAGGTTTTTCAGGGGGACCAGAGTGCCCCAAAACACTCTAATTTTTTGGGTGGTGGCAGCAAGTACCAGGTCCAAGCTGGTAGCTAAGCTTGGAGGTTTTCATGCTAACCCCCATATTTTGGACGCTAAGGTCCAAATCTGGGACTAAAGTTATGATAAGGCCACCCTGCTCTAAGCGCCAGCCCTCACTAACCTAGTGCCACTCCTCCATGAGGCACTAAACCCACCTGACAGGGAGGAAAGCTGTGTTAGTTGATGGTGCGGACTGGCTGCGCGGAGGACTTGAACGTGCGAAGATGAGGGAAGGAGGGCGGAAGCCCCGTGCCATGCTGCAGCCATGGGGCAGGGGAAGCGAGGGCTGGGAGAACATGGACAGATGGTGACTTCCTTCTTAGGCGAGCTGCAAAGACAGCCATGGCGTTCCAGCACCCGGGACAGCAGGGGCCACCCCAGCACCTCCTTCCCATGCCCAGGGAGCTCTGGGGGGCTATGTGGTGCCTACCCCCAAAGCCACCCCCCACTAACCTCAGCCAGGGTGACATACACCCATGGCTCACTTGCAAAGCAGGAGCCACCAGCTGTCAGATGCTGTCCTGGGAAACCTCCCACAGGTGGGGGCTGCCCCCGAGACTCAGACACATGCTCCAACAGCACTAGCTCCTTCCCCTGAACATGATTGAGCAGGAGGAAGGAGCGACCCAGGGAACCTGCATCAGCTGCCCATATCACGGGCAGCCTTGACCCCACTTCTGCAGGCCAGCATGTGTAACATGGCCTGGACATATGGATTTGGGCACCTAACCCTTTAACTCAAGCGATTGCTCTCAGGCAAGTGGCCCAGCTTAGCACTGACGCTGTGGGCTCTTTGTGCTGTGTCTGTACAGAGCCTGGCCTGGGGGGCCCTGGCCATGACTGGGGCTACAGTAATAAAAGGGTAGGTCAGCAGCGGCTGAGCCTAGGACCCACCACTCGGATCAGCCCATGCGTCCTTTTGCCAGGTTCGAGGCTGGATGCAAACTGTCCCCTCAGGATTTGGAGAAATGAGCCCATTGCGGACGCCAGGGAGCAGCACTGGGGCAACTGGCCGGGGCTGAACACAGCAGTTCTGCCTCAGGGGTCCACCCCAGCCACTGGCATCTCCAGGCCATTTTCCCTTGGAGAGGCTGTACACTGGAGGAAGCCAGGAGAGACATCAACCCCTGGATGTGATCTCAGCCAGTCCTTTCCATTCCTGAGGGAGGCCTGGATTTTAATCGAAGCAGCTGAACATATACTAACGGCCCACTGCCTTGCCTAGGCTAGACTTGGTAGCATGCATTAGCTAACCCCCAACCTTAGATCTAACGTTGACACAGCCCAAGTCTGCAGCCAAGCCCAGAACAAAACCTGCCCTAGCCACTAGGTCAACCTTCTGCCCCTGGATGACTGGTCCTAGACACATGGGTTCTCCCGCTACCTTACTGGGTGACTGCCCCCTGCGGTGCCTCAGTTTCCCCTCCCAACCTTTGCCTAGTTAGCCTAAGTCAGGTGGGGTTGGGGCTGCCTCTCTCTGTGTGTGTTCAGCACCTGACACAGTGGGGTCTGGGCCCATTCCAGTAGCCCAGAGGTGACCGGAATGCAGGTGACAGATGTAGTCGTTTGGCCCTTTGAGGGAAGTGATAACAAACGAGGGGAGGAGGAGGTGGTTAGAACAACATTTAGTTTGGGCATTTCCCTTGGAACCTGGTGGAATGTGAAGGGGACCTGAGGATGAAGGACCCGACTGTTAGCAAATTGCTGTGTCAGCAGCACTGTGTGGCAGGGGGCTTGTGGGTGGCAGCCAAACCCCACATGCCCCCGGCATGCCAGGGCCAGCCTAGGTGAGCGGGCGCCGGGTCCCCAGCTCCCCACCATGCTGGCTCTTACGCAGCCTGGAGAACGGTTTACTGAGAAAACAAACTGTGGGACCCCAGCGTGTCACTCCCGACAAATCCACCAAAGAAAGGCCCTGGCGCAGCATGTTTATTTGATACAGCTGCAGCCAGTGCGTGTAGATACAGCTGGAACCCCAGCAGCTCCGAACTCCCAGCTCTGGGCCCCAAAGCGCTGCTTTCAGCCAGGCAGCTCTGGGATGGAGCAGGGAAAGGGAGGGGCAGAGCTGATCAAAGGTGTCCCTACCCTTCCCAGGCTATGTACTGCAGCAGGCCACAGGGGCAGAGTCACAGGGTAATTGGTTGTGGTCAGATGGTTAAAGCAGGGGATAGAGAAGCTTGATTCCTGGTCTAGAAAATCCCAGCTGTCACAGGGGAGTGGGGTCTAGTGGTTAGTGGGTCTAGTGACTGGCATAGGAGACCGGGAGTCGGGGTGCTAGTCCCAGCTACGGGAGGCAAGCTGGGTCTGGCAGTTAGAAGCCAGTTAGAAGCAAGCCTTGGGGGCCCGGATTCCTGGGTTCCCTTCTTGGTCTGGGAGGGGAGGAGGCTTGGCTCTGGCACCTCGCAGGGACTCCTCTCACCTCTGAGATGGGGCCACCCACCCCAAGTGCGAAGGAGGATGTGTGGTCACGCATGAGCACCAAGAGGCCCTGAGAGGCTCAGATAAAAGGCGGCATGGGAAGAGCCGAGTAAAGTAGTTAGACACCCCACAGCCCCAGCCATGGCCCTTTAATTGTCTCCACCTGGAAACAAGGGGTCCTTGTTTGGGGCTCAGCATGTGAACGCATGGCCTGTGCACTAGGCCTAGCTCCGGCTTGCTCCGGTGCGGGCTCCCCTTACAGGACCTGTGGTCGTTGTAGCCCCTGGCCCAGCAGGACAACAGACCCGTCTCTGTGGTGTGGCCAGCCCGATCCTCTTCTAGAGGGTAAGGGGGGAGGTGATCCTGGCTACAGAGCAGATCTGACAGCTCCCTACCCAAAGGGGGCAGCTTCCCTGGCTGTGAAACAGACACACTCCCTGGAGCCAGAGGCCTGAGTGCCCATCGATTGGACTCAGCCATCCGGCCCTGAGCCGGAGCTCTCTGAAGTCAATAGAACTGGCTGCTGGCTCCCACCAGCTTTGGATCAGGCCCTTTGCCCTGGTCCTGCGTTGGCATCCCCTGGTGCAGCCATTCACAACCGCAGGATGCGAGTGCGAGATGCTGCCATGCAGTGTGACACAAGTGCCAAGCTGCATCCCCAGAGTGGTGTGGGAGTCTCTCATACCCACATCAGCCCAGGGAAGAAGGCAATGGGGGACCAGCCCCACTGCGCTGTTCCCCACACCTGGGGAAGGATTTTAGACTAAACAAGGCCCTCTCTAATCAGTGTGGGATCCCTCAGCCCTTCCCTGAAGAGCAGACGCTTGCCTTGGCGCCTGGGACCAAAATCACCCCTCCTTCCTCAGCTGTTGGCTGCATATCAGGGGGGCAGCTGGGAAATGTGAATGATTATTGAATGGGCCTGGCTTGGTCACTGGGGATGGGAGACCCCCAGCTCCAGCAACCCAACCACACTCAGCACTGCTCCCCCCCAGCTCCATCCAGCCTCTACTGTACTAGGCGCCTGTTTCCCCGGCTGTCTAAAAGTGGGGATGGGGCAAGCTGTCCCTGGTGCCCCCTCTATAATCAGGACTAATGGGTGTGGCTATGCAAATCAATGGCTGGGTGAAAGGTGGAGTTAGAAGTCAACACAGTGATTGTAAAGTGATTGGTTGGCAGTTGGAGCATGTGGGCCTCCTGTAGCCTTCTGATAGCTCCTTGAGCAACCAGGTTCTATAAATACCCTGCTCAGGGCAACAAAAATCCAGGCATGTCCCCCCCTGCTCCCCAGAAACAGCCTGGGCCACAGCACCTGCACAGAGCCAGCTCCCACAGTCAAATTACATCCAGCCTGCTACACACTGATAGCCACACCCCAGTACCCTGATTGCAGAAAGCCCCCCAAGTGACATGCAGCTGGGACACACATGCTGCTGCTGGTGAAATTGAATGCCAAAGACTCTTTCTGTCTCCTAGCACAATGTGCAAGAACCTGATTTTCTCAAGTAGTGTGCTGACCCAGAGCCTCCTGCCGCAGCCCGAAGCAATGACACCTGATCTATACTGCAACAGTTTCCAGAGCTAGGAGACATGTAACTCCCATGCCCAATTAAAAATTAAAGCGGAAAAAAGATATATTTTTTTAAATGCCTGCAACCCAGCAATCATCGGACAACAGCTCACACAGCATAAGGCACTTTCCAAGACTTTGCCCAAAGCCAGGCACTATGTTCTAATGCAGCAAACCTGCCTTAGCACTGGCTCCTTTCTGATCCTTCACACATTTTTACAGATCACGAGGAGTTAAGAGTGAAAAAACTCCACACCAGAACTCCAGCTCTTGTCATCTGCAAACTTTGCTGTAGCTTCAGATTTGACCCACATGCATTGGCTTGCATAGTTCACAACATTGAAAGAGAACTAGGATCTGCATGTCAAGAAGAGCACATGGTGAATTATACTATTCATTGTATAGTCTTGCAGCTGTCTTTTTGCAAGTGAGGAAAGCAATGTGAGTGTTTATAATATTATGGGGCTGTTGACCCTGGCAATAAAACCATCAGGGCAGTTTAAATGAGTTTTAGGACAAAGCCAGAACAGGTAAAAACAAACATGGGGGGGGGGGGAGTGGAAGATAAAAACAGCTGCCCTGGAACTACAATTTACCCTCCACATAGTGCACAAATAGTGTTCGGCACATAGGCTATTCCTAACCCCCTTTGCACATACGTCAAAAACTCTAACCCCATCCCATCTACTCTTGGCAGTATTACCGAGAGTAGAAAGCGTGGCAGTACACCTCTACCCTGATATAATGCGACTCAATATAACACAAAATTGGATATAACACAATAAAGCAGTGGGGGGCCGTTCAATATAAAACGGTTTCACCTATAATGCACTAAGATTTTTTGGCCCCCAAAGACAGCAGTACATTGGGGTAGATTATATTTAGACCGAGACAGGTTAGATTAGAATAGCCGGAATAGATTAGGCGAGATGAGCCTGGCTTGGCTAGAAGAGTTCTCACAGTTTCAGGGTGGTTTGGATATTGAAGAGTTTTGCACATTTTAAAAAAAAGTATAAAGCAAGTTTATAGGAAGCAATTTCAAGAGAAAAGAAAAAGAAAAACACAGCCAGTGTGAGAGAACAGAGGACAAGTTTGTTGACACTTACCTGCTTCTCCCCTCTACGCCCCCAAACACTGCCTGCTCTATTCTGCGCTGGGGAAAGCAGGCACAACTTGCCGATTTCCTCTGCTGGGAGATGGCTCTGCGCGCCCAGAGCTACCGTGCAGATTATAGGACCGTGTTACCCAGTAATCCCAATGGAGGCAGGATTAAAGTAGCCCAGACCCGCCTCCATCACAGCTTCCAATCTGTGTGGCTGCTGGGCCAGCATCACAGCCAACCTCTTTTTTCCAGGGCTTGGAGGGATGTACACAGGCACACGCACACACACACAAACAGCAGGATTAGAGAGGGACAGCAAGGGTAGAGCTCTGCTCAACACCACCAGCCCAGCTCTTCTGATTTCATTCCTGGATCCTGCTGGCTTTTTCCCCAAGCGACAAACAAAGCTGCCTCTTTCTCCCCCACTTTACAGAATGACTTGCCATGGGCTTTCCTGCCACACACTAAGATCAGACATTTCTTTTCGCTAAGAAACTCTCCCTCAGCCTGGCTACATAGGGGTAGTTCAGCCATTTTTAAAATCCAGATGATTATAGGATCCCCTCTCTAGATTTTAATCCCAAATAGGCACATACCCAAAGCCCCAGGAATAACCTCTAGTTTAAATGCCCTGGATCTATTTTGGTTCTTCTAATCTAACCCCTGAAGCTCTAAATATAGAGGGAACCAAATTCACTTGCTTGACTCCATGATGGCAGCAAACAAGCCTATCTAGAGGAATGCACCGTGCTATTTGACACAGGGGCTAATTCTATAAATCCTGGTTAAATCAATGAGGCTATTTGTGTGAGCAAGGATGTGCAGAAATAGACTCTTAAACTGTAAAATCATGTGAGCATTGACTGTCCCTTAATTCCTCTCCAGCGCTGCCCTGGCTGTCAGTAGTTAAATTAATCTAGCCAGGGATCGCTATTAACAAGTCAACATTTCCAGCAGCAGCTGTACATTCCCACAGATTCTCCCTATGTGGAGAATAGGAAATGACTGCAGAACCACTTCTGAAAGTGGATGGGCTTAGCCTAGATGCAAATACTGGCATTAAAACACTTTCAGACAACTGCTTTATGTTTTGAATTTGTTTTGGGTTTACAAAGAGTATTATCTTTGGTCTTGTCAAATAAAATGATTGTAGGCCTATAACCCCCCAATTGCCCCCCATCTTCCTCCGCTCCCCAAACCCCTCGATTGCCCCCAGGGGCAGCTCTAGACATTTCGCCGCCCCAAGCACGGCAGCATGCTGCGGGGGTGCTCTGCCCGGCGCCGGTCCCGCGGCTCCGGTGGACATCCAGCAGGCGTGCCTGCAGAGGGTCTGCTGGTCCCGCGGCTTCGGTGGAACCACGGGACCAGCGGACCCTCCGCCCGCATGCCACCGAAGGCTGCCTGCCCGCCACCCTCCCAGCGACTGGCAGAGCGCCCCCCGCGGCATGCTGCCCCAAGCACACGCTTGGCTTGCTGGGGCCTGGAGCCGCCCCCGATTGGCCCCCTCCCGGTCTTAGGGTTACCATATTTCAAGGCAATGCTGCTGGGAGAGCAAGGAGAACTAGAAAGGGTATTTGGGGGGTGCTGGAGGGGTGTGTGTGTACTGCCTGGGATATTTGGGGTGCTGGCGGTGGTACCTGTGGTCTCATTCTCAAGGTGGGGGCAGTGTCACACTCCCAGAGATGGTGTCAGGGCAACAGGCACAGGCCTGGAATGCAGAGCCAGCCCATCAGTCAGCACTTCCCTGAAGGCCTCTCCTCACCACAGGGCAGGGAGCTGGGGTCTGGCCCTGTCACCCCTTCCAGTTGAGCTCTGAGGCCCATAGCAGGGCAGGCAGCCCAGTCAAGAGGTATGTGGCAGCTCTGCTTACTGTTAGGCCAGGCAGCGCAGCTCCTCCAAGCTTCAATTGCCTCCCATCCAGCTCTCCGCACGCAGAGGTTCCTACCTCTCCACTCACTGAGCCTGGATGCCAGCGCCTGCTCGTTCGCCCACATGGCCCACTCGTCCCATCCCTGTACTGCTGCCGGTCAGCAGAGGATGGAGCTGCAGGTTGCACAAGCAGCCACCTGGGGCCACACTGTGCCCTGCAGTTTGGCCCAGACGCCCACCCCCTGCAGGAGAGGGCCCTGTGCTGGGGAGTGGGCACGGCTCCACCTCGTTTGACCTTTGCGGTCCACTCAAAAGGTCTGGGGGTCCAGATTTGGCCCATGGTCCGTCTATTGACTACCTCACTATACAACATAGCTGCAGTAGCAGGACATTAAGGTTGCAGAGTTAGGAAATGCCAGAATGAAGATGGCCCATCCAACCTTAATTCACCCTCTCCCCTTGTGTGTGCATTATGACACAGTGTTTATTTACATGATCACATGGCATTTTTTTCCAGAGAACCTCTACCTCACTCAGTGCATGGGAAGGACCTAGAAGTATAGTGAAGGCATCTGTTTTCTGTAGGACCCCTGACTCATTGGTTGCAGAAGCTGGAAGGGGTGCACAGAATGATTAATTATAGGCAGAGCCGCTAACAGCAAAGCACCTGTAGTTAAGTTTCAAAGTAGCAACCGTGTTAGTCTGTAACAGCAAAAAGAACAGGAGTACTTGTGGCACCTTAGAGACTTAACAAATTTATTTCAGTATGAGCTTTTGTGAGCTACAGCTCACTTCTTCGGATGCATCCGAAGAAATGAGCTGTAGCTCACTAAAGCTCATGCTGAAATAAATTTCATAGTCTCTAAGGTGCCACAAGTACTCCTGTTCTTCCTGTAGTTAAGGTTGCTTGACACTTCTCATTACAAGATCCTGTTTTCAGTTGCATATAGCTTTGCCAAAATTACGTATTGGGATGAAATGTTCCATGCCAGGTCTCTATCTCTGGCTGAAAAATATAGATCTTTTTATGTTTCAGCAAAAGTGGCCCAGCCATTTCTGAGAATGCAATTGGGGAAAATGAAGTTGTTTTTCCAACATATTTTTTTCCCAATTCATTGGATGGAAGGTTCATATATTTTTAGCAACCAGCCTTCACTGAGCGTGTGCAAATATTGATTTTCAGACACTTCTAATATGGGTGTAAGCAGAGTCAGGATAAGCTCTACCCTGACATCTGGTGGAAAGAATTTCAGAGAATGTATTTGCATAGGCATGCCTACCCTATCCCAGACTGCTGAGCTGTGGGACTGCTTGGTGACAAATGACTCACCCTTAGTTGGGTGGTACTTGCTAGACAAGGGACATGGGTTCCAAAACCCAGTGAATTGAGAGAGGCTGGGGACAGGTATTTGTGCTTGGTGGTGCAGCTGCCTTGTGGAGCTAGAAACACTATTTCCATCTCCTCTCTCCACTGTGGAATGTCAGAGTTGATTTTTTGTTCCCTCAAGAATCTAAATACAGGTTACTGAGCTGAACTCACTTTGGGCTAATGGTGCACTAGCACTGGGGCTCCCCTACTAAGATCTGAAATTACTGAGCTGAGAGCACTGAGTACTGTGCTAACTAGTAGGGGAGCCTGAAGCTATACTGTGGAACCGAGCAACTGGTGGACTGGAGCAGTTGTGGGGACGGCTGGAGCGGATCATGGAACAGCTGGTGGCAGCGGAGCGGCTGGTAGAGCGGAGTAGCTGTGGGACGGGTGGAGCGGCCCACAGAGCGAACGGTGCTGAGCAGTTTGCAGGGAGAACTAGAGCAGCTGGTGGAGTGGAGCAGTTTCTGAGGACGGCTGGAGGAGCAGAGTGGAGCGGCTGGTAAAGCGGAGCAGTTCACGGAGAAGGCGGAAGCAGAACCCACGGAGAGGCAGGGCAGTTGGCCCCGGACCACGTAAGGTGCCCCTTTCTACCCAGGCTGGGGGAAGGGACCTCTACAGATAAACTCTCAAACTCTGGGGTGGCATTGACCAGAGACTTTTGGGTTGTTGGACTTCGGGGTGATTGAACTTAAAACCCTAAGGGGAAAAAGGACAGTGCCAAACGTACTTGGAGGTGGGTTTTTGTTTATGGTTTGTGTTATAATCCTGTTTGTGGTGTTTCTCCAATGGGATGCCACATTGATTCCTTCCTTTATTAAAAAGATTTTGCTACACGCAGACTCCGTGCTTGCGACAGGGAAAGTATTGCCTTCTAGAGGCGCCCAGGGGGGTGTGGTAGGTGAGTGTCCCAGGTCACTAGGTGGGGGCTCGAGCCGGTTATGCATTGTGTTACTGAAACGGAACCCCTGGATACTGAACCCGGCCCTTGTTGCTGCCAACTCAGAGGGCAGAAGGGTTACATGGGCAAATCTGGGTGAATTTCACCAAGAATGCTAAAAAGCATCTCTTTGATACCAGGACCATCCCGCTGCCAAAAGTGGAATTCCTATTTGAAAACATGAGGATGCTAGGGTGCTTTTTACCATTCTTGGTGAAATTCACCCAGATTTGCCCATGTTAGAAGTATCTGGACACTTCTATTTGCACACGCTCAGTGGAGGCTGGTTGCTAAAAATATATGAACCTTCTATCCACGCTGAGCATGCTATCTAATTCCCCCATAGCTCTAGTTCAAAACAGGCTACAGCAACAGCAGTTGGACAAGGGGACTGAGAGCTGGGTGGGGGCACAAAAGGTCACCATGAGTTCTAGTCCCATCACTTCAGCTGACTGGTGTTAAGGACTGTGAAGTACACAGCTTGTTACTGAGTAAGGCCTCACACCACTCCTGTAGGAGGCAGGCATGTGTCAGCTCCTCCACTTTACAGAATAGGTTGCACAAGGCCACATCTGGTAAACCAAGGAATAGAAGCCATATGCCAGGCTCTATGCTCAAGTATCAGAGGGGTAGTCGTGTTAGTCTGGATCTGTAAAAGCAGCAAAGAATCCTGTGGCACCTTATAGACTAACAGATGTTTTGGAGCATGAGCTTTCGTGGGTATGCTCTATGCTGAGCCTCTCAAGACAGAGAGGCAAAAGGTGGCTTTTAACATCCTTCTGCCTTCCAGATTCTAGGTTGCTCTGGGACGCAGTGCCAAATGTGTGTGCTTGGTTGTACTGTCTGTAGCCACTAGACCACACTGCCCTCCAGAGCCAGAAGAAGAACCCACGAACCCTGACTGTCATCATTCTACCGCTGTCCAGCCAACACTTGGGTAAACCATCAGCAAAATGTGTGTTGCAGTCTTCTTTGGTGACTGGTAAATATAGAAGATAACAGCCTACTACTGCAATCAGTGAATGCTATAGCTCAAGCAGTAGATGTCTGGATATAAAGATTCTAGGGTCAGACCCTGCCAATGACCCGTCTTGCAGGGGCAGCCTAATGTCACATGACGTTACAAAGCCTCAGTAGGAATTGAACCTAGAGCCTCTGGACCTAAGAGCATGAATTTCTACCACCTTAGGCCTGAATTGTTCCATTTCATAACATTGGAGCAACATGCATGGCAACTTTAATGTCATTATTTGGCATGTGCTACACACACCATGCAAAACGTTGCATAGATCATACACTCCCCAGCCTTGCCTGTACTCTGCCTGCCTCCCCTGCATTTATTCTAACATTCCAAGACCTTGATCATCCCTAAGGAACTACTTGGAGCCTGGGGAGGGTTGTTGGTTCGTTTTTTTAATCACCCTGTTAGAGAGACGTTTCCTTCCTTCCCAAATGTGATAGTTTTCCCCAGAATTGCTGGTGACTGATTTCACATCTGAAATCTTTTGCTTCCAGTGTTTGATTTTAGTCCTGGGATACTGGGCTTTAAATTTGAGATGTTCGTATGTATTAGAGAAGCTATTTCTATACATTTTAAAGATGTACTTGTTTTTATTTTCCTCCTCCCTGTGCCGGGCCCACTTGCCTCTCATTAGTGCCCTCTATTGGATATGTGCACGTGCCTGATCTTTTTCAGCTTTGCATTGCTCGTGGTGCCGCCGGCTGGCTGCCAGCCTCATCAGGTGGATCTTTGTGACTCAGCCCTCTGGTCAAGTCACATACAGACTGTATGTGAATAAACAAACTCCTTCCAGGGTACAAGTCCAACAGGACCTATCACAGTACCCTCAGTCGGTCTCTTCCTGCAGCCCTCCCTGGGCTTAGTCCTCAGCCCCTTCTGTGCTGGCTCTCAAAAGGTCCCTGCTCTGGAACGGAGCAGTGCCACCAGGGCTTCCTGCCTGGAGACTCTTCGCCTCTTGGCGAGCTTTAGCTGACCCAGCTCTCCAGCTGCATCACTCTTTATAGTTCAGTTCATTTTCTTCCAACAAATGTTGACCCTCTTCTGGGTCTTCAGCCCCTTCCCGGGGCTACTTCCTTGTTCAGGGCTTAAGCCGCTTCCCAAGTGTCTGGTGGAGGGGGACCCAGGCTCACCCACTACTCTGGGTCCCAACACAAGGATCCTACAAATAGTAGCCACCTGCTTCATCCTTTTTTACTCTGTTGTTGCTGCTACTGTTTCTGGGTCAGTTCCCCACAGTTGCATCACCTTCACCCTTACCCAAGGCTGAAGTCCTGCTTGTGTCTCTGCTACCAGCCAGGAGCACCTGCCTTGCTCCCTCAGTCCCTGCCAGCAACTGAACTACTCTGTCCCTTTTATATGAGCTTGCTGGACTCCGATTGGCTGCTCCCTTCAGCCTCTTCGACTGGTTTCTTTCCCATGTCCATCTCAAGGCAGCCTGAAGTACTCACTTCTACTTCTCTTTCTTGGGGCAGGGTGTGGTAAGACCAACGAGGCCTCCAGCAGGGGGCCTCTGAGCCTAGTACCCATCACACTCCCTCTGAATCCTGTCCATTTGGACTCCTTGGCAATTAACACAGCAAGTGGAAGGATACAAAAAATAGTCCCAATAACTTTTGAACACATGCTAAAGTGTTTCTAGAACAGGTTTTTATCTTCTGTGAAAGAGGCTGAAAATCCAGAAGCCATGATAGTGTGGTATATTATCAAGGTATCTACACAGCCCACCTACGGTCACTCCAAGAGTAGGATGATAATAATTCCTAGCTCTCATATAGCACTTTTTATTAGGGAATTTTAAAGTACTTTGCAAATGAGGTATAATTATCCCTCATTTTACAGATGGGGAAACTGAGGCACAGAGGTGAAGTGACTTGCCCAAAGTCACGCAGTAGGCCAGTGGCAGAGCCCAGTCTCCTGAGTCCAGGGCTCTAGTGCCTCTCTTATACCACATTATTTTATAATCTCTCTTTGTCTACATACAATGTATGTAACCGCTCAATCATTAGAACCCCAGAAAACCCATCCAAGCTTTCCTCAGGGAAGATAGTGGCCACTTGGCTGTTAGGAGGTAGTGAACGGCATCCCACGAAGTAGATGGCGGGAGCGTCTGGCCATCTTCACTAAGGGCAGCCTGTTGCCTCAGTCCATTGGGATCAATGAGAGATGTTGGCCATTTTGAAAGAGGGCAACTCTCCAAGGCATTCTCTGACAGAACATTATTCTTCCACCTCTGCAGAAGAAGCAGCTTTCACTTATGAAGAGTAATAGCAAAAAGGGACCACTCCTGCTAAAAATGTTTCTCCAAAAACCAGCTGTTGTACCCAAACGGCTCAAGATCTGCCTCTGGGCTGATTTTCCGTTGACAATGCCCAATCTGACACCATTAGGGACCCAAGATCTAAGCCAGGGAACCAAATTTCTTAAGAGGGCCCATTTTTAAGATGAATTTTAATTAAAAAACTCATGAATGGATTGATTCCAGTTCTCAGAATGAGTCCTGTGCCGAGGAAGGGCAGCTGCCAGTTTGAGAGGAGATGCTGTGTTCCTAGTACATATAATAAAGAGGAGGAACCCCTGCTCTCCGGGCACAAATCTCAGCTGAGCCGGCCTGTCCCTCATACACCCAAGTAGTAAGATGTTAAATATTGAGTAAGTTGCTGTCACATGAGCTGCCCTTGTGCCCCACAATAGCACTTCTCCTGTTACTGCTGGCCTTGTTTTGCTGCTTTTCGGCAGAAGGGCAGCACTGACGTTAATTTCTAACAGAAGCACGTGGAGGTAACTTCTGAACTGCAGATACCCCGAAGGACTAAAGGCCAGGCCTGCCTGAGCTTTTGGAAGTACAAGGCAGGTTACAAAGGCAGATCTGAGTCACCCCACAGGCGCCATTTGTGGGAAGTTCCAATTTGAAAGAGATAAGACTCTGGTCCAGGGTTTTGAACCCCTCTGATGCTACAATTCCAAGCACAGCCCCAGGTTGTGCAAATCAACAGTACGTGAGTCAGGAGAATGCAGCAGTCCATGTATTCTGACATAGGGAAGGGGTTAAAAAAGAGAGAGGCCTGACAACAGTTACCCAGTCAGCAAATCTTCCCAGCAGACACACTGAAGAATGGGACATTTAATACGACAGCAGTCGAATCCAGTGCTGTGCTACGATCACTGCGACCCCAAGTCACACAAGTAAATCCTTTTGACTGGCAGCTGCCAAAACAGGATGAGACAGAGGAGTGATCCACTAGCTAGCTTGTCTAGGAGGGAGTCTCTGGGGAGGCAGTCCAGCCACTATGTAGCAGCAGGCTTGACAACATCCAGCAACACCCTCCCCCTTCACAGAAGTTGCATAAATACTCCCTAATTGTTAATTAATTAGCATTAGCTTCTCCCTAAACTCTGTACCTCAGCTGGTTCTGAGAGTAACCCAGGACAGTGAGTGACAGATATATCAACCCCCTGCAATATCTTTAGAAGGCTTTGTATTCATGTATCACATCCACCTAGAGCTGGTTAACATTTTTAGTTGGAAACTTTTTATAAAAACCTACATCTTTTGCAAAATACTCTGTGTGCAAAACTGTCCTTTTGGGGTCAAAATGAAAAGTTCAAAATTTAATTTTGAAATTGATTTTTTCCCTTTTCTTCTTTCCTTTTTTGCTCTTTTGCCACAGAACACAATAGAAGATGCCGAGGGTTTTGTTCTGTGCTTTTCCCCTTTGCCACTCTCACTTTCCAAAACTTCCTCAACTTTGGAAGAGATGTGAGACAGCCAACGTGAAATGGACTCAAAGGTGAGGAAGTTTTGGAAAGTGAAACTGGTAAAAGGAAAAAGGAAAAGACACCTTTTTGTCATTCATTCTGGCGCACTCTGGCTAAAAAAGAGGGGAAGTAGGAAAGAAGTGAAAAGTTGCAATCTCAAAAATACAAATCTGACATTTCCCAACATTGGAATTTTTGAAAAATATATTTCCCAAAAAGTTGTCCCATTTGCCCCCTGCAAAATGGAAACCTCAAAATTTTTTTCACTAGATTGTTTTTCCCACAATTTACCTAGCCTCATTCCCTGCCCTTCGCTGTGGAGAAAAATGGGAAGAGGAGCCTGCTCCATGTGCGAAGAGAAGCTACTGCCCCTTAGCGCATGCACCAGCACTCACTGGCTGCACTTCCTCAGGAAGTGGGAAATTGGAGAGGGGCAGTCAGTCAGCAGAGGATTTCCCCAGATTGACAGGTTCTTCCCTGCAGAGAGGTGCAGTGTGTGTGTGTGTATAGGCACCTGCAGTTCTACATCTTCCCACCAAAACAGAAACATCTGAAAGCAGATCGATGACACTGGCACATGAAGGTTGGTCAGCACCCACAGTGGGAGTTTCCCATTGATATCTGACTTCAGGGACAGGGTCAGAGCCGATTCCAGTTCCCTTCTCCTGTGTGGGGTCTGTGTATGTCACAGTACTGAAAAATTAAAAGAGGACAGATTCAGGGTCTGCATATTAAGCAGAGCACATGGCAGATATAAATACATATAAGTATAGTTGCAGTGGTCTTTTCCATAGTGAGGAAAGAAAGTAGAGTTTCTAGTATCATGGGACCATCACCTCTTCCAGTAAATCTTGGAGAGGAGTTGGAAGAAACATTACTCTCTCCTGCCCCTACATCTTTTTTTAGAGAAGTTAAAAAATGGGGGAAAAAATTAAGTGGAAGGTAAGAAAAAAAAATCTACTCTTGGAAATGCAATTTGTCTTGCACATGGTGCAGAACAATTTCCGGCATTTATTCTATTTTCTCTCTCTCTCTGTCACACACATACAGACACACTCATGCTCACACATGCTTGCGCTTGTGCACACAATCTTTAAGCCCAGCCAAGAGCAGGCAGGTGCCACGGTTTATTCTGAGCTGCCATCAGGACACCACCTTTGCAGAGAGCGGGAGCTGGTTTTATGATTCGCATGACTCTATTTGGTTTGTTAAAATATCTGACGTTTCAAAATTGCTAGTTTCATTTTGGGGCAAGTGCAGTGTTTTGTTTCGATTTCCACCACTTTTTAAACATTCTTAGATCTAAAACAAAAGAAATTCAAGGACATTTTGAAAGGAAAAGTCATTTCTAACTGAAATTCAAACATTCCAATTTATTCAGATTTTTTCCCCCTAAACAAACAATTCAGCCAGATTGACCCTTGGTGTCGCCAAATAGGTTTCAGGCAAAACATTTTGCCCAGCTCTATTTTCACCTACAATGAATAGTTAGGGCCTGAATGTGGCTGAACTGAACAGCTGTTTGCAACTGGAACAGGTCCCCCAGCCCAGTCCTGGCGGTACCAGGCCAGCTGTGCTTCTTACACACCTGCTATTAGGACAGAAAGCCTCTCCGCTCCCCAGCAATCAGCCACTGAGGGCTGGGAGCAGTGCGATATTTCTAGTTGCCCAGGGTGAGTAGAGGGCAGAGCCTGGACCAGCAGTGAGTGGCTGGTGGTCAGCTCCAGGCCATGCAACAGAGCTCACCCCAAACGCTGCAGGACCATCCTAGCTGCAGGAAGCAAGTTTGAGCATCAGCCCCAGCACGGGAGAGCATATTTGACTCTGTGGACACTCACTCTGGAATCTAAACCAACTGATCCCCCCGGGAATGATGGCATTCCTGGGTCTTTGCTTCTGCTGTGAAAACAATTAAGGCCAGGATCCCTGCCCTGGAGCGTTCAATCTAGATTAGATGGAGAAGTTAATAGGGAACTGCTGACAGCCCCTGGAGGAAAGGCACGGAGTCACTCCAGGAATGCCAGGAACACCTTGTTCCTCAGGTCTCTGGATAGGGACTCAGGAGATCTGAGTTCTGTCCCCAGTTCTTCCACAGATTGCCCAGGTGACCTTGGGCCAGTCCCCAAATCTCCTGGGGCCTCAGTCACCATCTGTGGTGAGGTAATTTCTATGGGTTCAAAAGCTAATGGTTTTCTGACTCTCCTCAGAGAAGCTCCTGAGGTGGGAGCTTGCTGATTCAGTCCTGATCTTGCACTGGTTTACACTACATGACTTTCATTGCAGTGACTCCTGATTCACGCCAGAGCAAACTCAGAATCAATACGTTTGTTGGGTCCAAGCAGGCAAATCCACAGCATACATGACCTTCACAATTTTTATGGTGTCTTTTGCAATATTTGGTATTTTTCTCAAAGCTCCAGCTCCTGGAGTCCTGGGATTAGGTCACAATCTCAGTTGATGTTTTTATAAACTTCTGGCCCTCATGGCTGCGGAAATGAGCTAAAGAACATGACCCCTAAAGGGAGAGGGAATGGAAAGGACCCCAAATGGATTAACTCTTTAAATCCTACTGCTAAAACTTGACAAACTAGCCTTGGTTCAAGGTGGGATCCCTTACCTCGTGTTCCCAGGAACATTCTCAGGCCAGGATCTGCTCCCAAAGTCCAAAGACTGTTTTTTTTTTTGTCTTAGGTAAAAGAGAAAGAGGGAGAGGGAGAAACACTTCGGGATGTTTTGCTCCTCACTTTTGTAGTCCAGTCACCCTTTGAAATGCAGTTTCCTGAGGGTTAGCCTTAGACAAAGTTTATTCCGGCTGGGAGGACGGAGACAAGGCATCTCTGGGTGAAAGAGGTTCCATGCTGTTTGCTAAGCTACAGCTCTGTTTGTTCCTGCCTCCCTTCCCTCCCAAAGAATGGCCACTTGATGACACCTGAGAAACAAGTTTACCCTTCCCTTCCTGCAGACTTGTCTGGTAAACACACTTCAGTCAGGATTTCACTTTTGCTCAGAACTTTACATAGAATGTTGCTACACACCTTTTATCCTTTGGTAGGATTGACCAGTGAGTTCTTAGTGTTCGCTAGGCATGTTTTGCACAAAGATTATTACAGTCGTGCGTAAGATGTGAATACAGAAGTGCATTCGTTCACACCCACACAGAGACAAGGGTGACATGCCCCAGTACAGGGACAAACCAAGATCCCCTATTTCAGCTGAGAGCAGAATGGGCAGCTGCAGGGTGGCTGTCCATCAGTCAGTGGGGAAGGTTCTCTTTCCTCTGCACAAACTGCATGCGCAGGGGCTTTCCAAAGAGTGGGGTATGTGTGCGTGTTTCCTTGTTGTCACAACAATCTAATCGCTCTCACATCAGAGACATGAAATCACTTAATCAGGACCCCTGTGTGTGGAACAAACACTGTTTTTATTGCTAGAATGCAGGAATAAATTCATATTCTGACAAGAAACAACCGCCCTGCTCCCACTAGATTGTTTGATCTGCCCAGAGACCCCTGTCTATAGCACTGAGGGACCTGGCTCTGCTGGAACTCAAATACCCTCTGATTAATTTTTATTAATGTCCCAGCCCCTTTAATTCTCTGTTTGTAACCAAAAATGACATTTTTGATCAAGTGAAAATTTGCTGGGAGCGCATTCGTTGTGGTCAAAGAGCCATTGGACCATTGAAATGTTTTCACCCAGACATAGTTATCAATCAGCTCTGCTGCCCACCAAAACATGTTCAAAAGGAGGAAAAGTACAGGGACGCTGGAAGGCCAGTGCCAGCTTGTGCCAAGGTTCCTCATGTCTCATGGACAGATACACTTGCAGATTGATAGTCATACAATAACAAAAGAATTCTAAGAAAGTGTTTAACGGTTAGACTCTATTGGATGCTTTTCAGTTACTGCCTGCATTAATCTTGCTGGTAATATCTGTGTTCCACACTGTAATCTAATACCAGAGTGGTTGTATTGTGAACTTCTGTGACCGTCGGTATCATGATACCGGAAAGTGACATTAATTAGTGCAAAGAACATTGGTTTACCCCTTCCAAAAAAAGGAGACCCACTGATACCAGATGGCTATCAGCTGATTTTACAACAGGAAACACCCCACCATGGGATTAGGAATCATCAGTAAAAGGACTAAAGACTGTTGTTGTTGTTGTGTTCTGCTCCCCTTGAAGACATGTCATGAAAGTGGACTCCCATCAGTTGAGTTTGCAGCTCAGAGCACATGGCAGTAGGGGGATATAAACCCTAGACAAAAGTACTAGGTATCTCTGTGCTGCTTGGACTTGGGGTGGTGTGGGTGGGGGTGGGGGTGGGGGTGGGGGCAAGGTGTTTCTGGGCCTGAGCAAGAAATCCCCAGCTATCTAGCCTGGGTTAGCCCTAAAGGACAAATAGAGCTTGCTGATTATAGATGCCAGTATTCCCTTTTCCTATTTAAATCATCATCATCTAGTTTACTATAGGATTGGCTACAAGTGTTATCTTCGGTGTGAGACCTAAAGGGCAATTGACCTGGTGTAAGTGACTGGTCCTTTGGGATCAGAAGTAACGTGAATATTACTGTGATTCTTGGTGTAGGGGGCCATTCAGCAAAAAGGTACACTCACCTGGGCAGCAAGACAGGCCAGAGAATCCACGGGGCTGGTGGTGACTCCATGTTAAGGCTGTTCGAGTGCCTGAGGAGTTTGCATGTGGTTGGTGAAATCTAAGTTTAGAGCTCACAGCTGATTTGGGGGTTGTGCCCTGGTTTTTGGCAGTCTGTCCTGGGCTGGCACCCACGCTCTTATGTCACTGTTGGGAATGTTACTAGTATCATCTATTGCCACCTGGAAGATCTACCCAATGCACGCAGGGTGAGCACTTGTTTGGAATTGAGCATGACCACCACGAGGCCAGGCTGCAAAGGACACAATCAGTTTCATTCTCAGGTATGTCTACACTACGGGGTTATTCCGATTTTACATAAACCGGTTTTGTAAAACAGATTGTATAAAATCGAGTGCACGCGGCCACACTAAGCACATTAATTCGGCGGTGTGCGTCCGTGTACCGAGGCTAGCGTCGATTTCTGGAGCATTGCACTGTGGGTAGCTATCCCGTAGCTATCTCATAGTTCCCGCAGTCTCCCCCACCCATTGGAATTCTGGGTTGAGATCCCAATGCATGACAGTGCAAAAACAGTGTCGCGAGTGATTCTGGGTAAATGTCATCACTCAATCCTTCCTCCGTGAAAGCAAAGGCTGTCATAACATTTCTTCCTAGATCTGGACCTTAGCATCCAAAATATGGGTGTTTGTTAGCATGAAAACCTCCAGGCTTAGTTACCAGCTTGGACCTGGCAATTGCTGCCACCAGCCAGGAATTATACAGTGCCTAGCTCACTGTGGTCTCCCCAAAACCTTCCCTGGGGGACCCCCAGACTCAGATTCCTTGAGTCTCACAACAAAGGGGAATAAACCATTTCCCTTCCCCCTCCTCCCCTCCAGGTGTTCCCTCCCTGGGTTCCTGGAGAGAGATACAGAAGCAAGCTCCGTGAATCTAAACAAAGGGATTCTACTCTCCCTGTTTCAAGTCCTTGAAACACAAGCACCGAGAGAGCTAATCTCTCTTCCTCCTCACCCAGAGGGTATGCAAAGTCAGGCTTAGTAAATCTAACACAAAGAGATTTTTCCCCCCTGACTTCTTCCTCCCACCAATCCCCTGGTGAGCTGCAGACTCAATTCCCTGGAGTCCCCACTAAAGAAAAACTCCAACAGGTCTTAATAAGAAAGCTTTATATAAAAAGAAAGAAAAACGACATTAAAAATAGTCTCTGTATAGGTGACAATATACAGGGTCAATTGCTTAAAGGAAAAAAATGAATAAACAGCCTTATCCGAAAAGAATACAATTTAAAACATTCCAGCAACTACACACATGTAAATACAAAAAAAACAATATAAACCTATTGTCTTACTATCCTTGTACTTACAACTTGGAAACAGAAGATTAGAAAACCTGGAGATAGAAAAATCACTCTCAGAGCCGAGAGGGTCAGACCCAAGACAAAGAACAAAGAACTCACACCCAAAACTTCCCTCCACCCAGATTTGAAAAAGTCTTGTTTCCTGATTGGTCCTCTGGTCAGGTGTTTGGTTCCCTGTGTTAACCCTTTACAGATAAAAGAACATTAAACCTTAGCTATCTGTTTATGACAAAGGCAGACAATCATTTTGCGCCATTTTTCCCTGGATTGCCCTGGCAGATGCCATAGCATGGCAACCATGGAGCCTGTTTTGCCTTTTGTCACTGTCACCGTATGTGTACTGGATGCTGCCGACAGAGGCAGTACTGCAGTGCGACACAGCAGCATTCATTTGCCTTTGCAAGGTAGCAGAGATGGTCACCATCCTTATTGCATTATCTGCCATTGTAAATTGGTGATTAGATGATGGTTTTCAATCATTTTGTACTATCTGCTGCCATGGGTGCTCCTGGCTGACCTCACTGAGGTTGGCCAGGGTGCATGGTCAAAAATGGGAATGACTCCCTGGGTCATTCCCTTCTTTAGGTTTTTGTCTAAAAATAGAGTCAGTCCTGCTTAGAATATGGGGCAAGTCTACTAGAGAGCACAGCTGCTCCAGGTCAGAGCCTCAGAGATCCTGCAGAAATGATGAGCTGCATGCTATTCTAGGGAGTGCCTCTGCAACAACCCCACCGGTTGCTTCCCTCCTCCCACACCCCTCCTGGGCTACCATGGCAGTGTCCCCCCATTTGTGTGATGAGGTAATAAAGAATGCAGGAATAAGAAACACTGACTTTTTAGAGAAATAAAATGAGGGGGAGGCAGCCTCCAGCTGCTATGATAGTCCAGGCAGTACAGAATCTTTTCTTTAGACATGAAAGGGGGTAGGGGAGGACTGATGGAGCTCAGGCTCCAGCTGCTATGATGAGGACAGTTGCCCAGCATTTTGTACTGTCTGCCAGGAATGACAGGGAGTCATTCCCATTTTTACCAAGGCCAGCCAGGAGCACTCATGGGCTGATGACAGTTTTCCACCATTTTGTACTGACTACCAGCAGCATGCAGTAGACATACGGTGACATTAAAAAATGGCAAGAAACGATTTTTTTCCCTTTTCTTTCATGGGGAAGCGAGGGGGGGGCGTGTAAATTGACGAGATATACCCTGAACCACCCTGGACAATGTTTTTGACCTACAGGCATTGGGAGCTCAGCCAAGAATGCAAATGCTTTTCGGAGACTGCGGGGACTGTGGGATAGCTGGAGTCCTCAGTCCCCCCTCCCTCCCTCCATGAGCATCCATTTGATTCTTTGGCTTTCCGTTATGCTTGTCACGCAGCACTGTGCTGAGTCCCTGCTGTGGACTCTGTCTATCATAGCCTGGAGATTTTTTCAAATGCTTTGTCATTTCGTCTTCTGTAACGGAGCTCTGATAGAACAGATTTGTCTCTCCATACAGTGATCAGATCCAGTATCACCCATACAGTCCGTTGTGGAGCTCTTTTTGGATTTGAGACTGCATGCCACCCATGCTGATCAGAGCTCCACGCTGGGCAAACAGGAAATGCAATTCAAAAGTTCACGGGGCTTTTCCTGTCTACCTGGCCAGTGCATCTGAGTTCAGATTGCTTTCCAGAGCGGTCACAGTGGTGCACTGTGGGATACCGCCCGGAGGCCAATACCGTAGATTTGCGGCCACACTTACCCTAATCCAACATGGCAATACTGATTTCAGCGCTACCCCTCTCGTCGGGGAGGAGTACAGAAACCGGTTTAAAGATCCCTTTATATCGATATAAAAGGTCTCATTGTTTGGATGGGTGCAGGGTTAAATTGGTTTAACGCTGCTAAATTCGGTTTAAACGCATAGTGTAAACCAGGCCTTCCTGACATGAGGCCCACAGTTGTAGAGTTTTAGAAATGCTGTTTGATTCTGATTCACATTATCCAGCTGAGAATTGGCAGCCTTCCCTGCCTACCACCCAAATACCAGCTCCATTTGCTAGGTGCAACTCTAATCTCATGGTCCTTGCAGAAATGATCATGGGACAAGGGTTGTGGCAAGAAGTCCTGGTTGAATTGGGGATCTTTGGTGGAAAAAAGTCAAAGGCTTGCACCAAGGGTGAGATTGTTTCTCTAGGTAGGATTCACGGTTAACAATAACATTTCATTCTTTCCATCAGTCAATTACCCCCATGTTATAGATGGGGAAATTGAGGCATGAAACAAGGGAAGTGACTTGCCCAAGGTCACGCAACAGTCCAGTGGCAAAGGTGAGATGTGAACCCGCATCTCCTGAAGTCTAGTCTACTGCCCTTTCTATTAGGATACATCGCAATCACCAGTCTTGGATCTGCCACATCCCAACTCTGGCAGGCTTTACAGCCTAGTGGATGGTGTATTTGATCACTTTAGCTCTTCAGTCATGGTCAAATCCTAGGACATGTGTTTTTCAAGCCAGCAGGGTATTTACTCTCAGAAATGGCTGCCAGGAGGGGGTGAGAAACCAGTTTATTTTACAGCCATGTTGTTTGCCCTAGAGAATTGTTTATATCAAGGTGTGTGCTCCTAGCTATCATATGATGGGGAAGCTCAACAACAACAACAACAACGAATAATTGGTTAATACAATTTCAGAATGTTATTTGCAATTATAATTCATCAGAAAGCAGCTGTGAGCTTTGCACGCTGGAAACAGGTTTCTCATTTGTTCCTGGAAAATCTAAACCAATTAAACTTTACACAAGGCAGAAACAAACACTGATCGCTGGCCCTGGAGGCTATGGGTTTATCTCTTCACTAAATCACTAACCTCCCACATGCGTCATGGGCAGTGGTAATGAGGCCGGTTTGGGGGCAGGGAAGGTAGGGCCTGAGGAGCAGGGGGAAAAAATAATGGCTTAACGTCAGCATTTTCCCCCCATTTTGAAACACTTCCTAGTTTGGGAGAGGAAAGGGAAGGAGAATGGTCTCTTTGCAATGAAGATTCCTGCATTTCTGTAAAACATGGGGTCTGATTGTGACCTCACTGCTGATTTGAGCCCTGGGTGGGAGCAGGATTAGACCCAGAGCACCTGTTTTTCTGGATTGCATGTAAAGAAGTGTCCATGCAATTGCACAGCTAGGTTCTGATCCACTCTCACCTTGCTCTAGTATTACCCAAGTAACTCCACGGATCCCAGAGTAATGCAATTGTCAATGTGTATGTGGAATTACTGTGACTGCATGCAGACATCAGATACATCACATGCAAGTAGTTGGACGCATAGCTGCTCATTTGCACATGCAATTCCCCCTCATCTGCAGGCAATCAGAGTAACAGTGCATGAAGGTGAGCAAAAGGAAATTGATTTAATTAAAAAAAAAAAAATCAGGCTCAGACAGATCTGGAAACCTTCCCTGAGGAACACAGGTGTAACTAGAACTGCTCCACATTTGCCAGCTGATGTAAGCTGGCACAGACTCACCCGGCAGCGCCTCCTGCTGGTCATCCTCAGGAATTAGCTCTTGGACCCAGGAGCGCCCTCTGCAGGCCAGTGATCCACATGCCATTGGCTCCCCATGTCCCTCCCAGGACCCCGGTGCCCTTATCCCAGGGTTCTGCCTCCTGCAGTATCCCACAGTCTTACTGGGTTTCCCCACCCTAGGGGAACCCCCACTCTCTATCCCCACATCACCTCAGTCATGGCTATTGCCAGTCTCTGTTTAGCCCCTATGCCCTGGGGCAGACTACAGCCTATCAATCAGCCAATCACAGGTAACAAGGGCCTTGGATTAGCAGCCTTTACTCGCCCTCCAGCTGCCCCTCTGCAAGCCCAATACCTAAGTGGGCCTAGGACCAGGCCCTGCAGCCTAGGGAGTTGCTGGCCTAGGGCTTCCCAGCTTCTAAGGCCTTTCCCCAGCCCTGCCTTCCTCTAGGTCCCTTGGCTGATTTCCCAAGCAGCCAGGCCTGTCTCTCTCTCCAGTCAGAGAAAGACTGCTGCTTCTGGCTTCCGTGGCCTTCTTATAAGGCCCAGTTGCCTAGTTTGGGGTGTGGCCCCAGCTGCAGCCACTTCTCCCAATCAGTCGGGGTTTTACTCCCTTGCCCAGGCCCAGCAGGGCTTTTCCACCCTTTCCGGGTTGGAGCGGGTGGTCACCCCGCTACAGCTGAAAAGTGTTCCCATTAAAAGAAAAAGAGAGAGAGATTGAATCAAAAATGGACGTTTTCACAGGGACAGTGTCAAGTGTAATGAATTGGTCGTTGGGGAATTTCAAAACAAAATGAGCATTTTCAGTTCTAATTAAAATGTTCATGTCGTTTATTGAAAAACTTTTTTTTTTTAAATTGTGGATTTTTGGTTCCTCTCCTCACTGTCTGCAATACAATGGGTTACCTAGGGAGGTGGTGGAATCTCTTTCCTTAGAGGTTTTTAAGGTCTGGCTTGACAAAGCCCTGGCTGGGATGATTTAGTTGGGGATTAGGTCCTGCTTTGAGCAGGGGGTTGGACAAGATGACTTCCTGAGGTCCCTTCCAACCCTATGATTCTATGAATGAACGAGGTGCAATCCCCAGCATCAGTGGTGTTAAAGAACAGGTTAAACAAAGGAAGACAATGCAGCAGATTCCAGAAGTGAACCACTGGCTAGGTAACAGGTGTAAAGTGGAGGTTACCATATTGTAGGTTCCCCAAAAGAGGACACCGTGGGGGAGGGGAGAGCTAGAGGGGGCAAGGAAAGGGGGTACAGTTGGGGGAACTAGAGGGGGTACTCATTGGAGGTGGCGGGCAGTGTTGCTCACTGTCACAGTGGCAGGATGGCTGGTGCTAGCCCAGGACACAGCAACAGTCATCAGTCAGTCAGTGCCTCCCTGCGGGACCCCTGGCCCAGGGCTGGGAGCTGGGGCCTGGGTGGGTGCGATCAGGCAGCTGTGGTTTGCAGGAGATTGCACCAATCAGCTGCAGGTGCAGAAGAGGGACCAGTAAAAACCCCAGTTTGAGAAATCCACCCGGACAGAGAAAGGAAGCTTAGAGGCTCTGTCCAGGAGACCCAGGTGGTAACTCCAGGTTTTGCACAACATTGGTCCAACTTTGGGGGAGGGAGGGCAGACCATATAGTTTGAATGGCCTCCACCTCAGTAGAAGGGGGACCCATTTTCTTAGGGACAGGAGGGCATTACACTAATAAAAAAAGGGCAGGGGTAAAAAAAGAGGGAAGATAGGAGCACTTAGCAAAATATTGTGATGTTGAGAACAAATTAATCAAAATACCAAAGGAAATGCAGAGAAGAAATTCTTTAGTTGCCTAGACACCAATGGGAGGAGTCTGGTAACAAACAAGAAGTAATGGATTTATGAGCATAAATTCGCTCTAGTTGGTATTATTGGAACCTGGTGGGATGACTTCCATGACTTGAATGTTACAATTCATGGTTACAGCCTATTTAGGAAGGATCGAGTGGGGAAAAGGGGCGGGAGAGCAGAATTATGTCAAAAATGGCATGACCTGTTTCTGAGTCACTGGTCACTTAGCAGAAAATGATCTTGAATGTTTATGGATCAATGTCCTAACAGATAAAGCACAAGATGGGTTATTAGTTGATGTCTGCTCCAGACCATCAAATCACACTAGGGGACAGGATGACTGTCTCCATGCGCACCTATCTATAATGTGTAGGGGGAAAAGCTGTGTGATGATGGGGGACTTGAATCTTAGCGACACACTGGAGGGCTTATGCTGCCGGTACTAAAACATCCTTGGGATTTCCTAATTCAGCCCCCAGAGTGTTGCATCCAACATAGGGCAATTCTCTATTACACCACATCTTGACAGATAAAGAGGAATTGATCACAGAATTAAAAGTTAATGGTAATTTAGGTACAAGTGATCAGGATTTGATAACATTTTAAATGTTCAAACAGATTCAAGTCCAGACTAGTAACTATAAACTTGGTTCTTTAAAAGGGTCAATTTCACAAAGCTGAAAGCTATTTTGAGCCAAATCAGCTGGGATGAAGAATTTAATCAGAAAAATGTCAGTGATAAATGGGAATTGTTTAAAAGCCCCAAAAGCCACAATTCAGGAAGAAGGCCATATTGGTTAAAGAGAGATCTGATGTAGAGGCAAAGTGAAGGCAGCTATACAATATAAAAATATACATATGTAAGCAGAGTCAGGATGAGCGCTACCCTGACATCTGGTGGTGAATTGTAGGGAATGTGGAAAGAATTCCAAGAATTTCAAAGAATGGGGAAAGATTTGCATTGGCATCCACCCGCCACTTAGCATAAGCCCACAGCAGACTGGGATGGTTATTTTAACAGCTCTGGGATCCCCAATTTCTTTGTTATTGCGGCAGGAAAAAAAAAAGTTTGTCACCCTGATTGTGTGAATGGGGAGCTGTGGGACTGCTTTGTGACAGAGATGACTCAACCTCAGTTGGGTGGTACTTGCTAAACATGGGACATGGGTTCCAAAACCCCATGAAGGGAGAGAGGTTGGGCACTAGTGTGTGTACCTGATGGTATGGGCCCCTTGTGAGGGCCTGGAACACCAATTACACATCCTCCTCTCTCCACTGTAAAATGTCAGAGTTGATTTTTTATTTCCTTAAGAATCTGGATACAGGTTACTGAGCTGAACTCATTTTTGGCTAACGGTGCACTAGCACTGGGGCTCCCCTACTATGAGCTGAGAGCACTGAGTACTGTGCTAACTGGTGGGGGAGCCTGAAGCTATACTGTGGAACAGAGCAGCTGGTGGAATGGAGCAGTTTTGTAGGGGTGGCTGGTGGAGCAGAGCAGCTGGCAGAGCGGAGTAGCTGTGGGATGGGTGGAGTGGCCCACAGAGCGAGCGGAGCCAAGCAGTTTGCAGGGACAACTGGAGCAGCTCATGGGACAGCTGGTGGAGCAGAGCAGCTGGTGGAGTGGAGCAGTTTGTGAGGACGGCTGGAGGAGCAGAGGGGAGCGGCTGGTAAAGCAGAGCAGTTGGTGGAGAAGGCGGAAGCAGAACCCACGGAGAGGCAGGGCAGTTGGCCCTGGACCACGTAAGGTGCCCCTTTCTACCCAGGCTGGAGGGAGGGACCTCTGCAGATAGACTCTCGAACTTTGGGGCTGCACTGACCCAGGACAGAGACTTTTGGATTGTGGGACTTTTGGGACTGTGGGTGATTTGGGGGTTGCTGGACTCAAGAACCCAGGAAAGAGGACACAGCCCAATTTCCTGGGGTGAGTCTTTGCTCACGGTTTGGTCTATGAACTCTAGTTGAGGTGTTTTCCCAATTTAGTGTTTGTTGTTTATCTCATGCTTTTCTGCTACACCGAGACTCGGTGCTTGCGAGAGGGGAAGCATTGCCTCTTTGATGCGCCTAGGGGTGTGTGTAACATTTTCCCATGTCACTGGGTGGGGGCTCAAGCTGGTTTGGCATTGAGTTATTGAAACGGAACCCCTGGATACTGAACCCGGCCCTTGTTGCTGCCAACTCAGAGGAGCAGAAGGGTTACACATATATAGCAAATAGAAAAAAGAGGCAGTTGATAGTAAGTTAGGAACTATAGAAAATTGATACAGGAAGCAAAGGGACACAAGGAGAAATCTCTGGTCAGCAGAGTTAAGGACAATAAGCAGGAGGGGTTTTAATGTATATTAGGAGCAAAAAGAATCCTAACCAGGAGCAATGGTAGAATTATCAAATTATAATGCAGAAGAGACTGAAGTCTTTGATAAATATTTCTGTTCTGTATTTGGGGGAAAACAGATGATGCACTCGTATTGTAGAATAACACTTTCCATTTCACTAGGATATCAGGAGGATGTAAAACAACAGCTACTAAAGGTAGACATTTTTAATCAGCATTTAAATCAGCAGGTCCAAATACTTTGCATCCAAGAGTTTTAAAATAGCTGGCTGAGGAGCTCACTGGACCTTTAATATTGATTTTCAGTAAGTCTTGGAACACTGGGGAAGTTCCAGAAGGCAGGAAGAGCAAAATTGTGCCAATATTTTAAAAGAGTAAAGGAGGAGACCCAGGTAATAAAAGACCTGTCAGTCTGACATTGTTCCCAGGCAAGATAATGGAAAAGCTGATACGAGACTCCGTTAATAAAGAACTAAAGGAGCGTAATATAATTTATGCCAATCAACATGGGTTTATGGAAAACAGATCCTGTCAAACTAACAATATCTTTTTTCGATCAGAGTACAAGTTTGGTTGATAAAGGTAATGGTGTTGGCATAAGATACTTAGGCTTCTGTGCTAAGGTGTTCAATTTAGCATCACTGTTAAAGTTTGCAGATGACTCAAAAATAATGATGGCTGAGTGATCTGGATTGTGTGGTAAGCTGGGCACAAGCAAACAGTGTGTGCTTTAATACGGCTAAATGTAAAATGTATATATTTAAGAACAAAAAATGTCGGCCATACTTACAGGATATGGGACTCTATCCTGGGAAGCAGTGACTCTGAAAAAGGTTTGGGGGTTGTGGTGGATAATCAGCTGCACATGAGCTCCCAGTGTGACACTATGGCCAAGAGAGCTAATTTGTGATCCTGGGACAGATTAAGAAGTGAATCTCAAGTAGAAGCAGAGAGGTTATTTTACCTCTGTATTTGGCACTGGTGTGTCCTCTGCTGAAATCCTGGGTCCAGTTCTGGTGCCCACAATTCAAGAAGGATGTTGATAAGTTGGATGGGGGTTCAGAGAAGAGCCATGAGAATGATTAAAGGATTCAAGAAACCTGTTTTATAGTGATAGACTGAGGGAGCTCAATCTATTTAGTTTAACAAAGAGAAGGTTAAGGGGTGTCTTGGGGAACAAATATTGGATAATGGGCTTGTCAATCGAGCGGAAGGAGGTCTAACACGATCCATCGGCTGGAAGTTGAAGCTAGACAAATTCAGACTGGAAATAAGGTGTAAATTTTTAGCAGTGAGAGTAATTAACCATTGGAACCATTTACCAAGGGCTGTGGTGGATTCTTCATCACTGGCAACTTTTAAAAATCAAGATTTTTTTTTTAAGAATTTGGGGGCTGTTCTCTGGCCTCTGTTCACCAGGAGGTCAAACTAGATGATCACAATGGTCTCTCCTAGGAATCTGTTAATCCTTGTCTTCTTTTTCCTTCTTCTGGACTCTGTAGATTTTTAAAACAGCTCAACTTCAGAAAAGTGCTAGAGTGGCAGAAGGAAAAAACAAAGTAACTTTGCCACTGTAGAGCTTGTCCAGAGTTGGAGGACAGGTCTGGGCCATGACCAGCTGGCTTGTCCCATATTGCTAGGGGAAGGGAGGTTCTGGCTTGATGGGAATGGCAGGGGCCCACTATGGGAAAGGATGAGAACCAGGGACTTAAAGCAAATAGATTTTATTGACAATTTTACAGAACACAGAGAAAAGCATAAAATAAGACGCATCTAGACCATGATGCCTAGGTCGATGCTACAGAAAGCATTAGCAGGCCGGTACTAAAGGTCAAGGTACAGCAAATACCACAGCATTCCCTGTGTGTACAACACAGTAGAAGCCAGGGACGGCTCCAGGCCCCAGCATGCCAAGCGTGTGCTTGAGGTGGCAAGCTGCGGGAGGCGCTCCGCCAACGCCACAGGGGCGGCAGGCAGGCTGCCCTCAGCGGCTTGCCTGCGGAGGGTCCGCTGGTCCAGCGGTTTCAGAGGACCTCCTGCGGGAGGTCCTCCGAAGCTGCGGGACCTGAGGACCCTCCACAGGCAAGCCGTGGAAGACAGCCTGCCTGCTGTGCTTAGGGCGGCAAAATTCCTAGAGCCGCCCCTGGTAGAAGCTTGTTAGAGAAAACATGAAATTGACAAATTTATCAGAGGGAGATTCTCCTGGAGACAGTATCTGACTTACCAGGAACAGCATCTTCCACTGGCATGTGTCAATAGGGTTGACAATTTCAGCTGGACGTATTCCTGGAAGTTTTTTCATGACACAATCTTTAATTTCTGCAGACTCCAGGACAATCCTAGAGGGTTGGTGACCCTACGTGGCCATGGCAGCCTTTACACAGGGTAGTTTTGCCCTAGGAATTCAAGAACTGACTTATTTGCCAATGTCACTTTCTGCCAACAGCCAGATAGAGTTACACCCCTTGAGTTAGTATTGCTCGAGCGAGAGTGGCACAACTGTGAAACTACATGATGATGGGATCCATAGGTGCTGACTGCATGGGTGCTGTGAGGCTCAAGCATCCACCAAGTAAATAAGGGGTGCTCAGCACCCATAAGCCACAGTGGGTTTTTTATGTGATAAGTGTTATTAAAGATGTCAGTTTAAGGTGAAATAAATTCCAATGGACATTTTACAATGGCATCAGCAGAGGGCAAGAGTACATACATGGCATACAATGAAATCAGAAGGCGGAATTATTAGGCTACTATACCGGGATCGGGACAGATGCGACTGAATTATGTAGCTGTCCGTAATGTGCATCAAGACCAGACCATGGAACTAGATGTAAATAAGATCGCTGACAGTTTCATCCAGAAAGCCACAGTGAGATGTAACGTCTTTCAGCAGGAACTTTAGTGTAGACAGCTTTTGGGTGAGTGCAATGATGTTAATATACTGTAATTCATGGTCATGTAATTATGTCATTCATTATTATTTGAATAATGATTAAATTGTTAAGATACCAATGACAGATACATATTCAATAACTATAATATTAAAGAAATATATAAACATGCTGAAAATAGCCTCTCCCCAAAACTGGCAGACACCCCCCTCCACGCCATCTCTTCAAAAGCACCCACCGGCAAAAACAGAAGTCAGCATCTGGTGGATCAGGGGCTAATGAGCTGTATGAGTCCAGCCGTAGCCTGAAGTTGCAGCCTCTCTGCATTACTAGCTCTACTATAGCAGCACATGAGTTCAGCCCACTCCCCTGAAAGCCTAGCAAGCTTGAACTTAAAACACCACTTAACTCGAGTTAGAAGTTTCATGTGTGGACAGAAGCTGGGTTACAGGCAAAATTCAAGTTATACCTTGTTTTCACACTGCAGTCAAGAGAAGGCCGTCCTGTTATGGACTCACCTGGCTACCTGAGTAGCTGCTAGATCAACTGAAAGTAGCAGATTTCCGTAGTCTTACATACAAGTTACTGTAGGGCTAATGGCGCTAACAAATACCTTCACAGCTCATCTCAGAGAGGAGCACCCTATGCATGCGCCATAGCTCACAGCAGAGCATGTGGGGGAAATTTACCTCTGTCTGGTCCAAAGCCAATCAACCCTTTAAGTCCTATATTGCTGACTCTCTGTATAGGAGTGTCACGGACTCCCAGGTTGTGCCCACTCTTGGCCCTGTATGGTCCCTGGGGGGAACCTCCTTCAGTGCGACAGCCCTTTTCGGAAGTCCACTCTCCCTCGGGGGTTAAGCCCCTCCGCAAGGACCAGCTCTAGGTTTTTTGCTGCCCCAAGCAAAAACATTTTTAGCTGCCCCTCACCCCAGCCCTGGGCTTTCCCCCCCACCCGCACCCCCTGCTGCCCCAGCCCTGGGCTCCCCCCCAACCAGTGCTGACTCTGCCCACTCCCCTCTCGTCTCCAGGCAGTCCAGTGCTGGCAGGGTCGGGGTAAGCAGCGGGGCTCCTGGGCTGTGCCTCAGCCCAGGGTCCTTCTAGCCAGGGCTCCCACCTCCAGGACTAGCCAGGACCTGGGAGGGCAGAGCCAGGGGACCACCCTGGCAGGGGGCTGAGGAGCCCAGGGACTGCCCTGGCAGGTGGCTGAGGAGCTGGGGCAGGGTAGCCTCAGAGGGAGCGGAGCCCCGGAGAGCAGGACGTGGGCCCCATACGGTAGCGCCCCGCCATCTATGCAGGGCCGGTTCTATCATTTAGGTGAACTAGGCGATTGCCTAGGACACTAAGATTTGGGGGCACCAAAAAGCAGTGCCCCCCTCAAATTTTTTAAAGCTGTTTCAGCGGCCGCTGCGCTGGGAGGGAGAGGGAATCTGAGCTGCCTCCGGCAGCCCAGAGGTTCCCCTGGGTCAATGCACTGCCGGCATTCCAGGGGTTCCACCACGCAGTCGCTGCTTCACTTCTCCCGCCTCCTAGGCTTGCAGCGCCAATCAGCTGTTTGGTGCTGCAAGCCTGGGAGGAGAATTAGAGCGGGAGCAGCGTGCTCGGGGAGGACGCAGAGCAGAGGTGAGCTGGGGTGGGGAGGTACTGCACAGCTCCCCGGGCCAGAGGGTGGGGAGCTGCCGGGGGTGGGGGCGCCTCAGGATGGGGGCGGGCGGGAAGCTGCTGCAGGGCTGGGGGAGTGCAAGGTGGAAGTTTCGCCTAGGGCGCGAAACTTCATTGCACCGGCCCTGCCTCTATGGCCCCGCTGCTGCTGCTGCTTCTAGTTGCCCTGCTGTAGTCCCTGGGTGGCTCGGGCTGCTTCGCCCAGCCCTGGCTGTGGCACTGGGGGGCGGCCAGCCTGCGGCACCTGCACACAGCTCCGTGTGCCCCACGGGACAGCCCCCAGCTTGAGTGTCCCCCGCTTGGAGCCTGCCCGGCCCAGCCACAAGGTGTGGCACTGCTGCCCCACGGTGCGAATCGCAGTCACCCCAGGCACCCCCGGCACACAAGGCGCCGCTGCTGCCAGGGCCAGCTGTAGACTTTTGCCACTGGAAGCAAAAAAAAAAAAAAGAAGGTGGCCAGAATGCCGACCCAAGCATGTGCTTGGTTTGCTGGTGCCTAGAGCCAGCCCTGCCCTCCGCCTCCTGGAACTGCACCTCTCTGAGCCTTAGCAAACCTGTCTCTCACCGTGGGGCCCCTCAGGGAATCCACTTGCTTTGGACCCCCGGGGCCTCCACTCCCAGAGGGAATAAGGCTACTCTGTTCTCTAGACCTGAGCGACTCTCAGCCAGTGTAGAACAAGAGGGTTTATTGAGCATCTCAACACAGCATAGGAAACTCTCAGGACCTCAGGGCTGGCCTCCCTCAGCACAGTACATCTAAGTCTCCCCTGCATCCAGGTGGGCTCTGTCTGCTCTCTCCCCGCAGTCCACAGACCCTGCGCTTTCCAGCCAGGCATCCAATATCACCAGCCCCAACAACTCGTCAACTGTCTTTTGTCTTCCATCCCCAGGTAAACAGGCTCTCTTCTGTCCTTTGTTCTCCTCTGGCTGGAACCGGCTGGTCAGATCACCCGGGTCCTCTCTCCTCAGCCCTTTGTGCTACCACTGGCCAGAACTGGCTGGCTGCCAAGCTAGGGTGGGCCTCTTAGTCACCAGATCAGTAGTTGTTAGGGTTCCCCATCTCCAGGCCATTTTCTGGGGGTCCCAGCTGCCAGGCGAGGTCACACCTGGTCCTCTGCAATAACCAACCCTCTCCCACCACCTTGTTAAACATGCAGCACACAGGGAAACTGAGGCACGCACACACTATGCATGTAAAACACTACAAAAATCCCCAGCTTTGTCATAAGGAGTAAATTGGTTCACCTCTATCTGGTCTCAACAAGACAGACATTGTACACACCCATTTCTACAAAATCCACCATTTCAACCATCCCAAATAGGTTCATAAATAATGATTACAGACCAGTTTTTCAGATGGTGTAAATCAGCATAGACCCATCCCCATCACTGATTTACCCCAGCCAACCTTCTGGCCCTTCTACCTTGCAATTGTAAGCAGAATCAGGATGAGCTCTACCCTGACATCTGGTGGTGAATTGTGATGAGTTGTGGAAAAGAACTTCAGGGGCTAGTCTTGTTTACATAGGCATACCCACTCCACCGACCATGAGCCCACAGCAGTCCTAATGGTCACTTTGGCTGCTGTGGGATCCCAGGTTTCTCTGTTATTGGGGCAGGAAGAATAAAGTGTTGTTACCCTGATTATGGGAATCAAGGCCAGTGGAACTGTTTTATGACAGAGAGACTCACCATCAACTTAGTAACACTCGCTAGACAAGGGACATGGGTTCCAATGCCCAGGGAATAGGGAGTAAAATTTTGCAGATAAACTTTTGAGCTCTGGGGCTGCACTGACTAGGGACAGAGACTTTTTGGGTTGTTGGACTTGTGTGTGATCTTTTGGGGTGTTGGACTTTAGACCCTGGGGGGGAGAAGGATACTGCCAGACTTACTTCGGGGTGGGTCTTTTGCTCATGGGTTGTGTTATGAATCCTGTTTGTGGTGTTTCCCCAACATAATGCCACATTGCTTCCCTTCCTTATTAAAAGGATTTTCAGAATGTGTGCTTGCGAGAGGGGAAGTATTGCCTCCTAGAGGCCCCGGGGGGTGGTATGTAAGTGTCCCAGGTCACTGGGTGGGGGCTCGAGCTGGTTTTGCATTGTGTTATTGAAACAGAACCCCTGGATACTGAACCCAGCCCTTGTTGCTGCCAGCTCAGATGGGCAAAAGGGTTCAACAATGTTGCACTTGGAAGAGCCGAGCCCGCAGGCTTACCTGGTCCAGTGTCAGCTGCTACAGGTTCGCTCAGGGTGGGGCCTCTTTTTCTCCTCTGAGCCATGGTTCACAGGCAGCTCTAGGGCTCATAGGAGGCTGGGCCTCAAAATTCCTCCCTTCCAGGCTTAAATCAAAGCCCCTAGTGTTAAATCAAAACCCACTCATCCGCCTCAGGTTTCGGCTGGGCACAACCCTTCCTACCAATCTGTCCTGTTGCCTCACAGTCTGTAGCCCCTAAGCATGCAGCCCTCCTCAGCTCTGACTAGTCAATCCAGCCCTTCTTTCCCTGCTTAATAGGGGTGGTTTCACCCTCTTCCTGTCACAGCTAGCATTATAGGGAGGAGCCACACCTCCCCTCTACTAGTGGTTACCAGCTCATGGCTTTTAAACAAGGATGCATCATTAACTGATGTGGAGCTAGGGAAGGCTGAGTTAATTAACTGGCTTTTTGCAGTGTTGGGAGGAGATGAAAGCCTTCTGTTCCACCAGGTAGAACTGCAAGGATATTTGTGTAACCTGAGGCAAAGTTGCATGATTTGAGGCACATTAAAAATCTCCTGATTTTTTCGGTCCCAAGATGTTGGCAGATGGGTAGGCACAAACTCCCACTGGCACAAGGAGAAACATTTTTCTAGCATTATCTCGTTGTTTTCATTGACACAATGGGCCAGATCCCCAGCTGCTTCATTGGAGTCAATAGGCCAGATCCCCAGCTAGTGTGAATTAGCCAGGGCCAGATGTTCACTGGTGTCACTCAGGTTTGCTTTAATGGAGTCAATGGGCCAGATCTCCAGCTAGTGTGAATTGACCACAGCACCACTGGAATCCCACAGGCAATCTTTGCTGGAATCAGTGGCGCCAGCCTGATTTACACCAACTGAGCCTGGCCTGTGCTTCGTTCCACTGACTCTTTCTGACAGTTTTGGATGGTTTTGTTTCCTACAGTTGCTCAGGGCATGTGCTGACAGTCGGTGACCTTGGGAGTGATCCACAATGTTCTCTGCAGAGACATGTCACAGTCGCCTAGGGAGGGGAAGACAAAAAATAACCCATGCTGCTAATATGAAAAAAATGGAGCAATCATCTTGGATTAGCTATCCGCCCGTATCCACAGCAACCAGAACTGAAGGACCAAAACTTTGCCTCAGGAGCTTAGACACATGGGACCAGATCCCCAGCTGGGGTAGATGGATTTCACTGGAGCTAGGCCATTTACCCAGCAGAGGTGGCCCATGAGATCTGCCCTGTGGGGACTGAGGGTGCATAAGATTGAAGTGTCACTAGAGGAGGTTTTGGAATTAATTGATAAACTCAACATTAACAAGTCACCGGGACCAGATGGCATTCACCCAAGGGTTGTGAAAGAACTCAAATGTGAAGTTGCGGAACTATTAACTAAGGTTTGTAACCTGTCCTTTAAATCGGCTTCAGTACCCAATGACTGGAAGTTAGCTAATGTAACGCCAATATTTAAAAAGGGCTCTAGAGGTGATCCCGGCAATTACAGACCGGTAAGTCTAACGTTGGTATCTGGCAAATTAGTCGAAACAATAGTTAAGAATAAAATTGTCAGACACATAGAAAAACATAAACTGTTGAGCAATAGTCAACATGGTTTCTGTAAAGGGAAATCGTGTCTTACTAATCTATTAGAGTTCTTTGAAGGGGTCAACAAACATGTGGACAAGGGGGAATCCAGTGGACATAGTGTACGTAGATTTCCAGAAAGCCTTTGACAAGGTCCCTCACCAAAGGCTCTTACATAAATTAAGCTGTCATGGGATAAAAGGGAAGGACCTTTCATGGATTGAGAACTGGTTAAAAGACAGGGAACAAAGGGTAGGAATTAATGGTAAATTCTCAGAATGGCGAGGGGTAATTAGTGGTGTTCCCCAAGGGTCAGTCCTAGGACCAATTCTATTCAATTTATTCATAAATGATCTGGAGAAAGGGGTAAACAGTGAGGTGGCAAAGTTTGCAGATATACTAAACTACTCAAGATAGTTAAGACCAAAGCAGATTGTGAAGAACTTCAAAAAGATCTCACAAAGCTAAGTGATTGGGCAACAAAATGGCAAATGAAATTTAATGTGGATAAATGTAAAGTGATGCACATTGGAAAAAATAACCCCAACTATACATACAATATGATGGGGGCTAATTTAGCTACGACGAATCAGGAAAAAGATCTTGGCGTCCTCGTGGATAGTTCTCTGAAGATGCCCACACAGTGCGCAGAGGTGGTCAAAAAAGCAAACAGGATGTTAGGAATCATTAAAAAGGGGATAGAGAATAAGACAGATAATATCTTATTGCCCTTATATAAATCCATGGTACGCCCACATCTCAAATACTGTGTACAGATGTGGTCTCCTCACCTCAAAAAAGATATTCTAGCACTAGAAAAGGTTCAGAAAAGGGCAACTAAAATGATTAGGAGTTTGGAGAGGGTCTCATACGAGGAAAGATTAAAGAGGCTAGGCCTCTTCAGCTTGGAAAAGAGGAGACTAAGGGAGGATATGATAGAGGTATATAAAATCATGAGTGATGTGGAGAAAGTAGATAAGGAAAAGTTATTTACTTATTCCCATAATACAAGAACTAGGGGTCACCAAATGAAATTAATAGGTAGCAGGTTTAAAACAAATAAAAGGAAGTTCTTCTACACACAGCGCACAGTCAACTTGTGGAACTCCTTACCTGAGGAGGTTGTGAAGGCTGGGACTATAACAATGTTTAAAAGGGAACTGGATAAATTCATGGTGGCTAAGTCCATAAATGGCTATTGGCCAGGAAGGGTAAAGAATGGTGTCCCTAGCCTCTGTTCACCAGAGGATGGAGATGGATGGCAGGAGAGAGATCACTTGATCATTGCCTGTTAGCTTCACTCCCTCTGGGGCACCTGGCATTGGCCACTGTCGGTAGACAGATACTGGGCTAGATGGACCTTTGGTCTGACCCGGTACGGCCATTCTTATGTTCTTATAAGGGGAGGCTGGTCCCACCAACAGTCACCATGAGCCGCTGCTGGCTTTGAATCATCTCTGCCTGCTTTACTGAGGCTGCTAGCCCAGCAGGGCCAAACAGCAATGGGAGATGGTGCTGCTTCATATAGCACCTCCTTTAATTTCCTGCTTCTCTAAAGCACAGGGTTGGCTGTTTGGTCTCCCATGGGGCACAGTTAAGGTTATGGCAGTGTGCCAGGCATGAGGCATTACCTGCACTGTGTTTCTTCCCTTGTGTTATTTTTATTAGTGAACAACGCATAATTGAGGAGTCCAGTGGCACCTTAAAGATTATCAGAGTTATCTGGGAATAAGCTTTCGTGGGTAAAAAACCTCTTCTTCAGATGCATAAGTGGGTAAAACACCCACTTCTTCAGTCTCCATGCATCTGAAGAAGTGGATTTTTTACCCACAAAAGCTTATGCCCAAATAAATCTGTTAGTCTTTAAGGTGCCACAGAACTCCTCATTGTTTTTGTGTGTACAGACTAACAGGGCTACCCCTCTGACACTTGAATGCATAATTGCTAGAGCTTGCAGACTTATCTACACAAACAATTAGACTGCAGCAGGCTGGGATATGATTCAATCCCTTCTAGCCTGCTGGGGTCTAACTGTCCATGTGCACCCTGCTGATGCACCTTAACAGTTTGTCAGAGCGCTTTGATCGTGTCCTCTTTGAAACAGGGCTGGTTCAAAGTGCATTAACAGCCCATTACTGCACATCAGCAGGGTCCCCACTGGACAGTCAGTCCACTCCCCAGGTTGACACCATCTGAGATGTGAGGCTCACCTCTCTCTCCCTTCCCCCATTCTTGGGTGTCACTGCCCCTTCCTTTAGCCCTGAGAGCCAAAGGAGCTGTTTTTCCCCAGCTCTCCCAGGCCCAGGCTGTGTCACATGGAGCTGAATTAATCCATCACATGAGGGGCAGAATAATGAAATTTACCATCTCACCCTGCTCCCTGACACAAGCCCGGAACAGACTGTCACTCACAACACTGCCATTCAGGGCCTCTCACAAAGCAGGGTAAGATGGTTATGTAAGTGCAGAGAGGCTGGCGCTGAACGGGGGAGGGGATCTGATTTCAAACCCACAGGAGGAGGGGGGTGGTTCCAGGAAAAGCTCTGATCTGGGATCTGTGTGACTCTCCGATCTTCGCTCTGAGTAAAGATCTACAGAAAGGTACACAACCTATAGCTGGATCTCCAGTCAATATCAGCAAAGTGTGCATTGGCCGAGCCCTTTCCCTGGCCCCCCAAGTCCAATATCACTCCTCTGGTTCCAGCTGTGATGAAAGAAGCCAAATCTGCAACGTGGGACCGACAAAAGGGGTTGGGGGCAATTAGCGTCCAAGCGATGCTGGTGAGAGGGGGCCGCAGGATTGCTGAGCGATCGGGGCTGATGGCAGGACTGGATTAAAGGGAGCTGGGGGAAGCTAGCATGGGCTGCGTCTATTGTGATTTCTTGAAAAGGCTCAAAGGAGAAATCAGAGCATTAACGCTCCTGAGCAAAGAGAGCTTGGAGCCTACTCAAGTTTTCCAGGAACAAGATGATCCTGCTGCTGCCTCTGGCTCCTTCCGCTAACCTACGCGAGCACTTGTGCTGTTGTGATTCTTTGGCAGGTGACAGCATGGAGGAAGGATGGCCTAGTGGCTATAGTGCTGGCCTGGTGTGTGCAAGGCTAAACGCCTGATTGTCAAGCCAATGGACAGTTCTGCTTGTAGAGTGTGCTCTCTCATGGTGCAGGCCAGGCTCGGTGAAGCAGGGAGGGGCATACTGCATTAAAGAGGGGGCAGAGCAGCAGCTTGGGGGAGGCAGCTGGTGCTAGTCACCCCTGTGGGGGGGCAGGTTTTGTCCTGCTGAGCGTAGGATCAGCCTGCTTGTTACTGGGGTAGAACTTCTAAGGGACTGGGGCTGCGTGAGAAATGTGGGCTGACAGACATCCCACAGCTGGGCTCCCTCCCCAAAGAGCTTGTGTCTTCCCCCATTTTGTCTATTTTGCTGTCCTGATGAGGATCCCATCTTCACGGGGGTGTCTGGCAAGTCCCTGAGCTGCCCCTCCAGGGAGGGCTAGTGCCTCTCCTTTCCCCGGTATGTATCAGAGGCGGCCATGCAGTGTCTCCGCAGGGAGAGCCCATCTGATTGCATCACACTGGCAGCAGTGGGGGAGGTGGCATCACCAGGCCCCATGGGTCACATGCAAATAGCACAGGCGGGATTCCAGGAACTGAAAACTGACTTCTCCTCTCATCCTTGCCCCGCAAAGTCACAAGCAAAGCCACCGAGACAGGAGAGCTGCTTGGGGGGCAGATCCGCAACATGCTGGACTGGAAGGGAGCACTGGCATTTCATCCCAGCTTGATCTCCCCTAATACTCTGCTTCCCTTGGCTTCGGACAACTTAGCCAACCAGCACTGAGAATGGGATTTGAACCCTGGGCCTACAACCCTAAAAGCATGAGCGACAGGAGCAGCTCCATTAGCTGGCAGCTGTAGTAGACTCTTATCCTCTTCCATGGACCAGCCACTAGAGCAGGAGAAAAGACCCGCGCTGGAGAGGCTACCCTGGCAACCTCTGTGTCTGCTCCCTTTTAGGAGGCTGATGGGTGTTGTCTGGGGATGGGGGAGGGGCTTTGCAGAGTCGTAAGCCAGAGGCTGGCTCCAGGAACGGTGAGAGAGGACACATGTTCCCGCCTATGCTATTTGTATGTGACCCATGGGGCCTGGTGATGCCATCCTGTCCTCCCAGGGTGACGCAATCAGATGGCCTCCCCATGCAGAGACATTGCATGACTGCCTCTGAAACACACAGGTGTGGGGGGAGCAATGCTAGCCCTTGGAGGGGCCCTCCATGAAGATAGGATCCTTTCCAGGACAGGTCATGCACCAAACTGGACCTGCAGCCAAATGCCTGGCAGAGATGCCAGGTCCCAGATCCTATGACCGGCAGACACAGAGAGTTAATGTTTAGACAATGGAGCTGGAGCATGGGCAGACAGGGGGCGGAGGGAGGGAAAAGGAGGGGACCTTGTGGCTGAACAAACTGCCCCTGCACAAGAGCCTTGGCTGTGTAATTTTCCAGATTCTCCCAGACCAGGTGCTGGGGGTGGGGGTGGAGAGGACAGACGCCAGAGCAGACAGGCCTGTGGAGGTGTCCCTAGAGCAACACGTGCTGCCAACCTCAGCTGGAAGGGAGTCTGCCAGGGGATTGCAGATGGCTGGGGGAGCCGGGGCTGTGTATGTGCCGGAGGGGGAAAACGTCAGAGCCCATGCCATGTGCTCGTGCCCCCTGTGCAGTCTGCAGGCTGGCGCTGCATGCCCATATCGATAGACTGTGCATTATACATGTGCCCGGTGGGGGCTGTCTGCACAGAGAGATGGCAAATCAGGGCCAGAGGTTGGAGGCTTGGTCCCAAGCAAAACCTCCCGAAGGGCCTGCTCATAGACAATTCTGCTGGGTTGATGCCTGGGGGCGGGGAGGTGATTTACGGGAATATTTGGACATTAACCTTTCTGCTAAATGCAATGGCAGAGGGGAAGGATGGTCTAGTGGCCAAGGCACTGGCTGGGAGTTGGGAATGTGGATTCACTCCCTTTCACAGCCTCCCTTCAGGCCAGTTCCTGAGCCTCAGTTCCCATGTGTAAAATGGTGCTAATAATCTTGTCCTTCATCTGTCCTGTCTTGTTCGATGTTAAGCCCTTTGACTCTTACCATGTACATTTTCAGCATCTGGTGCGATGCGGCCCTGATCTTGGCTGATGAGTAGTGCTTAGCATTCCCACCGTGGCAATGTTTTCCTCCCGGTGAGAGTGGGGAATCACTCTGGTCAGTTGAGATGCTTTAAAAGTTTCCTTTGAGATTCAAGAGGCTTCTCTGAGCACCAGCAGGGAAGGGAAGAGAAGGCCGGGGCAGCTAAAAACGCTGCTGCACTTTTAAGCTGGAGATTGGTGCAACTTTGTGTGTATAATTATGTGGCATTGTAGTGACTCCATGCAACAGATGCAGTTATTACAGCAATTGCATTCACATGGGGGTCAGGACCAGAACCATGGTGCTCTGGCTCCTACAACACAGGCCTCTCCGAACTAAAAGAAACCTCTAACTGCATGGGGCAACAGCAATTCTCTTATCTCTGTGGGCAACTTCTCGGGGGCCCCGTACATGGCCCTCTATCATCTGCAACAAGTGAAAGGAGGCAGGAAGATGGCCCTGTGACTTGGGATCAATACATATGAGTGTATCAAGTGGATCTGCAACTTATACAGGGCAGTAGTTCTCAGTCTTTTCCAGGGACCTTCTCCCATTAGGAGAGAGGCAGAGTGGGCACCGCCCCCTGACACCAGTGTGTGACCCTCCCACCCCCCATTGAGAACTCAGGGAATAGAAGAATAGCCAGAGGGGATCCCCTGGATTATTCCAATACGGAACGCCAGTGGGGAACAATTACAGAGGCAGCATTGAGCACCAGCTAGGGCCCTGCGCTGGAATTCAAGAAAAATTGTTCTTAGCTCTGACCTCAGGCAAGTCCTTCAGCCTCTCCACTTTCTGTCTGTCTTGTCTACTTACACTGCGAGCTGTTCGCGGCAGCATCACCAGTCACTACAGGTATGCACAGCACCTACTACAGCAGGGAGCTGATCTCACCGGCAGCCCTAGTGGAGCTACTGAAATGTTACTAAAGCTACTCTCCTGTGCCCATCCAAGGGAATCTGCATTTGCAATGATGGGCATGCCGCATACTCCGCCAAACCCTTACAGTGGGACAGCGTCAGCATGACCTTGGGTCTCCCCTCTCTGCCTATTGCCAGGTGGAAATTGGCCTCCATTTCATTTTTATTTTTAAAGGCATCTGAGCAGCTCAGCAGGGTGTGCCCAGGGCTCTAGCAGGTTCTCTCGCCCTTTCATATGGCAACTTTTGGGACATTTTTTCTATCCTTGTTGCCTATCTGTCCTGAAACCAGTGAAGCAGATCAGGGCTCTCCTTGTTGTAATCTTAGGGTTTGTTTTATTTTTAATGAAGAATGGACACAGTCCATTTACCCTGAACACAGGAGGAACACACAGCAGCAATGTCCTTGCTCAGAAATCCCCACGTCTGCCTCTCCAGCGAGCTTTGTGCCCAAGAAGCTCTGTCTCTGCTTCCTGCCAGGATCACACTCACAGCTCCTTCTCCTGACTTCCAACCTCCAGCATGCACACCCTGCAACTAGCCTCCTAGCCCTGCAACCAAAGGAACCCCCCAGTCCACAGAGCTCGGTTTTGATCTGCCTGCTTTGGGGAGTCACCCCCTAGAATCTGCAGCTGCTTTTACTACATAAAAGGGCTTGATAGTACCTTCGGTTGAGCCCAAAAGACAGTGCCTGGCACAGCCACTGGCTTTAATGAGGTCTGTGATTATCTTTGGACCCCAAACCCCTTCACTGAGGGCAGCTGCTAGCACCTTGCAGCATGACATTATTCATTTTCTGCCTGTGCTGGGGTGACGGTCTCCTCTCAAAGAACCATTCAATAGCAACTATATTTAAGAGTCATACTTGCACACAGAAGGTACCTATGGAGAACATGGGAAATTTCAGTATTATTTTATGAAAACTGTTGGACTCAGTTTACTTGCTCACCGTTGCATTGCTACCTACTTGGTCTCAAGAAGTTAACTTCTTTTCAGAGACACTTCTTGTGCTATGGAGACAGGGAGTGGCACCTCAGTGTCTGCCTATGAAAGTTAAAGAGCATCAGTCACTGATGAGGTCGGGCCGTAGTAGACCCATGGGGAGAACCAAGCTTGTCTGCAGAAGGAGCAGGATTTGAAGGCATGAAAAATCCCAGAAGGGGGAACAAAAAACCCAAGTGTTAGGACAGATGCTTAAAAACTCTGACACAGAGAGACTCAGGGGACAAAAGGGTTTAGCGAGATGGAACTTGTGACAGCTAGATTAGACACAGCTGTCTGTGGGGGTCAGATTTTGAGAGGCACTCCCTGTTCCCAAGGAAAATCCATGAACTGAAGGAGTGAGGGGATTTGGAACCCTGAATCCCAAAGAAGGCTCATGAGTGGTGAGGAAACTGAGGCAGTGATGGCATAAACAGATGCTTACTGTTTTGCCTAGATCTGTAGATCTCTTGTGCAGTCTAAAGAGCAATTGTTTTAGAAATCCCTTTGCAAAGTCGGTACATTATTTTCTTCAACTGTTACGTGTCCCTGAAAGGTTAAGCTATAAACTGACTGCTCACCTGGATGGAGCTCAGTGAACAGACATGCTTAAAATAATGGGGGCTCAGCACTGGTCCTGGGCAGCTGGACTAAGGGTCCCACTTTTGAAAGGGGTACCAAAGAGTCCATGCCCAGGGAGTGAGCCTAAAGGCCAAAGAAAGAGAGCGCCTAGAGCCAACCTAAAAGGGGAGTTAAAAACACATAGATTCAGTGTTGGCATCAGAGAATCATAGAAGATTAGGGTTGGAAGAGACTGCAGGAGGTCATCTAGTTCAATCCCCTGCCCAACTAAATCATCCCAGCCAGGGCTTTGTCAAGCTGGGCCTTAAAAGCCTCTGAGGATGGAAATTCCACTACTTCCCTAGGTAACCGATTCCAGTGTTTTACCACCCTCCTAGTGAAATAGTGTTTCCTAATATCCAACCAAGACCTCCCACACTTCAACTTTAGACCATTGCTCCTTGTTCTGTCATCTGCCACCTCTGAGAACAACCGAGCTCCATCCTATTTGGAACTCCCTTTCAGGTAGTTGAAGGCTGCTATCAAATCCCCCCTCACTCTTCTCTTCTGCAGACTAAACAAGCCCAATTCCCTCAGCCTCTCCTCATAAGTCATGTGCCCCAACCCCCTAATCATTTTTGTTGCCCTTCACTGGACTCTCTTCAATTTGTCCACATCTCTTCTATAGTGCGGGGCCCAAAACTGGACACAATACTCCAGATGTGGCCTCACCAGTGCCAAATAGAGGGGAATAATCACTTCCCTCGATCTGCTGGCAATGCTCCTACTAATGCAGCCCAATGTGCCATTAGCCTTCTTTGCAACAAGGGCACACTGCTGACTCATATCCAGCTTCTCATCCACTGTAATCCCCAAGTCTTTTTCTGCAGAACCGCCACTTAGCTAGTCAGTCAGTCCCCAGCCCGTAGCAGTGCCTGGGATTCTTCCATACTAAGTGCAGGACTCTGCACTTGTCCTTGTTGAACCTCATCAGATTTCTTTTAGCCCAATCGTTCAATTTGTCTAGGTCACTCTGGACCCTATCCCTAACCTCCAGCGTATCTACCTCTCCCCCCACCTTAGTGTCATCTGCAAAGTTGCTGAGGGTCAATCCATCCCATCATCCAGATCATTAATGAAGATGTTGAACAAAACTGGCCCCAGGACCGACCCGCTGGGGCACTCTGCTTGATACCGGCTGCCAACTAGACATTGAGCTGTTGATCACTACCCGCTGAGTCCGATGATCTAGCCACCTTTTTATCCACCTTATAGTCCGTTCATCCAAGCCACACTTTTTTAACTTGCCAGCAAGAATACTGTGGGAGACCATATCAATAGCTTTGCTAAAGTCAAGATATCTCACATCCATTGCTTTCCCCTCATCCACAGAGCCAGTTATCTCATCATAGAAGGCAATCAGGTTGGTCAGGCATGACTTGCCCTTGGTGAATCCATGCTGACTATTCCTGATCACTTTCTTCTCCTCTAAGTGCTTCAGAATTGATTCCTTGAGGACCTGCTCCATGACTTTTCCAGGGCCAAAGTGAGGCTGTAGTTCCCCGGATTCTCCTTCTTCCATTTTTTAAAGATGGGCACTACATTTGCCTTTTTCCAATCATCCAGGACCTCCCCTGACAGCCATGAGTTTTCAGAGATAATAGCCAATGGCTCTGCAATCACTTCAACCAACTCCCTCAGGATCCGGCCCCATGGACTTGTGCATGTCCAGCTTTTCTAAATAGTCCTTAACCTGTTCTTTCACCAGTGAGGGCTGCTCACCTCCTCCCCATATTGTGTTGCCCAGTGCAGAAGTCTGGGAGCTGACCTTGTCTGTGAAGACCAAGACAAAAAAAGCCTTGAGTACTTCAGCTTTTTCCACATCATCTGTCACATCATCTGTCACACTTCCCTGATCTTTTTCTTATTGCTAACATACCTCTAGAAACCCTTCTCGTTACCCTTCACACCCATCCAAACACAGTAGCCTGATGAGTCTCCAGCAAGGAAGCTCAACCAGGGCTGTGAAGGAATTTAGGTTTGAGCACTGTGAGGCCCATGAGCTCATCTGTCTTGTGGCAATGAGTTTCACATTCTGGGTCCAGCTCCTGTGAAAGTTCTGTAGTTGTCAGCCTGCTCTAGTGGCTGGCAATCTCCTCACCCAGGTGGAATGTAGCCATCCGGAAACCTATGGCTGCAGAAAGGGCAGCGTCTCTCTGCTAGATAATGCCAATCCCATGCATGGGGCCTGAATATAGGGAGAGCTCTCATTTCATCTGCCTAGCTAAATGTCATAGGGCATGCCTGCCAGTAGCACTGCCTGCTGGCCAGGCAAGGCCCTGCAGGCAGACTTCCTTCCACACCTTCTACTGGGGTTCAGAAATACACCACTTATCTCCAGACATTCTAACCACTATTTCCCTTCTCCAGAGGCCTAATTCACTGAGTTCATACAGGGAAGCTTCCCCAAAAGGCTCCTCTTTAGGCCCAGGGGTCCTAACACCCTCCCTGGGGCCTGGGTCTCCCTCCTTGGTGCCTGAGGCCCACAGCTCCCCTTGCTGGGCTGTGCTTTCTACCCCAGGCCAGCTGCAGCTTCCAACCAGATCTTTCTTCAGCTAGTCCTGGTCTCCGACCAGCAGGGCCTACTCTAGCCATTTAGCCGCCCCAAGCACGGCGGCACGCCGCAGGGTGTGCTTTGACGCTCGCCGGTCCCGCTGCTCCGGTGGATCTCCCGCAGACGTGGCTGCGGAGGGCCTACTGGTCCCGCGGCTCCGGTGGACCTCCCGCAGGCGTGTCTGTGGATGCTCCACCGGAGCCATGGGAACAGCGGACCCTCGGCAGGGGCTCCTGTGGGAGGTCCACCGGAGCAGCCTGCCGCCCTCCCGGCAACCGGCAAAGCGCCCCCCAAGGCATGCCGCCCCAATCATGCGCTTGGTGCACTAGGGCCTGGAGCCAGCCCTGCCAAACAGTCTCCAGCGTCTGCAGGCAGCCTTCTCCAGCTGGCGTCTCTGTGATCTGAGGGAAGTGGCAGAATATATACTGCCCTCTTCTCCTAGCTCATTCCCAATTGGCTGGGTGAGGGGGAGCCTTGCCCCTCCCACTCCACAAGGCTCCTGGTCCCAAGCCCTTAAAGAAACAGGAACCGACTTTATCCCAAGCATGACTTATTCTCAGGACTGCTTCCTCTCCACCAGTATTGCCTAGCTTTTTTGCATATATGAAAACCTCCCAAAATCTTAAAGGGCCATACCATGTGACTGGGATGAGCTATCCACTAAGCTCCACTGTCCTTAGTGAGGTAGACTTCCCCATCATACTACATTACACATAGGCTTGGAAGAATTCAGTTTTTAAAAAAAATTTCACCTGATAATATCAATGTTTATTTGTAAACTTTTTTTTCAGGTTTGTATATTTCCATTTTCACAGTTTTAAGAATTTTTTAATTTTATTTTCACAAATTTAAATTTTCAGTGGCAGGAAATTATGGGTGTCAGACAATAGTGGAGTCAGACAATAATTAGTGAATGACAGTAGATGCCGAGATTCAGAAAGCTAAAGCTTTATAACCATTAAAACACAAATCGTCACTTGCATGCCAATATAGACAAAGTGAATCTCCTTAAATCAAACTTGAAATCATTCTTTAGCAGCATTTTTCTTACTTTGCCTATTGGTAAATTCTGTTATTATCAATGGATATATTTTTTGATTGTTTGTGCATGTGTACAATGAAATTGAAGTTTACTGACATTTATCAATAAAAATCTGATCCTTTCAAACCTATAGAATCTATGGATCTGAACTAGATCATAGCTACCACATCCACCCACCCCTCCAAGGCATCTATACTGTGCTCCTCTCTGCAGTACACTGTCCATCTGGGCATCCTGCATGCTATAAAGCTTCTGCAATGTGTGCGCAGAGATTGCTACTGTCTAGCTTCATTCTGTAGCCACATGATGGACCTTCTTATGGTCCAGCTATACTAGAGAAGGACCCTGATCAAACTCTCAGCTCTGACCCAGATTTTGGGGAGATTCAGGTCTAGATCAGAGTGTTAGGTCTCTCTCTCTCTCTCTCTCTCTCTCTCTCTCTCATGCTTTGTGAGGAAGAGTCGTTGTACCCACACTGTTCAATCTGCCTCTCCAGGGTTGGGCTCTGGTGCACTTTATGGCCAGAATTACACGGCGGCATAGCCTTTCTGTGGGAACAGCTCAGCTCCAGCCCATGGTGGTACTGCGAGTCCTGTGATCTGCCTTCACATCCTGCATCCTCCAGCCAGGGTGACTGGCAGTCCTGGGAGCAGAACGGACCATAGAAACCGAGCTGTCGGGATCCAATCACAGGGTGGAGGGAGGATAAAGCATCTATTATGCCTCCCAAGGCAAATGAATTAAACAGGAAGGACACAAAAGGAAGTGAGTGACTGGCATGAGGTGGAGAAGGGCCAGAATACTATCTCAGGAGAAGAGAGGCCTCTGAGCTCTGAGGACGCATACAGCTCGAGAAGTTGCAGGGCAACCATCTCTGTCACCAATTTGCCTCTGAGCAGCAGCGAACACTCAGGATCCGCAGCCCAGCCGGGCCTGAGGCTACTCACCAATGAGCCACACTGGCAGCTTTTGTGATAGGGGTACTTCTACCTTTTCATGTTCTCTGTATGTATAAATATCTTCTGTCTGTGTGTTCCATTCTATGAATCCAAAGAAGTGAGCTGTAGCCCACAAAAGCTTATGTTGAAATAAATTTGTTAGTCTCTAAGGTGCCACAAGTACTCCTATTCTTTTTGCAGCTAGAGACTAACACAGCTGCTACTCTGAAACCAACATGGCAAGGTCACCATCTCGTCACACACTTGCCACCAAACAACCAGCGGGGTGGGGGATGCTTGAGTGCGCTAGTGTTGCTGGGTTGGAGTCAAACCAGTGACCTCCAATAGAGGTCGGAGGCTGGACTTGCCAGTCTGTTGAAGCCACCCAGTCCCCCAAGGGAGATGATCGATTTCCTTTAGCCAGGCAGTGTTAGTGTCTCCTGCCCAACGTGACCAGAATTTTGTGAATCTTGTTTCTGAGCACTTAGTCTCACTCAAGCTGGGTGCATACAAGCGTCTGGGTGAAGCTTAATGAGTGGAGGTCAGATGAGATGATCTGACAGTCCCTTTTGGACTATGAAACTATGAAGGCTCAGCATGTTTCCTGCTCCAGCTCCAAGGGGTGGGAGTCCCTTTGGGGCCATCTGCTAGACCCTACACTGCACCATGGGGCAACGACTGAATTGATAGGGTGTGTGTGATCCCAGGGAATGAGATTTTCCTGCCTGGCTCAGTCCTTGCAGTGTGTATCAACCAGGTCCAGCTCTAGGCACCAGCAAACCAAGCATGTGCTTGGGGCAGCATATCGGCCACCTTTTTTTCTGTTGTTGTTGCTTTGGGTGGCAAAAGCCTAGAGCCAGTCTTGGCAGCAGCAGCGTGTCATGTGTGGTGGGCACCATGGGGCCACTGAGGTTCACGCCACAGGGGAGCAGCACCCACACTTTGTGGCTGGGTCGGGCAGGCTCCGAGCAGGGGACACTCGGGCTGGGGACCACCTCACGGGGCACACGGAGCCACCTGCAGGTACTGCAGGGTGGCCACCCCCCAGCACCACAGCCAGGGCTGGGCAAAGCAGCTCAAGCCACCCAGGGACTGCGGCAGGGCGGTGAGAAGCAGCAGCAGCAGCAGTAGCGGGGCCATAGAGGGCGGGGCACTGCCATGTGGGGCTCGCGTCCTGCTCTCTGGGACTCTGCTCCCTCTGGGGCTACCATGTCCTAGCTCATCAGCCCCCTGCCAGGGCGATCCCCCAGCTCCTCAGCCCCCTGCTGGGATGGTCCCTTGGGTTTGCTCTCCTGGGTCCTAGCTGGTCCTGGAGACACCCTGGGCTGAGGTGTGGTCAGGGAGCCTCACTGCTTATCCCGACCCTGCCAGCGCTGGACTGGCTGGAGGCAAGGGGGGAGTGGGTGGAGTCAGCACTGGTGCGGGGGAGCCCAGGGCTGGGGCAGCAGGGAGTGCGAGTGAGGAGGAGAACCCAGGACTGGGGAGGCAGGGAGTGAGAGTGGGGGAGGACACTGGGGGGGGTGAGAGCCCAGAGCTGGGGTGGGGGGCAGCTAAAAATGTTTTTGCTTGGGGTGGCAAAAAACCTAGAGCTGGCCCTGTATCAGCATAGGCTGGGCTAGTCTTCCTCTCTAGGACCCTTTCCAAGCAGTTGTGCAAGCAAAGCTGTGGGGGGCCCAGTCAGGATGTCCTTTGTCATCTGATTTTGTAACACACTTTGCACTAGAGAGAAACAACTGTGATTCAGCAAACTATTATATCTGGGAATATAGCGAGTCACTAAGGTCTGCTCTGACATCCAGCCCTCGAGCTGGGACACACATACACACACATTCCGAGCAGGCAGGGTGGTGAAAGAATAGAGCAGCAGCCATCCAGATCGCAGTTACCTCTTATCAGAGTGAGTGTCCCCTGTCCTGCCACCATGCATTGTGAAAGCCCCCCGCCATCATTAGTAACTAATCGATTGGAAACTGCAGGACTCTGCCCCCTTCCCTCCCCTAAGCACTTGGTAGCAATTGGCTACCAATCCGCTAGCAGGGGACACTGTCCTTGATCCAGAGGGGCTGTTCATCTCATCCTCTTAAGTAAATAGATATTTTAAAAAATAATCAACAGCTAAAACGAGGAAAATAGTCTGGACTGAAACATGACAGGTCCACGCATGGGACAAGATTTGGCTCCCGGCTACACCCATGTCAAGCTGAAGGCTCTCCACCGACTCTGTTGGAGTTACTCTGGATTGCCAATGTACAAATGAGGCCAGAGCCCGTTAGGTATAGAAATAATAATCCCTAGTTCTTATCATCAGGAGATCTCAAAGCCCCTTACAAAAGAAGTCTGTATTTTGATCGCCATTTTACAGATGGGGAAACTGAGACCCAGGGATACTTGTTTGAGGTCACACGGAAAATCTGTGGCAGAGTAGAGAATTGAATGCAGGTCTCCCACAATGCTGGCTACAGCCCTAACCACCAGGCTATTCTTCCTGACTCACTCTCTACTACTCACTTAATCAGGTTGCTGCTCTTTTCAGGCTCCATCTACACTGGAAAAAAGCCACGTGGCAGCGAGTCTTCAGATCCCTGATCAACTGACTTGGGCTTGTGGGGCTCATGCTTTGGGGCTAAAAATAGCGGTGTAGACATTCCTGCTGTGGTCAGTTGAGCTTGGCTCTGAGCCCAACTGTCGTGGAGTTGTAGCTATACCTTCAGACTCCCTGCCAATGTTTCCAGGCTCTCTGGTTCTGAGGTGCCTAGAACTGAATGCTGAATTCCAGAATGCCATCACCAGGATTGTGCTGAACTGTACTGACTGGGGCTAGCACTTCCCAGGCACATACCCTGGCGACGTGACTCGCTTAGCCAAAAGCTACAGATGAACCCTAGAGCCCTCGAGGAAGGAGCACGGAGCCTACAAACATGGGGCAGAGATTAGTCATGTTGCTTTATAGCATGACTGGAAGGTGCTCAGCTACTACGGGGATGGGCGCAGTATAAGAACCAACAGAGAATGGCATAAGGATACCCTATTGACGGAGAAAGACTCAAGCTGCTCCAGCTCCCAGTGTCTCTCCTTCCAGAACTTTGAGGAGTTTGGATCTTATGGTTGATTGTGCCCAGTTCAGAGGTCAAATTGCACCCTTCACAGCTCTGTTTTGAGCTAAAAAAGTCTGAGGGTTCTTGCATTTAGGTTCAGACCCATCCCAGCAGTGGTGGGGGAGGAGAGGTGGGAGAAAGGTGATGGTATTGGGAAGACAGGCCAATGACATGCAATGTGAGGAAGAGCAGTTAACTGAATCAAGGACTGTGATACAATGGGGAACACGTTCAAAAGCACCAGAGTGATTTAGGAGCTTCAGTCCAAGTCTCAGAAGTGACCTAACACCTTGGAGCTAAGTCCCATGCCCCCCAAGGACCTGAGGCACAGATCCTCAGAGGTATGTAGGCACCTAATTCCCTTTGGTTTTAATGGGTGTTAGGGTCCTAAATACCTTTGAGGATGTGGGTGCAGGTGACTTTTGAAAATGGCACTTGGGGTCCTAGATCACTGAGACGCTTTTTAAAATGTTCGCAATTTTGACAGGACAAAATGATCCCCAACCCCTCCACTGAGCGCAATCTCCCCCCACTCCCCCACACCACAGGCATCCCCTCGAGAAAAGCTGGAGCAGGCAGACCTGGCTCTGTGCTCTGAAGGCAGAGTGAGATGGGCTTAGGGAAAGACCAGAGTCAAACCCCACTCCCTGAGGATACCAGGCCCCAAAGCCCAGATGTATAAATGAGGAGCTGTTGGCTCAAGCAGTCAGGATTGGGGCCCTATAGTGCCAGGTGCAGTACAGACATACTGGTCCAGGCTGAGCCAAAGAGTAGAGCCTGGGAACCTGGCCCAAATCTGATGGAACCCATCTATGTGTGTCTAGGGCTGACAACTGTGACTGAAGCTATTCTGGGAGATGCTTTCCTCCCCCCCTCCCAACATGACAATGTCATTTTCTTAAAATGTCCTTTTAAATCTCCCAGATTGCTTTCAATAGGCACCAGGCGATCAATGGTGATTCTGGGAGACTCCCGGCCAATCCTGGAGAGTTGGCAACCCCTTCAAGTGTTGGTTTCAGGTCAGGTCTGAAGAAAACCTGTCCTTCTTGTGCTCAGATTGGGCCTGAGCAGACGTCTCCCAATGACTAGGTTAGCCGGCCCCAAAGAACAGCTCAGAACCAGCCTCTTGACCTGTACCCCTAGAAGGTCTGGCAGCCAGAGCATCTCCTGGAGCTTCTTGAGCCAAACCCTGCTCAGCAATGGGGCAGCTGCCTTCTGCCCCACCTCAGAGGGTCCTCCCAGATAGCATATCCCAGCAGCCTTGGCAGGAGGACACAAGGCTCAGGCAGCAGCTGGGAAAGGTCTGGACACAGACTCCGAGGCATGGCCTGAGGCAAATGTTGGGGGCTGCTCCGCGAGAGCCTGGCGACTGGCATTGCTTTGAGGGGTGGCTTTTTGGATGTATGTGGCCTTTCTCCAGTGGCCACAGTTGGGGGAGGGAGACCCCTCTCCAGGATCATTGGAGGAACAGGCAGAAGAAGGGGAACAGAGACAACCTCCCAGGAGCTCACCCTTACAGCACCCACACAGCACAGTTTCCATACATGCACCTCCCCTTGAGGCCTGGGTAGCTTTGGTCCCTGCTGTGTGAGGGGCGCACATCTGAAACAAGATGGGAGGAAACTGTCACCTTAAACCTCCTGCCATGCAGCAATCCCCTGTCCACCAGCATCTCTACCTGCCTCAGTACTATGCCCACCCTGCGCTGGACCCGCCCTGTGCACCTCACATCTGCCAGCTCCCAGGCGCTGCAATGAGAGAGAATGGCTCTGCTGCTTCGCATCGCCTTCCTTCAGGTAAAGTGACTACTCTGGAACCTGGCTCTTGTTTGGGTTTGGCTCAGGGCTCGGATCATGATCCTTGTTGGGGTTTCAGGCTGCAACTTTCAGTTCCTCCCAGTTCTCACCTGCTAAAGCGTAGCCGATGTTCTTTCACCCATTTGTGCTGGGCAAAGCCTGGGCACCAGCCAACCCGGTGACCCCTGCGCTCCCCCTCTCTGGTGTAAGGAGCCTCCTGTGTTGTGCAGAAACAGAGTTCACAGTGGCAGCTTGCCAGGATTTAATAAAAACTGGTGATTAAAATTCACAGCCTGACAGAGCAACAAACTGTGCTCCAGGTTAGTCACAAAAGGGCCTTTTTCCATTCCTAGGCCATGTGGAAAGAGTGGAGTATAGTGGCTAGAGGACCTGGAGTCCTGCATTCTGATCCCAGCACTACCATGGATTTGTTGTGATACCCTGGAAGAGTCACATCACCTCGGTTTCCCCATCTGTAAAATGGGGGGCATAGTCCACTTGGCACTGATTCGGAAAGTGTCTGGATCCGAGGGTGACTGGAGCTCTACAGATAAATTCCCTCTATTTTAGTTTTCATTAGCTGAGACTCTTAGATGAAAGAAGCTGAGAAGAGCAAAGCAGCATCCTTTGGTTTAATTGACTAAAGAGAAAGGATGGTCCAGAGGCTAGGATGATACCCCAGACCTGGGCGGAACTCCCTGCTGTGCCCCACTTCCTTGTGTGAGGTTAGGTAAGTCATGTAGCCTGTGAGCCTCAGTCTCCCTGCCATACAATGAGGATACCTCTGTGACAGGTTGCTTCCATTTAAAGGTGCCACTTGATGTACTGGGATACCACTGAGCCCACCTGTTCATAGAATCATGGAACATGCCAACTTGATCACGCTACTAAAAGCCCTAGCATAGAGGCAGTTATACTGGTATAAATAGAGTCCTGCAAATCCACAGATATCCACTTTATATCTGTGGATAGAATCATAGAAGATTAGGGTTGGAAGAGACCTCAGGAGGTCATCTAGTCCAACCCCCTACTCAAAGCAGGACCAACACCAGCTAAATCATCCCAGCCAGGGCTTTGTCAAGCCAGACCTTAAAAACCGCTAAGGATGGAGATTCCACCATCTCCCTAGGTAACCCATTCCAGTGCTTCACCACCCTCCTAGTGAAATAGTTTTTCCTAATATCCAACCTAGACCTCCCCAACTACAACTTGAGACCATTGCTCCTTGTTCTGTCATCTGCCACATCCTTTCTGTAGTGGGGGGGCCAAAACTGGACGCAATACTCCAGATGTGGCCTTACCAGTGCCAAATGGAGGGGAATAATCACTTCCCTCAATCTACTGCCAATGCTTCTCCTAATGTAGCCCAATATGCCGTTAGCCTTCATGGCAACAAGGGCACACTGCTGACTCATATCCAGCTTCTCATCCACTGTAATCCCCAGGTCCTTTTCTGCAGAACTGCTGCTTAGCCAGCCTGTAGCAGTGCCTGGGATTCTTCCATCCTTAGTGCAGGACTCTGCACTTGTCCTTGTTGAACCTCATCAGATTTCTTTTAGCCCAATCCTCCAATTTGTTTAGGTCACTGTGGACCCTATCCCTAACCT